>NC_136949.1:5725212-5807712 GCF_949987615.1 Pollachius pollachius
TTAACTTATATGTTGGCTTGTATGGACCCAGTTTTGCGTTGTTGACAGGGATGACAGGGTAGTCTATAAGTAGTCTTGCCGTCACGGCGTGACTCCCAGCCGGCTTATCTCTGACCAATCAGAGCATCTCTTCCGAGATTGGTTCGGAGAATTCGTCTCGCCTGTAAGAAATGCAACTCTTCTCAATGGGGGATAGACGTAGGGAGGGAGGAGGAAGGTGGGAGCAGAGAGGGAGGGAGGGAAGGAGGGAGGGAGGGAAGGAGGGAGGGAGGAAGGGAGGGAGGGAGCAGAGAGGGAGGAAGGGAGGGAAGGAGAGCGCAGAGAGGGAGGGAAGGAAGGAGGGAGGGAAGGAGGGAGGGAGGGAGGGAGGGAGCAGAGAGGGAGGGGACGTTTTTATGAGTAGTTGAGTTCCATGATCTTGCTCTCTTCGGCTCTTTTCTGCTCACTATCTTCACAACTCCCAGTATTTACTCAGTCAGATACTCATGCGATGATAGCATTGAGAGGGAAGCGAGCCAGGAAATAGACATCACTGTGTTGGCAAGCATCTGCATCCCCCCTCTCCATACACAAACACACACACACACACACACACACACACACACCTCATGGGGGATGCTGGTGGGGGAAGGGATCACTGAACCTCTGCCAGCGAACCATTGCTGGTCGCTGTGAACGTTCCATGGACGAAAACCAAAGCCCAGAACATAAAGAGCTCAGAAGATTCCTGTGTCATCACGCGTGGCTATGGCGTCCACGCTGATCGCATGCCGACTGTTGTCTGTCTGTCTGCGTGAGTGTGCTTTGGGGAGCGAGACATAAATAAATGCTGTAACTGATTAAACAACCGCGGTTTAATCAACGCTTTTATTGCTAAAATAATCTTCCAGCGCAACAGCCCCCAGCCCCCCACCACCCTACCGACGTTCTCCCTTTGATTTATTCATGCAGAGCACTGCTTCTGGGACCCTGTGTTTATGGATCTCAATAATGGATTATTAAGAAAGCCAGCCGTGGCACACACACACGAACACACACACACTCTGGGGCGCAGATGTTGACAACCTAACATTTTAGCACTTTTATTCTTCCACTTCTCTAACCTAGGTCTTTTCCTACAAGACAAGCACTTACTTCCTGCTCTTATGGAGTCAAATAAATAACACAAAGTGAGGAACTTCACCGTTTTATTCAGAGGGTTTTAACCAAAGCAGCAGTTCGTTCAGAGGCTGACCAATGAGGAGCTGGTGGGCGTCAGGGTGATCTTGCGCCAGGAGGCCTGCAGGTTAGGCTGCAGACCATAGGAATCAAACCCATAACCTTTTGGGTCGGCAGTCAAACCACCAAGGAAGGAGAGGAGGAAGAAGGGAAGGAGGAGAAAGAGGAAAAGGGAAGAAAAGGAGGAGGAGGAGGAGGAAGAGGAGAAGGAAGAAGAGAAAGAGGGCGAGAAGGAGGCAGAGAAGGAGAAAGAAGAGGATGAGGAGGAAGAAGAGGAGGAGAAAGAGGAAAAGGAAGAAGAGGAGGAGGAGGAAGAAGAGGAGGAGGAAGAGGAAGAGGAGGAGGCGGAAGAAGAGGAGGAAGGGAAAGAAGATGAAAAAGAGGAGGTAAAGGAGGAGGGCGAAGAAAAGGAAGAGGAGTAGGAAGAGGACACATCGACACAACCTTTCCAGGGCATCTCCCTCATCCCCTCTCTTCTCACCCCAGGCCCTGCTGCTCGCTATCGGGTCAGATTAGCCCGTCGTTGCGGGGCCCCCAGGGGGGTGAACGGAGCTGATGTCCCTTCGGGTGCTGCTGTAAACACCACGGGGTGACACCATCGGAGGAGGGGGAGTGGTTGTCATTGCGTTCACCTCCCTGGTTTTTGTGCACTCATGGGGGACGTGGCATTGGCAGATAAATGTCATTTTGTTCAGAGTCCTCTCCTACTTTTTAGTATTTTGCACGCCACGTCATATTAGTTCTCTCTCTCTCTCTCTCTTTCTCTCTCTCTCTCTCTCTCTCTCTCTCTTTTATAGTCTTTCAATTTTCTTGCCATCTCTATCACTCCCATTTCCTCATATTTATCCCTCTCTCTCTCTCCCTCTCTCTCCCCCTCCTTCGTTCTCTCTCTCTCTCTCTCTCTCTCTCTCTCTCTCTCTACGTCAGAATGAGTGAGTTCGCAGAGCGTGTGTGAGAGCGATATTGTATGATTTTTCATAACTTTTTTCTTAGTTTAGTTTTAGCTTAGTTTTGTAATTGGGTTTAATATAGCATAGGTGAAGGTGTTGTAAAGGGTTTTTTGTAGGTTTTTGTATTGTTTGGGGTGTTTTTTGCGATCTGAAGCATGAAGCATGGTGGAGTTCGGCGATCTGAGCCGAGTGCACGGCTTCAAGATCTCCCCGACTTTTCCCTGCTCGGTTGAGGACTGCGGTTCGGCAGTAGGAGAGGTGGTCGGGTATAGCAGTATTATGTCCGCTGCCCGGGTGAACGGAGCTCGTGATTTTTGTTGACAGCGTAGCGAAAGCAAACAAAGTAGTGGAGACCGGCATCGTGGTTAAGGATTCCTTTGTGTCAGTATCTCCGCTAACTACACCTGCGGCAAGGGTCACCATCTCCAACATCCCCCCGTTTATCGGGGATGAAGTGTTGATCAGGGAGTTGTCAAGGCATGGGAAAATTGTGTCGGCTATAAGGAAGTTGCCATCGGGTTTCAAGTCTCCCATGATGAAACATGTCGTGGGTTACAGACGGCAAGTTCATTTTGAATAAGAAAGATGCTGAACTGAATTTAGTTTTCAGTATAAAAGTGAATGATTTTGATTATGCAGTGTTTGAGTGTTTGTCCACTCTAGCACTCTGAAATGTTTTGGATGCGGGAGGGAGGGGCATCTCGTGAGAACTTGCCCGGAGAAAACCCCTGGAAAACGAGCTGAGCCTGCTGAGGTGACAGCAGGGACCTCAACCAGTGTTGAGGCGGTGAAACAGAGGGTGGCAAATGTGGAAAATCACATTCAAAGTGTTACAAATGTTGAAGGGAAAAAACGAAATGTTGAAGATGCAAAGCAGTGTGGTGAAAATCCTAAGAAAGCATCTGAAAGTGTTGAAAATGTCGAAAATGAAAAGCAGTGCGGTAAAACTCCTGAAGATACAATTCTGGGTGAAAGTGAATGTATTGTTCAGGAGGAGGGTAATGATGCAGTCAAAGAGCCAGCAGAGAGTGTTGAGGTTGGGCCCATCCCTGCTGCAACACAGGAATGCAGTGACAGTGAGGAAGGGTTGATGGAGGAGGAAGATACTGCAAGTAAAACTCCTCTCCTTAAGAGAAAACAGGGTAGTGAAACCTGTGGCTCCAAAGCCAAAAAATCAGCGGCTAGTGGAGAGCTGGAGGAGCAGACAGAGTCACTGTCTTATGAGGAAGAGGAGGAGCAGGCAGAGTCAGAGTCTAGTGAGGAGGAGGAGATGGAGGACGGTGCCGCAGACAGTCAGCCCCTCACAGACTCACCGCTGGTTTCTGCATCTCAGCTGGATGAGTTGTACACAGTACACAAATGTTTCTTCAAGGAACAAAAAATATGAAAAATGTCCAATTTGATTAGTACTTTGCAGATAAGAAAATGCTGTTGCTATCAGTCAAGTCTCAGATGAGCATCAGAGGGGAGGGAGGGTTCTCTGAGCAAGACGTCTACAGATTGAAGAAGATTGCTCTGAGACTCAAACAAGAGTTTAACAATGGTGAAGACAAGTGACTATTTGTAGAGCAGTTGGCCTGCCGTTTCTTCTCATCTGTGTGCCTCTCCTCACATCAAAGACAATGAGTTATTTTAAGGTTTCTACTCTTAATTTAAATGGAGCTAGAGATGTGAGGAAGAGGGCTTGCCTGTTTGAAACTTTGAAACTTACAAAAATGAATATAATGATGCTCCAGGAGACTCACAGTGATGCTTTTAATGAAACAGACTGGAGGAGGGAGTTTGAGGGTAAAGTCATTTTAAGCCATTTTAGCAGCACGAGTGCAGGAGTGGTTCTCCTTTTCTCCAGAGATTTTGTGCCCTTATCTAATGTGGTGGAAGAGCCGGTGAAGGGGAGACTGCTGGTAGTTAAGGCAAAATATGAGCACTTTAATATTGTATTTATTAATGTATACGCTTCAAATTCTGGCCCTGACTGAGTGCAGTTTTTAAATGAACTTAGTTTGGTTTTAAGTCAGTGTGTGCCAGAAGATTATTTGTTTTTGGGAGGGGATTTTAACTGCACAGTTGATGATAACGACAGGAATCATACAGAACCTCATGCACCCTCTTGGAAGGCAATGCTAACACTCATGAAAAATCACAGTATGAGTGACGTATGGAGGAAAATCCACCACAATGTAAAACAATATACTTGGGTCCACAACAGGGAACTTGTTTTATATTTAGCTAGGTTAGACAGGTTTTATTCTTTTACGCATAATTTATGCATTTTTAAAGGGTGTACTATATGTCCAGTAGGCTTCTCTGACCATTCAATGGTTATATGTGAGGTTTTTATTGCAAATATGAAGAATAAGTCTGCATATTGGCATTTTAACACCGCTTTGCTTTAAATGCACATTTAAGAGAGGTTTTTATTTATTTTTTGAAAGGTTTTAGGGAGAGGAAGGGGGATTTTATAAGTTTAAAACAATGGTGGGATCATGGCAAAATACAGACAAAGCAGCTTTGTCAACAGTACACTCTCAATGTCTCTAGTAACATCACCAAGTCTATGAAGGATCTGGAGATAGATATAGTGGAGCTGCAGAGTACTGCACAGTCCACAGGAAATGGAGGCTGTGTTGAGAACCTCAAATCCAAAAAAGCCGTGCTGGCAGACCTGCTGGGCTCCAGAGCACAGGGGGCGCTAGTCTGCTCACGTTTTCAGAGCGTTTCTTTAATGGATTCCCCATCCAAGTTCTTCTTCAGTCTGGAGAAGAAGAACGGACAGAGCAGACGGATCCATGTGCTGCGGTCAGAAGACGGACACCAGCTCACAGACATAGCAGACATCAGGAACAGAGCGGTGGATTTCTATGTGAAGCTGTCTGGCAGTGAGTACCAGGAGGATGATGCTGCTTTTGACTCGTTCTTTGAGAACCTGCCCACAGTATCAGAGGAGACCAAGAGGGAGCTGGAGGGACCCCTGACTGAGGAGGAGGTGTTTGCTGCCTTGCAGTGTGTACAGGGGGGTAAGGCCCCCGGCATTGATGGGTTGCCCTCTGAATTCTACAGAGTTTTCTGGACTGTACTTAAGGAAGACATGCTGGGGGTTTTCTCGGACAGCTTTGAGGACTCCTCTCTCCCACAGAGCTGCAGCAGGGCTGTGCCCACTCTGCTGCCCAAGAAAGGAGACCTGCAGGAGATCAAGAACTGGAGGCCCGTCTCACTTCTGTGTGTAGATTACAGGCTGCTTTCAAAAGTCCTATCCAACCGGCTGAAGAAGGTGATGGACCAGCTCATTCACCGGTCTCAAGACTTACTGTGTGCCCGGCAGGTCCATTGTTGACAATGTGTCACTTATTAGGGATATTTTGGAAGTCTCCGGTTCTTTGGGTTTAGATACTGGTCTGGTTTCTTTAGACCAGGAAAAAGCTTTTGATCGGGTTGAGCACCGCTACCTTTAGAAAGTTTTACAAAGGTACGGCCTCAGCCCGGGTCTGATAGCTATGATGAAGGTCCTGTATGAGGACATTGAGAGTGTGCTAAAGATAAAAGATAAAAGGCACACGAGAGGCATCATGAACCAATGGATTGGCAGACTGACCAGTGAGGAGCGAGAGATGCTGAGGGACCACTTCAGCGGGGCGGATGTACCAGACGAAGGGGATCCGTTTCCAGAGCTCGGACTGTCGGTGGACCAGACCGGACTGGTGAAACCCATGGGCCTTTCCAAGTTCAGGGAAAAGTATATATAAGTTCTGTGTGGTGGCTACACACAAACACAAACTGAGCAATAGGAGGGACACGGTGTGGAAGGAGAGGCTGCAGGGCCGTGTGCCTGTATGGAGGCTCCTTTACAAGCCTCCCCTAAACAAGAGAACAGGAGACCGGCAGTGGAGGATCCTGCAGGGGGCGCTGGCTGTGAATGGTTTCATTGGAAAGATCAACCCCACGGTGTCCGAGAACTGTCCATCCTGTGACAAAATTGAGACTATAGTCCATTGCTATTTGGACTGTCACAGACTGAGAGTCCTTTTCCATATTTTAAAAACAGTGATTTCAAATTGTGGAGAGGTTTGGTCAAGATCTGCTTTTTTCTTTGGTGCTGGTTACGATAAGGAAAATTTAAAAAAATGGTGTTCGTCGAATTTTGTGGTCGGGCAAGCCAAAATGGCTGTTGACAAAAGCAGGAAGAACCAGGTAGAGGGGGAGGCAGGCCTTGGGCTGGCAGAGATGTTTGGGGTCCCGGTGAACGCCAGAGTCAGGGTGGACTTCAGGTACCACTCATTAATTGGCACAATGGAAGAGTTCAGGGACGTATGGTGCTTCACCTCAGCAGTATGCACTGTGCAGGACAGGAAGCTCTTTTTTAACACTGTGTTTTAATGAGTGTTTATTTATTTATAAACTATTGCTGTATAATCTAAAGTATATTTTTGTCTGTGTTTAAAAGGCAAATTATTGAAGAAAGCAACTGGGAATAAAAGTTTTTTTCAAAATCAAAAATCTCTCTCTCTGTGCTGTTTCCCTCCTCCATGTCTGAATGGCTGATGGTCAATGTCACGGTTGGCCGGGGGGGGGGGGTATAGCTTGTCTCTGTCAGCCGGTGGGGGGCCTGCGGTCGCTCCCTGCGTGTGTTTGGCGATAACGCTGCACTTCACCCACTGGGAGGTGAAGTCGTTTAGTCACCCGCTTCCATCAGGGGACAAGTGTAAGGAACGCATTCACACACAATCACACACACATACGCATGCACACACACACACACACACACATACGCAGCTCACCTCAGAGGGACAGAGCACGCTTTTGACCGATCACCATGGCAACCAGATAAAGGGCTGCCAGCAAAAAGTCACGTTTAGATTACAGCGTAAAAGCTCTCCCCTCCCCCTTTTATCTCCCACAGTTGCCCTTCGGGCGTCTTTCTCTCTCTCTCTCTCTCGCTCTGTTGTTCTCTGTCTCTCTCTCTCCCTTGCTCTGTCTCTCTCTCTCCCTTGCTCTGTCTCTCTCTCTATCGCTCTATCTCTCTATCGCTCTCCCTCTCACTGTCACTGACAGACAAGAGGTAGGAGAAGGGAACAGAAAATTGCCCATGAGCATTAGAGGGACAAAGAGTTGGCCCCTGACTATAAGCATGTGAACAGCCACAGGCGTGTGACTATGTGTGTGTTTGTGTGTGTGCTCGTGCGTGCGTGTGTGTATGTGCATGTTTCTAAAGGAAAGCAGTGGAACATTAGCTGCGTTCCCATCCCCCTGCTTTTATGCAAATTTTGAAGTATCAAATCAGTAAACGGTGATGGAAACACCAAAATTCGCCTAAAAATCCTCTAATTCGCAAAAAAGTTCATTCGCTCGCTTGAGGTGGTTTTTGACTTATGCGAAAGAGGGTAAATGCGCAAAATGGGAGATGGAAACACACCTTTTGAAACAGCTGTGACGTAGCGAACATTGAACACACAGGACTGACAACGTCTTTTCGATTTCCGCATAACGACCGGCCATAGCAACCCTGCTGACATCAACTTGTAGCGTCAACATATATATATTAGACATAGACATCCTATATCATATATATATACATATATATGATATAGGATGTCTATGTTTGCATATCCTTTAATTATACCGTGTCCATTAATCCCTGATATATGGACACCTACTAGGTAGTTCCAGTCAAATTGTCTGTTCAGCCTTCAAAGCGAGAGCTGGTAAATTGTGAAGACTGCATTAAACTGTAATCAGAAAACGCGGTTATATGCTATAGACCCTATAGTATCTGTGGTATAAAGGCTGCGACAAATTTCGAATTATAAATATGTACAATCCTTTAAATACGTCCATGGAACAGAAGGCCAATGTGAATAATAGATAAGTGTGGACCGCTGAAAAGGCAAAACTTTTCCTTGCTCTCATCGAAGAAAAAACATTACAGCTATTTTAGATGGAAAACAACAACGCAATTCCACTATATATCAGGATCTAAGAGAGAGCATGTTATCAAAAGGATACGACAAGCCCTAAATGTGTGCAGTTGTGTGCAGTTTTCCGCTCCAATCGGTTGATGGAAATGCACCTAATTCAAATTTATTTTTTGCGAACTTTCTAAAGATTCGCTTCACCTTTTAGATGTAAACGTGACTATTGATGGTGGTAACGTTTCCAGCCCTTGTCTTCCTGAACAGCACCTACTCATAGGTCACAGCAGGCTGACAACATTAGTGATACAACAAACTCCACCAACAGGTGACTGGTAAGAAAGGTTGGAATTGAAGACGGGAACACAATATTTCAGATCATGATACTGTAGTGTCTCTTTTACGCGTATGTTGGTTTGAATGGATGTTGAGTGCATGTAGGATGTTTGTTGGTAGTGTGTTTGGCTGGGCTGTATGTTGGTAGCATGTAAGGTCGGGCTGTGTAGTGGTTTTATGTTGGTAGTATGTTGGTAGCATTTTGGGTTGTGCTGTATGGTGGTAGTATGTTGGGTTGGGCTGTATGGTGGTAGTATGTTGGGTTGGGCTGTATGGTGGTAGTATGTTGGGTTGGGCTGTGTAGTGGTTTTATGTTGGTAGTATGTTGGTAGCATTTTGGGTTGGGCTGTATGGTGGTAGTATGTAGGGTTGGGCTGTATGGTGGTAGTATGTTGGGTTGGGCTGTATGGTGGTAGTATGTTGGGTTGGGTTGAATGGTGGTAGTATGTTGGGTTGGGCTGTATGGTGGTAGTATGTTGGGTTGGGCTGTATGGTGGTAGTATGTTGGGATGGGCTGTATGGTGGTAGTATGTTGGGTTGGGCTGTATGGTGGTAGTATGTTGGGTTGGGCTGTATGGTGGTAGTATGTTGGGTTGGGCTGTATGGTGGTAGTATGTTGGGTTGGGCTGTATGGTGGTAGTATGTTGGGTTGGGCTGTATGGTGGTAGTATGTTGGGTTGGGCTGTATGGTGGTAGTATGTTTGGTTGGGCTGTATGGTGGTAGTATGTTGGGATGGGCTGTATGGTGGTAGTATGTTGGGTTGGGCTGAATGGTGGTAGTATGTTGGGTTGGGCTGAATGGTGGTAGTATGTTGGGTTGGGCTGTATAGTGTTTTTCTGTTGGTAGTATGTTGGGCACTCAAGCGACTGGATATTTTTGTGCACTCATCTGTGCGAATGACTGCTGGCTGTGTGTAGGTTTGTATGTGGGGGTGTGTGTGTGTGACTGGTTGCTGTGTGTGTGTGTGTGTGTGTGTGTGTGTGTGTGTGTGTGTGTGTGCTTCTTTATATGTAGTTTGGGTGCATGGATTTCTACATGGATACACGTGTGTGTATTTTTGTGTGTGATTGTATGTGTGTGTGTGTGTGTGTGTGTGTGTGCGCTCGTGCGTGGGTGTACTCACTGGATATTTCTCCAGAGGGTCTGTCAGTAATGCGTCTCCAAATATTGACCGGCAGTACTCTGCCATCTTGGCTTGCTGCTTTGGGCTGAGTCAGAAACACACACACACACACACACACACACACACACACACACACACACACACACACACACACAATTACAATCACATTCTTTTTCATCCTAATATAAACTATATGCCCGTAGGTGGCTGCATCTTCAAATCATGAATTACTGCAACACACACACACACACACACACACACACACACACACACACAGAATTACACATCATCACATCATTTTTCATCCTGGTATTAACAATACCCCGCCACCAACCACGCACAAACAATCGGCCAATTCATACGAAGAAGAAAAAACACACACATACACACCCATGACACAAACCGCTAGGAAAAGCGCGCCCACTTACGAGTCCACGTGGTTCTCGAAGGAGAGGATGACGGGGAAGGGGGAGGTCTTGAAGGCACACTCTGCGATGGCCTCAATGACCTCCTGGGGACGAAGACGGAGGGGGGAGGGGGGGTAGAGAGGAAGGCTGTTATCAACATCATACTTCTAGGAATGCCTTGCCAAAGGTCGAAGGGCGTCGCCGTGTTAAGCGGTCAAAGCATGAGGAGGTCTTAGCGTCGACGCTAGCCCTTGGGCAAGGTGAAGCGTACGGATTATTGATCTTGACGACGCGGCGCTCAAAGTTCACACGGTTTCAACTTTGACCCCCGGTTGACGCCAGGCCCCTCGATAGGCCGTCCAATCAGACGACAGCTTTGTTTTGCCGCTCGAAAAAAACAATGGATTTGAACAGTCGACGGCTTTCCTATTTTCTGTTCTAACCCTACATGAAATGTATTTTCCCGTGGTTTAAATGGTAAAAAGCGTCTGGCTGGGTATTTTTCAAAAGCCCAACGGACCTGTTGAACACTTTATCGTGCAAAACATAAGAACGAAAGCTAGGCAAAAAAACATTACCCTAGCGCGCACCCATTATCCCAGAGTGTCTACCAGTACGGAAACGTCCCATTAAAAACATTTCCATCTAATGGCAGGGACAAATTTTACCAGAGTTCATGATAAGGTTCAATATATTAGAAGTACGAGTGCGTGGCGGGGTCATTAATTGGTGTGAGTGCTGTTGACCGCGGAGAACACCAACGCCAGACATCCGATGAGAGCTTCTGTGTCCTGCTTATCATCTAAATCAATTACACCAGCATTAATAACGGTGTCCGCTTACAGAAAGCTTTCATTTCAATTTCACTCCAGCTCTGCCAATGAAAATGCCATCTACAACTGGAATTTTCCTGTTTGTCCTACTGCAAGCTTTCTCCCTGTCGGCCATGCTCTGTCTCTAATTCCCTGTCCATTACTCCCTCTGTCTCTCACTATATCTCTCTATCTGTCTCTAATTCTCTATCCATTAGTCCCTCTGTGTCTCAATGTATCTCTCTATCTGTCTCTCATTCTCTATCTGGTTCTCTGTATCCTTTTCTCTCTCTGTCTCTCTATGCATCTCTCTATCTGTCTCTTTGTCTCTAATTCTCTATCCATTACTCTCTCTGTCTCTCAATGTATCTCTCCATCTGTCTCTCATTCTCTATCTGGTTCTCTGTATCCTTTTCTCTCTCTGTCTCTCTATGCATCTCTCTATCTGTCTCTTTGTCTCTAATTCTTTATCCATTACTCTCTCTGTCTCTCAATGTATCTCTCCATCTGTCTCTCATTCTCTATCTGGTTCTCTGTATCCGTTTCTCTTTCTGTCTCTCAATGTATCGCTCTATTCATCTCTCTTTCTCTCTCTCTCTCACTGCTGTTCTGTTGTTCTCTCTGTCTCTGAATGTATCTTTCTATCTGTCTCTCTCTTTCACTGTCTGTTGCTCTCTCTCTCTCTCAATGTATCACTCTATCTGTCTCTATTTCGCTCTCTCTCGCTGTCTGTTGCTGTCTCTTTCTTGATTTTTCCCTTTCCTGCTGTCTCTCTGTCTGTTTTCTATCCGTCAAGCTATCCATCCATCCTTCCGTCTATGTATCTGTCTGTGTTTCTCCATCTGTCCCTACCTCTCCTTCCAACTCCATCACTCCCATCCCCATTCTGCTTCTCCTATTACACTCATTAAGTCTTAATTTGCTCCATCAATCAAACCCCTTATCACACACACATGCACACAAACACACACACAGACAGACCAATCGTTTTAATAGTTAATATAACATACTTAGCCTCCCTAATGCTGGGGACATTTAATACAGCAGAATTAAAAGGCGGTGTCTCTGCTGAGTGCCGTTCCACGACGGCGCCACTAAAGTTGTGTTTAATTCCCCCTTCCCCTCTTCCTGGTCGCAGGCTGTAATCTAAGCCTCACACTCTCCCTCGCTATGTCCTCATTGCTTTTTGATGCGTCTTTTCCGCCACTTTCTAAAGAACACTTACGGCAAATGTGCCCTTTCGCAGTCTAAATCAAGTTTATGAAGCTTCCCCCTCACACTTTTAACACATTCTTATTATTTTCCCGTCATTTCTTTAAATATATTTTGTCATTCTGTTCATTCTTTGTTTTGTTTTTATTTCATTTCCCCCCCTACCTCACTCCCAATCTGTCACTTCACTCTCTCGCCCATACTGCTTGCCCCATCCCTCCCTCACCCCCTCTCCCTCTCTCTCTAACCTTGAAGGAGATCTCCGTTGTCATGGTGAAGCCGTGGGTAATGACAGGCTCTTCTTCTGTGGTGCGTCCCTTCCAGCAGTCCAACTCGATGCAGCGGCAGCCCGACAGCAGGACCTGCTTGTACATCTCCACCGAAGAGCTCCCCGCAAGCTGGCCAGCTGTGACAGAAAACACACACACGCACACACACACACACACACACACATACACACACACACACACACACACGGACGCAAACCCACACAGACATACAAACACATGTACAAATACACACACACACACATGGACGAACACCCACACAAACACAAACACACACACACACATACGAATGTACACACATAGACACACAGACGCACACACACACACAAACAAGCATAAACACATGTACACACATACAAAAACACACACACACATGGATGCAAACCAACAGGCACACAAACAGAGACAGACAGACGCACAGACAAACACATACAAGTGCATTCAATCGGGTTGGCACACACACGCACACACACATGCACACACACACACACGCACACACACAAACACATATACACAGAAGCAAGCGTCCATATCAACACACAGGCAGACAAGTGCATGCAACCGTGGCAGCAAACACCCCCACACACACAAAGACATACACACACGGACACAGACACACACACACAAACACACAAGGTTAACAGTTTGAAATGATCATTGTCGCCCCGGAGAAGCCGGGACGAGGTAACAAAAGGATTCCTCCTCGCTTTAGGAAAAGCTCATTAAGTAGACGCCTATCTCAGCACCGCGACACTATTAGCAAAACAATTAGCCCCTTCGCGTTAGCACTCTGCTGTCGCTGTGTGGCATGGAGCCCCGACAGGTTCCCTGTTCTCACCTTGAGTAGTAACACCCCCATCACACACCCCCACACACCCCCACACACGGCCTCACAGACACACACCACCACCTCCGCCACTTCATTATCGAGGAGATGATCCGATAGTAGGAACAGCACACCTTACTCTTCCAGAGTGACTGATAGTAAATGAATGAATCATGAATGAGAATCATTTATCTTTTATAGAATCCCTCATCATGACTCTCTCTCTCTCTCTCTCTCTCTCTCTCTGTCTCTCCTCGTCTCAAAGGGAGACCAGCCCCTTATCCGAACCGAATCGAGTTTGATCTTTCCTAAAATATGCCTCCAATAAATGCAATGACCTGGATTTGCTGGATGAGGAAGAGGAGCACAGCATAATGAAGGAGGAGCGGCGGCCCTCGTCCAACGAGGGGCAGCGCTGGAGGAATCGTTACTCTGTTTCTTAAACGTATTACTTTCATTTGGAGAGATAGACAGGATTCGACGCGGGGTCGAAGAGAGAGCCACTCTTGGCCCTGTCTTTTCTGTTTCCATTATAATATTACCATGTCAGTCAGGAGGCTAACGATTCACGACGAGAAACAACAGGGAAGAGAAAGCAAGCTCTTTCCGTCGTTGTTATTGTTTATGTTTGTGTACGTCGCTCCGTTTTCCAAAGCTTACCTAGGAAGAGAAATATGTGTCTTCCGTCTCTAACGATTGTCTCGCTTCCAAAGCAGTGCAAAGCAGTGGAACGATTTGATTTTCTTCAATTCCCGCTCTGAATAGATTTAAATAGATAAATGGTAATATCCTTTGCCAGTAAAAATGTCAGCTTGCGTCGTTTTTTCTCTCTTATTCTTGTGCAGAGCCAGCCACTGTGACAGATTCAAGAAAAAATTGAACTCATGAATATTAACGACCCAGTTGACTGAAGAGTGGCACCTGATTGGATAACCTCTCGGGAGGTTACATAGCAATAGTGTGGCGCAGCTATGAACACCACGGACTGCTGATTGGCTGACCTGCGAGGCATAATGGCGTGTGTATTCACTTGTGCAACTCTAATTATCTTTTTGAATGAATAGGGGAAGATGTGTGTTTCTGTGTGTGTGTGTGTGTGTCTGTGTGTATGTGTGTGTGTTTGCAACCAGTAATACAAAATTACTCACAGAGAGAGAAAGAGACACACAGAGAGACAGAAAGGCAGGGAGAGAGCAAGAGAAAGAGAGGGGGAGAGAGAGAGAGAGAGAGAGAGAGAGAGAGAGAGAGAGAGAGAGAGAGATAAAGAGATAGAGGGAGGGAGAGCGGGAGGGAGAAAGCGGGAGAGAGAGAGAGAGACAGAGAGAGAGAGGAGGCGATTATTCAGAAAAATCCTGCGATTCACTTCCCTCTAGTTTAGTACCTTTTGCTCTGACATTTAGGAGACGATTTTATCGAAAGCATCCTAGTGTAACGACAGCTGATTAAGGAGCAGTCAGGGAATAGGCCTCCTGCTTAAGGCTCCCTATGGGGTAGACTATGTAGACAATAGGGAATTAACCTGAGGGAGATGACGAACACAGAAGCCACTATTACATCAGTGATTCGCAATTAGGGTGTGTACCCTAGGAGCAGGTTCAACAGGGTACCTAGAAGAAATTTTGCGATGTTATACGTTAAATGATACACAATGATTGTTTGGCCCTGAATTTGAAGTTCAATTTGCCAAGTCCTAGGCCATGACGATATTAATACCGACGCTAAACGATGACTGTTTGATATAAGTTCTAAGGAGAACGTTTCTGGTTTAGTGTGTGTATCAAACGTCCATGCTAAACCTGATCTGATCCAAAGTGGGTTAGGGTCACACATGTTGTGTGAGTTGAGGACAAGGACGTACCTGTGAGATAGGTGTTGTGTGAGGACCTACCTGGGAGGTAGTTGTGTGAGGACCGTACCTGAGAGGCAGGTGTAGTGTGAGGTTTTACCTGTGAGGTAGGTGTTGTGCGAGGAGTTGATGAAGTAGTTGGACAGAGGCATGGCCATGTCCTCGCTCTGGTCCAGCTTCTCCGGGGGGATGATGCCGTTCTCCTCACAGCACAGGTAGCGGGCGAAGCCGTCCATGGAGATCTGACCTGCAAGCGGACGGAGAAGCACGTAGATATGTGAACGGAAGCCGGGAAACACGAACCGTAAGCAGGAACGCGAGGGACAGGCGATCATCCTGAAGCCATAAACTCAGGGGGCTGTAGAACAGGGGTTATTAACGGACGTTATATCTGTGGTTGTTGCTGATTTATCGTTTTGGTATCATAGGGTTACATGCACACACATACACACACACAAACACACATACAAACACATGCACAGATGAACACACACGCACAAATACACACATGCACTCACTATACATACATGCATCATATGATTGAGGGTCAATTGAATATAATTGATTCTAATGCGATCTTATGTATCATATGAATTGCAATAAAGTACAATCAAATTGGATCAAATCTTCTCAATCAATTTCCTCTAATGTGGTAAGTGTCCCCCCCCACCAATTGCCCATCTCATTGGCTCCTGGTTTAATTAATGTGTGCTGCTCATTACTCATTCAACTTTGCAAATAGATCCCCCTTTACTCCTAATAGTCCTCAACTAATGAGCGCCATCTTTTATTAATGAAGGCCCTGAAAGTGTTGCACCTGAAAGTTACATCTGTGATATCACATCTTAACTGTAGTTTTAATACTGGTCTTTTTACATACCAAATCGTTTTTTCAGCATTAGCGGTATGAATGTTTCATGAATCTGACTGGAACAATTGTTAACAATTTGTTCGTTGTCACAATGCTTGAGATATGAAGGCTCTTAATAACTTGATCGATTTTTATTAGAATCTTTCTATCAGATTATGGGGAGTAAGTATCCGATAAAATGTGAGAAACTATGTTATCTTTCAGAAGGGCTGCCTAATCTGAAATACATCCTTGCTTGTCAAACCGAACCGTTTTTCATTAGAACAGACAAAGCAAAACTAGAAGGTTTATTGACACGGAAACACTAATTTAAAGTCAGCGAATTGGCGGAACCAAATGTTATTAAAATTCTCCACTTTTGCAATGACTACATTTTCCAATTTTGGCTTATTAACTTTATCTCACCCACACAGCCCCAAGGTTTACAGCGAGGGCTAAGGACGCATTTATCCTAAAAGAAGAGGCTTTCAGCGACAAGGACTGCTACGGTGGATGATAGGTTGCATAACAAATACAGGGCGAAGCTTTTAGAAACCAGGGAAGGAATTATCCCTCACTGCCACACTCCATCTTTTATGGAAACTTGTTCTTTTGCCCGCTCAACTGATTACAGAGGCCTAACATGTTCTCTCCCACTGTCCTCTTCAGGCTTACGTACTCCAAAAAGTTGGTCCCCTAAAAAGTTTGTTGTGATCCCCACTTCTCCTAACCATCCAACACATAAATCCCATCCCCACCGATTTGCCTGGGAACCTTGCGGTTTTCACTGCCCTCTCCCGAATGAGGAGCATATCTATATTTGTATTCACTTTTTATAATTTGTCCCTTGTATCTATGTCGCTGGTGGATGTGGATTGTCTGTAATAATTTGATACGAAGATAATATCCAATCATAACATGAGCCGTGATCAGACGGGGATGGTTGTCTGTGGGCTAACAGTTTGATTAGGTTACAAATCCAATCATACGGCAACGTGATGAGACAGCTTCATGTTCGGATCGGCCATCTGTCAGACAGCAGGTGTGTGATGATCTTTCAGGTGTGGAAAAACTGAGCCAAGGATATTAAAGCTATTGCATGTAGCTAGTCCATCTATCCATCTATCCATCCATCCATATGTATATAGGTCTTTAATTAAAAATGTAATCATTTTCCAACTGCTTCCTATTCTGTGATCCACCCTATAAAGTCAGGACATGAGGTCTGTGAGACATCAAAACCTCCTGTGGTGGTTTCAGAAATTGATTTTTAGTTTTGAGAGCACATGGTTGGCAAGTATGGGCAAACACACACACGTATGCATATATATACACGCACACACATACACACACACACCTGCAGGCATGCGGAAAACATTTGCAGACGCACAACCAAAAACGACCTTGTGCAGCAAATGATAAATATATTTCTGTTGTACGTGCTCAAAGAAACAATTGCTCAACCCCCCCCCCCCCACCCAGTGCCCAACCTGTAGCCCGACACTCCCAAAGACTAATAACACACACACACACGCACACGCACAACTCTCTCACACACACACACACACACTACGCTAAGCTACGTATGCCATGTAGCACTAGCTGGCAGGGCGAAGAGGGTCCCTGTGGCGTCCATGATAATTAATGCGGTGCTGCCCTCCGTAGAGCAGCTGGTCTAATTAACGTTGGCTCCTGACAGTGACATTGAAGCTCCCAGTTGACAGGCAAGACCTCTTACCGCGACACACCGCTAGGCTAGAGCCCCTTAGCGGCTACAGCGCTTAGTGCTACAAAACGCTCGAGAGACGGATTCCCGCTACAGCTTTTAGCGCTACAAAACGTTAAAGAGATGTTTCCCCGCTACAGCGCTTAGCCCTCTAAAGCAGTAGCGAGCCCTTTACCCGCCGCAACACTAACCGTTACATATCGCTAGAGCCCATTAACTGCTACAACGCTAAACGCCACACACCGCAAGAGGCCTTTAAATTCTAAAACGCTAACCGCTACATACCGCTTAGAGCCCTTAAACCGCTAAAACGTTTAGTCTCACCCGCTTCAGAAAATGTGTTATTACTTGCGACTGTCATAACCCATACCAATTACAACTGCAAATGTTCCCGCAGCTCTGCTTAACACTGGAGTCACTCCGAACGTTAACACTCTTTACCGCAGTGCTCGTTATGCTGCACTGCTTACCGCTAGACTTTGATGGATACGCTACACTCTTTACTGCTACAATCGTTTCGGTTAATCATCAACCTAACTATGGGCAAACAAATGTATCACATTTCGTGTTTACAATTCCTATAAAAGCAAGCAAACATCACTGCAGAAACTGAAGGAGTACTGCACTAATAAATCAATAGGACTGTGGCAAGCAGTCCATACAAATATATTGATATAAATCAACTGTGAATGCGGCGCATGCCAATGCGTTTTGTGAGACAGCATTTTTATTTAAATGAATTCACAGTGTTGTTTAGTTTATGAACAAACATTATTTGTGTTATAACATTACTACAATTGTTGTTTTTTTCAAACCCTTTTCAAAAGTTAATGACAGCCGTTGCGCCGCTGGAATTTGATCACTGCGTGAATCCACGATGAAACACTGCCAAGAGGTTGCCCGGTGCCCAGCATACCTCACATAGGCACTCATCAGCATCAAACGTCACCGCCCGCCAGTGAGATATAATAAACAAGAAACATGACTAATAACTAAATGCCACACACTATCCCGCTACAATATATTCAGTCTGATACACAACCACATAAACCACTAGGCTTCTCTCCATTTCACAACAACAATGGGGACATAATAATGAATTATCTCCAAAAGGAGAGTGTGTGTGTGTGTGTGTGTGTTTGTGTGCATGTGTGTGTGCATGCGTGTGTGTGCATGCGTTTGTGTGGGTGTGTGCGTGTGTGCCTGTGTATGTGTGTGCCTGTGCAGGTGTGTGTGTGTGTGTGTGTGTGTGTGCATGTATGTGTGTGTCTGTGCGTGTGTGTACCTGTGCCTGTGTGTACCTGTGCATGTATGCGTGCTTGTGCACGAATGTGTGTGTGTACGTGTGTGTACCTGTGCATGTGTGTGCCTGTGCACGTTTATGCGTGGGTGTTTGTGTATGTGTGTGTGTGTGTGTGTGTGTGTGTGTGTGCAGAAGATGGCTGCACAAGGGCATCCAAACGAAAAGGCCGTGCATCTCTGGAATGCTCTTCAGAGCAGATGGCGGCACTTCCTCCCGGGCAGACGAACACTTCGCAGGGCCAAGTCTGTCGTCGGGCGGCCGGCCAGACAACCAAAGGGGCTTACAAGAGCCCACCCACCCCTCTGCCCATTGCTTCGCCGCATGGCCGCCGGAGGTGTCCCAAACGCTGGAGGAGGATTCATTATTCACACGCCGCCCTGCGGAGTCACACTCGGCTCGTCTCTGAGTCCTTTGAGAAGCAGAGCGACGGAGGCAGACGGCAGTCCTCCGAAGATCGCTCGGTGGAAACCGGGACCTGCGGTTGGCTGCAGAACGTGAATCGGGGTCGATGTATCCATTATTCACTCCTGCTCAGATGGCGTATTGCAGACGCCCGAGTTTCAGAAGCGAGAAAGTCTTTCGGGGGGGGGGGATGTGTGATTTCCTTTCACCGCTCTTCCCCGGCGACGCAGCCTCGGCGTCGCTCAGCAAAGGCTTTAAATCTAACGCCACCATGGCCTGTTTCAGCAGGAATATATACGGCTTGAAACCTGTTTCTTCCAAAGGATTTCTGAAAGTACTTATTTTTTTTGATTCTGCTGATGCGGGGATCTGCAAACAACGCCGTGTCCAATTCTGTCTGCCAAAAGTTTGCTGGCATTCAAATCTGATCGACTAAGCAATAAAAATAAAACAAGAAGCCTCCGATCATCACACAGTGGATCACACCTGCAAGGCCCCCCCCCCCCGTGAGTGTGTGTTTGAGGGAGAGGGAGAGGGAGAGAAGGAGGGAGAGAGAGAGAGAGAGAGAGAGAGAGAGAGAGAGAGAGATGGAGAAGGAGACAGAGAGAGAGAGAGAGATGGAGAGAGAGAGAGATGGAGAAGGAGAGGGAGAGGGGGAGGGAGAGAGAGAGATGGAGAAGGAGAGAGAGAGAGACAGAGACAGAGAGAGAGAGAACGTAATGTACTGTATTCTTCACAGTGTGTGTGTATGTGGTATGTGCTTGCATGCGTACGTGCGTGTGAGCCTGCTTGCCTGTGTGTGTGTGTGTGTGTGTGTGTGTGTGTGTGTGTGTGTGTGTGTGTGTGTGTGTGTGTGTGTGTGTGTGTGTTGAGGAGCGGGCTGGTGTCCAGAACATTTAGCCTCTGTCCTGCTGCTGGGGGTGTCCAGTGCCAGTGTAAGCATAAGCCGAGTGACAAGTGCTGACACCAGGCTTCCTGAGCCCCGGCCTGAAGAACAGGCCCTGCTCTCTGCCATCCATCACACACAACACATACCCACGCCTTCCTCCAGAACAGAACCATCTCTCAGGCGAAGTCGCTGTGCTCTGCCTTCCCCAACCGGGAACCTGTTTCTGCTGTTGTTGTTGTTCTTACAGATTTTTACAAGGGGGCGGGTGTGTGTGTGTGTATGTGTGTGTGTGTGTGTGTGTGTGTGTGTGTGTGTGTGTGTTTGCATTGGGGTGGGATTTAAATTCCTATTAGGGATTTGAGAGTGTTGACCTTGAGAACAACCGGGTTGGAAACAAACACGACGACATGTGCAGTGAGGGTGGCGGGCTTCTGAACGAAACAGATACAGTATTTAGTATTTTTATCCACTGCTACGCTCTTTTAATCGACACATAGATATCATTTATTAATGTGTATATATCAAGGCGCATGCACCAAAGTCAACATACAACGATACAGACACAGCCCCGGGGCAAGGTTAAAAACACATGGATTCATCAAAGCAAAGTATTATCGCGGCCTGTGCACCTGCAAATTCTCTACTTTGTTCCGGCTCACTGGAATCCCGCGGTACTGATTAGGTTCCCTCTTCGTCTAATTGGTTTGTTTAATGTGCGTCTTTTATCTCCGATATGAAATACCTTGGGCCCCCCCCTTTTTTCCCCACTTTCTGCCACAGAATGTACAAACAGCAAGTCTTTTGTCTCGAGTGCGCTACACAAGCATGTACGCACGCACATACACATGCAGAAAGACACACACACACACACACACACACACCCCCACACTACAATCGGTACCCCGCTCATGAAATTACATGAAAGGACAAATAAAAGGAATGGAAGAAGAAAAGAGAGGAGTTCTCCAAAGTTTGGCAACGCTTGAAGTGGTGTATGTGACACATTCTGATTGTGTGTGTGTGTGTGTGTGCGTGTGTGTGTGTGTGTGTGTGTGCGTGTGTGTGTGTGTGTGTGTGTTTTTTTTTTTTTTTTTTAAGGGATTTATAACATTCCGTTCCCTGGCACCCTGCTAGGGCCCCCCGCTCCCTGCCCCCCCCCCCCCCCCCCACACACACACACACACACACTTTCTGGACACCGTGTTGTAATGCTGTTGCCATGGTTACAACCCTTCAGAATTCTAAAGGGGGGCTGATTGGGGCGGGCAGTGCGAAAAAGTAAAAAAAACACCCGCCGTTTTATATATTTGGCCGTGTGTTTGTGTGTGTGTGTGTGTGTGTGTGTGTGCGCGCGTGTGTGACCGAGTTCAATGAGTGTTAAGTGTGTGTGTGTGTCTGTCTGTGTGCATGAGTATGCCGGCATTTGTTTACCTCTGTGATTTGCTTACATTAACCTAAAAGTGTATGTGTGTGTTTGTGTGTGTGTGTGTGTGTGTGTGTGTGTGTGTGTGTGTGTGTGTGTGTGTGTGTGTATAGGTCAGTGTGGGTGGTACCGTGTTCATGTGGTGGTGCGGACTGTGTGTAATGCTTGGGGTTCAGAGCCACTGACCTTTATGGGCCAGTGAGTCATTGGATTCATATTTGTTCATCAGTTGCTGGACCTCGGTCTGTTTGTGTGTATGTGTGAGGGAATTTGTGTGTTTGTGTGTGTCTATGTATGTGTGTATGTATATGCGTGTGTTTGCGTGTGTGTGTGTGTGTGTGTGTGTCTGTGTGTATGCATGTCTGTTGGTGTGGATGTATGTATATTATGTGTATGTGTGTGTGTTTGTGTGTATGTATATGTATGTAAATGTGTGTGTATGTGTGTGTGTATGAATGCTCATGTCGGCACCTGCTTCCGGCTGCGTGCACTTTAAAACCTAAGCATATGCGTATGCGTCAGAAGACCTCATTCTGTGTGTGTGTGCGTACGTGCGTGCGCATATACGCGTATGTGCTATGTGTGTGTATGTGTGTGCACGCCTGCAGGGGCCGCAACCACGACCTTGCTGACCTTTCTGGGCCAGGGCCCCGTTGGGCTCGTATTTGTCCATGAGCAGCTGGACCTGCTCCGCCTTCAGGGGGGGGTACAGGATCTCGTTGAGACGGGGGTCCCGCTGCTTGCTGTTGATGAACTCCGTCATCTGATCCATGGAGAGGTAGGGACGGCTCCGAGCCCCCCTGCAGACGAGAGGAGAGAGAAGAGGGGGGGAGTAGAGGAGGAGACAGGAGAGAGGAGGGGAGGAGAGGAGGAGACAGGAGATAAGGGGGGAGGAGAGGAGGAGACAGGAGAGAGGAGGAGAGGAGAGGAGGGGGAGACAGGAGAGAGGCGGAAACAGGAGAGGAGGAGACAGGAGAGAGGAGGGGAGGAGAGGAGGAGACAGGAGAGAGGAGGGGAGGAGAGGAGGGGGAGACAGGAGGGGAGGAGAGGAGGAGAGAGGAGAGAGGAGGGGAGGAGAGGAGGAGAGAGGAGGGGAGGAGAGGAGGGGGAGACAGGAGAGAGGAGGGGAGGAGAGGAGGAGACAGGAGAGAGGAGGGGAGGAGAGGAGGGGGAGACAGGAGAGAGGAGGGGAGGAGAGGGGGAGACAGGAGAGAGGAGGAAAGAGGAGGAGAGAGGAGAGAGGAGGGGAGGAGACAGGAGAGAGGAGGAAAGAGGAGAGGAGGAGATAGGAGAGAGGAGGGGAGGAGAGGAGGGGGAGACAGGAGAGAGGAGGGGAGGAGAGAAGGAGACAGGAGAGAGGAGGGGAGGAGAGGAGGAGACAGGAGAGTGGAGGAAAGAGGAGAGGAGGGGGAGACAAGAGAGAGGAGGGGAGGAGAGGAGGGGGAGACAAGAGAGAGATGGAAAGAGGGGAGGAAGAGGAGGTAGAAAAGAAAAGTGGGGAGGAGAGGGGGAGAGGAAAGGAGGAGGCAAGGAGTGAAGCGGGAGAGAGGAGGTGAAAGGGAGAGGAGAGCAGCAGAAGGAGAGGACAGAAGGAAGGAGGGGAGGAGAGAGTGGAGAGGAAGGGGAGGAAGGATGAAAGAAGGAGAGGAGAGAACAGGAAAGCAGAGAGGAGAGAGAGGAGACGATTCATTTGAAATGAAATATAAGCACATTGGAATTCCAGCACAGAAGGCGAAAGGTAGGTAAGAGGTGGTCCTGATGATGCAGGGATGTGAGCGAACTGCACAGGATTCTGCCTGTTCCACTAAATGATCTCCTCTGAATCTTGCTGGCCCCCACGCTGCTGTACTCTTCTGTGATTAAAGATCTAGATTCATGACTTATTGCCTTTGGGCCCCGCAGTGTGACTGGCAGGCTGCCACTGGAATGGAACCGTTCTCTCAGGGGCCAAAGACCGGGTCTGGCCCCTCCTGGCCCCGGCAGGGTGAGATCAGACGGTGGCCAAGACTCAGGGGCCAAGACTCAAGGGGCCAAGATTCAAGGGGCCAAGACTCAAGGGGCCAAGACTCAAGGGGCCAAGACAGGTGCCAAGCCCCAGGGCCATTTGCTATCAGTACCACACAACACTTACCTTCATTAACCATTAACCTCATTAATTAGATCTAAGAAGTCTTTATAAAGGTGAGTACTGGGCAGAATATGGCATTCCTTACCATATTGCCTTATCATATCTTTGTGTTAAATATATAACATATTATTGATTGTTATAAGGCTACCTTGCTTGCTTTTTTAATGTTACATTTTTCTTGCATTGAATGTTTATGTAATGTAAAATATCTCCAGGTCAAGAAAAGGGAGGGAGGGACACGGGAACCATGTGATCATTTAATCATTTTTGATTGGCTGCAGACTGCTTGCTTACACTGTCAATCAGCAGGACTTTGGAGAATATAACCCTCATACATTGAAAAAGTCCCCCCAAAAGTTGGGAGAAAGGAGCCAGCAAGTTAACTTTTTTTGACATTTTCACATTTTCTTTTTCAAATAAAACAGATGGGAGGACCAGATGGGTTGTTTGATATTCGATATACCGGGTAATTAATCACTGTCAAATTTTTAATAACGGTAAAACATATTCCCTCTCTGACCCCTGCTGTCTTCTCAGTGCGAAACTTGAGAGATCTCCCGTCAGTTCAGGATGAGACGCCGATGCATCTGTGTGTCTGTGTGTGTGTGTGTGTGTGTGTGTGTGTGTGTGTGTGTGTGTGTGTGTGTGTGTGTGTGTGTGTGTGTGTGTGTGTGTGTGTGTGTGTGTGTGTGTGTGTGTGTGTGTGTGTGTGTGTGTGTGTGTGTGTGTGTGTGTGTGTGTGTGTGTGTGTGGAGGGGGCTTTGGAAGGGGGGGGATCTTACACTTCAGAGAAGATGTGGTCGAGCTCTGGCCTGGGGCAGATGTTGCTGAGGAACATGTTGTACACATCTGGTGTGAAGTCCTCCTGGGGTATGGAGTCGCTCTGTAGAAGAAGAAAGATGAAGAGACGAGAGCAACGTGGTCAGGTACTGAGCGAACACACACGTATACACACATACACACAAACACACACGTACATGTGGGCACACGAACACACGCACACACACACACACACACACACACACACACACACACACACAAACTTAATAATACATCAACAAATACATAGCTTAAACCTATTCAGTGGAGTCGTATTGACAGAGTAAGAGGCAGAGACAGAGTGGAGACACTGAGATAGAGTAGAGACAGAGAGAAATAGAAACACAGAAGAGACAGAGAGCAATAGAGACAGAGAGAAACAGAAACCGAGCAGGGAAACAGACACAGATAAATAGTAGAGACAGAGAGAAACAGAGACAGAGCAGAGACACAGAGACAGAGAAGATAATGAGATAAGTAGACACAGAGATATATAGTAGAGACAGAGAGAAATAGAGACAGAGTAGAGACCAAGTTGAGCCCCAGAGACAAAATAGACAATGAGAGAAATAGAGACAGAGAAGAGAAACGGACACAGAGATATAGTAGAGACAGAGGCAGGGGGAGACATAGTAGATAGTAGTAGAGCCCCAGCCAGAGATAAACAGAGCGGAACGTACCACTGCAGGGACAGAGCGAGAGGGATGGAAAGAAAGGGCAAGAGAGTGATAAAGAGGGGGTGAGCGAGATGGAGAGAGAGAAAGAGAGAGAGGGGGGATAGGGGTATTAAAAGAAGATTGCACCAGAGGGAGGAAAAGATGCGGGTCAGGTTGCAATGAGTCATTCAGTGATACTTCAGTGTCTGTGTGTTGCCCCGCGTGTTTAAGATTGTATGCATCTGAAGGCAGCATCATTTATCTCTAATTAATTGCCCATTAAAGGAACAACAAATCTCCCCAGACCTCCACACACAGTGATGTCTTTTTAATTCACCGGTCTCACGGTCCTTGCTGCTAATTAGGAATCACTGGGGAATAGAACGTGATGATCGAGTATTTATATTTTCTATCTATTTGCATTGCGTGCGGGCGTATGTGTGAATGTGTGTGTGTGTGCGTGGGTGTGCATGTCTCTCGCAGTCCCTCCCTCTATGTCTCTCTCTCCCTCTCTCTCTCTCTCTCTCTTCCCTGGGTGCGTGGATGTGTCTCCCCCCAAACGTCCTTTTCTCCCTTGTTTACGACACCCTAATTGCAGGGACGTCCTTTGAAGGGCCCTGCGTGTGTTAATTCAATTCTCCTTCTTCTCCTTCCCTTCCTCCTTCTTCTTCTCCTTCCCTTCCTCCTTCTTCTTCCCTTCTTCTTCTCCTTCCCTTCCTCCTCCTTCTTCCCTTCTCCTTCCCCTGCTCCCCTGTTGGCGGTGAGCCAAGCGCTCCGCTGGTCCCTACGACTCCCGCCGGATCCATTTGTGTCAATCGCGGCGAGAAAACTTCAGTCATGAGTGGGAAGCCATGCGCACATCCACAAGATGTTAGCAGGGTGTGTGTGTGTGTGTTGGTATGTGTGGGTGACCCTCTGTGTGTGTGTGTGTGTGTGTGTGTGTGTGTGTGTGTATATGTGTTTACATTGGCCTGTGTGTGCATGTGTTTGTAAATGTGTATACGTCTCCTGTGTTTCTGTGTGTGTTTGTGTTCCTTGCGTGTGTATGCTTGTGAACCAATGCACGTGCACATCTGTGTGTGTGTGTGTGTGTGTGTGTGTGTGTGTGTGTGTGTGTGTGTGTGTGGCTGTGCACCAAACTATTGAATGAATGGACAGAACATGAAGGAAAATGAAAGAGAGCGCGGCTGCACGTCGAAAAAAGATCTGAGTAGAAGAAGAGGTCGGCCCATACACACACACACACACGCACGCACGCACTCACGCAGACACACACACACAAAGAGGAACGACAGCGACCTGTTTGGCAGAGCGACAAGAGGAGAAGGAAACACGGAGGTGAGGTGCAGAGGCCAGGAGGAGGCGGGCGGGAATGTGTGGAGTTTCTCACCCTGCCTGTCGGAAGGTTGCAGTTTTCCAGCGCTGTCTCCACTCTCTTCCTGTCAGCGGAGAACATCCTGAAAAGACTGCAGGGAACACAAGGAGACACAGCCAGGGGTTAATGTAGTGCCCCCAGCCACACACATGTACACCCACAGACCCACACATACAGTATATGCAGTCACACAAACACACGTGTATATACGCAGTCAAACACACACGTACATATGCACACAGATGCCCATACACACACACACACACACATGGACACACATGCAAATGCATTCATGGATTGATACATACACACACATAAACACACACACACACACACACACACACACACACTATACGCATGCTTTAAACACAGTCCATACACAGTCACAGACAAAAAGGTGGTATCTCTCTTAATAATGTGTCTACAGCCTTAAGCGCTTCATCGGATTTATTCATAATACCGTCATTCACAAACGCAATTCACTATTCGTGGCTATTCAGACTGAGTTTGAAATTGCGCAACCCAACAATCTCTCAGACTAGCTGACAGCGTCCCTCTTGCCATCCAGACCAAACCAAACGATCGGTGCAAAATTCACGTGACAAAATAAATAAAAACACATCCATGTATATTCTCCTGGCGGGTCTGTTGCTCTCCCGGCAGCCATCTCAGATCAAGGATAAGGATGCATTCCTCCGCACCATCTCCACGCCATCCGTTCCACCGCTATCTGTGTTATTACTCCATGTGACAGGTTGGGTGGGGGGTGGGGGGCGGGGCTCCGGTTTTAATGAGATGCGAGGGCCTCCGCCCGCAGGCTGACTGCAGGCTCAGCGGGGGGGGGGGGGGGGGGGGGGGGGGGGGGGGATCAGACTCACGCTGGCTCTTGTCAGGCCGACATGTCCCCTCGGGCGAGCAGGTTAAGTTCCCTAAACGGCAAATAGTCTCTCTCTCTCTCTCTCTCTCTCTCTCTCTCTCTCTCTCTCTCTCTCTCTCTCTCTCTCTCTCTCTCTCTCTCTCTCTCTCTCTCTCACTGTGTTGACACCTGGTGCGCGTGGGAGACCCCGCACTGCAGGGAATGGGAGGCAGAGAGAGAGAGAGAGAGAGAGAGAGAGAGAGAGAGAGAGAGAGATAGTTGCTTACTTCTTGACGGGGATTCGTCCCTCTGGGTTGGGCTGCAGCTTCAGTCGCACGTATCTGCACAGAAAAGACAGTTTAGAAACACACTGCTCTACATGTGTTTGGGGGTGTTTCATTGTATGTGAGTGAGAGAGTGTGTGTGTGTGTGTGTTTGAGAGTGTATGGTTGTGATTAGTTTAATTGTGTGTGAGTGAGAGTGTGTGTGTGTGTATGTATGTATGTGTGTGTGTGTTTATCTTTGTGAATTTAAGAGCGCTTGTGTATGATTCGTGTGAGAGTGTGTATGTTTACGTGTGTGTGTGTGTGTCTGTTTGAGCTGGTGTACTGGTGCACAACAAGGATGCCACTGTATACAAGTGACGGTATTCAACAAGAGAAGAATGTGTGTGTGCGTGTGTGAGTGCGTGCGTGCGCATACATTGGCTATTTATAAGTCTCCCGCTATGGCTCCGTGCCTCATGTGCGTTTACGCAGAGCGCACATGAGGCACGGACGGTGACTGATTATCAGCGTGTGTACATAAACCACATGACTAGCATGCGTCCAGCAGTGATGCGTGGTGCATATGTCTTGGGATACTCTCTCTCTCTCTGTCTATTTCTCTCTCTCCTTCTCTCTCCCTCTCTCTCTCTCTCTCTCTCGTCCTACCTATCAGTCTCTTTCCCTCTCTCTCTCTCTTTCTCCCCGTCCCTTCCTCCCTCCCTCACACTCTCTCCCTCACATTCTCTCCCTCCCTCTGTCTCTGTCTCTCTCTCTCCTCTCAGCCTGCCGTAGCATTTGCGTTGGCATGGCTGTGGACAGTGCAGCCTCTCTCTCTCCCTCTCCCTCCCTCCTTCCCTCTCTCTCCCTCTGTCTCTGTCTCTCTCTCTCCTCTCAGCCTGCCGTAGCCTTTGCGTTGGCATGGCTGTGGACAGAGCAGCCACGACAACGGACACTGCACAGAGCGGCTCTATAAATAGCCCCAGCCTGCAACAGGAGCCCTTCCTTCACAGGCCTAGCCTTTAAGTGGCTGTGGGCTAATAATTAATATCCATTACAGTGTCCACTCTACAGGGCACACTGGCTGCCCCCAGCAAAGTCAGTGATGACATTAATGGTTAAACCTGGCGGTGAAGGGGGTGGTGAGGGGCGGGGTTGATAGTTTTTGAAGGGAAATGTGAAACATACAAGCGGAAATCGTTTTAAAGAGCTTGTGTTCGAGCAAGAGGCTTTTGTCGATCACCGACAGAGGACGGAGAATTAAATTAAAGTACGGAAGAAAGGGGAGGGAGGGAGGGAAGAGGGGAGAGGAGGAGGGAGGGGGAAAGAACGAGAGAGAGGGAGGTTTGAAGGATGGGAGGAAGGGAGGGAGGGAGGGAAGGAGAGAGGAAAGAAGGATGGGAGAAAGGGAGAGAGGGAAGGAGGGGGGAGGAAGGAGGGAGGGAGGGAGGGAGGGAGGGAGGGAGGGAGGGAAGGAGAGAGGAAAGAAGGATGGGAGAAAGGGAGAGAGGGAAGGAGGGGGGGAGGGAGGGAAAGATGTCAGTTGGCCTAGTGGTCAGTAAATCGTTCTCTCTCTCCCTGTCTCTCCCTGTCTCTATCCATCTCCATTTATTGCTCATTCTCCACCCTCCTCTTCGTCTATTATGCCCACTTTCTGGGAGTCTTTCAGAAACAAAGTCATCAGATTGTGAAATTGGA
Organism: Pollachius pollachius; assembly: GCF_949987615.1. Taxonomy (NCBI): domain Eukaryota; kingdom Metazoa; phylum Chordata; class Actinopteri; order Gadiformes; family Gadidae; genus Pollachius; species Pollachius pollachius. The sequence continues at coordinate 5,754,525 of NC_136949.1, forward strand.
AAATTCTATATTCAATACTTTTTTTCTCTGCACAGTTAAACCAATTAAGTTCAAAGCCTGGCCTGGATTTGGTGTTAGTGGATAATGAAATATTCAAGGAGTGGCCTAACTGCATTACTGATTTATCATATAGTGTAGCTTTATTGTTTTCAACACAAACCAATGGCTACAGCCTTAAGAAGTGAGGCAATGTTTATTAAACACTGAGAAAGTATATTTCTTTGGCATGGCACGAGGCAGAGAAAGTCGGGCATGAAATCATTTTGTTATAGGAAAATGAATATTTTTTTATATAAAAACTGCAATTATTATGAGAAAGAATGGGTTCACCATTCTCTGTGCACCACCACAGAGAATATAGAAGAAACACAAGGCAGCAACAACAACAACAACAACAAGTGCCATCGCCGTGAGCGACGGGCGCGACCCACTAAACATGCACACGATGTGCTTCTCTCCAACTCCCACATGGCCTGATGTCCAAGCGTCTCTTTTTATTGTGTCATAAGTCAAGCGTTCCGCCTCCACTCCCACACAAACACACACACACACAAAACACACACACACACACACACACACGTGCATTCACAGGCTTACACACACACACGCGCAAACACACATGCACACACACACACAGAAACACATGCACACACACACACACACACACACAGACGCACACACACCCATACAAACACATACGGACACACAGTGTAGATGGAAGTGGTGGGGTTGGGAGGTGGTGGAGGTTGTGGTGGATTTGAGGTGGTGGTGGTGATGAAGGCGGTGGAGGTGGAGGTGGGTGTGGTGGTTGATGGTGGGGTGGTGGTGGTGAAGGAGGTGGAGGTGGGTGTGGTGGTTGATTGGTGCTGGAGGAGGTTGTGGTTCTGTTCCAAGTGTTGTAGGTGGTTGTGGTGGCAGAGGTGGTGGGTGTGGTCGAGTCGGTGAGGGAGGCAGAGGTTGGGGTGATGGTGATGGATGGTGGTGGGGGTGGTGGCAGTGATGGGGTCAACGGTTCGGGCTATTTATGGATCCTCTACCGGCAGGTCCGTTGTCATGAAGACTCGATGGAGCGAGAGAATGATGTTCCAGCGAGGAGAGAGAGAGAGAGAGAGAGAGAGAGAGAGAGAGAGAGAGAGAGAGAGTGAAAGAGCGAGTGAGAGAAAGGCGGAGAGACACAGAGAGACACAGAGACAGAGAGAGAGAGAGAGAGAGCATAGGCATGCAAAGGCGTGCAATGAGGATTGCGTGCACGGCACACACACAAATACAGGCTATCATCCCTGCATGATCGAACATGCACATAAACACAGTAACAGACAGACAGACACACACATATATAGAAAATATATTGACTACGTTCCACCCCGGTTCTCCCACCCTGTCTGCGCTGGGTGGAGGGAGGGCGGTGGGGGGGTGTGACCTTTAAGCCCTAACCCCCCGATATGGGGAGAGGAAGTGTGACAATCAAAACATCTCTTCGTATTCAGTATGTGTGTGTGTGTGTTTGTGTGTATGTGTTCATATGTATGTATGCGTGTGTGTGTGTGTGTGTGTGTCTGTGTGTGTGTCTGTGTGTGTGTGTGTGTCTGTTTGTATGTGTATGTAATTGTGGGTGTGTGGATGTTTGTCGGAGTGTGTGTATCGATCGTGTATTGATGTGTCTAAGGGTGCATCTGATTCACACAACACGACTCCTTCACACAGTTCCTCTCAAACTTAATTTCATCAGGCCCAGCCTGGGTCAAAATAAGTAGCAGAGCCCCCTCCCCCATACACCTCCCACTTTGAGAAACACTCCCTCAACACAAAGGCTTCATACGCAAATACAATCAAACCATCAGCACAACAAGATCGATCATGTACATCTTATCTGGGGATCCTGCTGTTGTACAACGGTCTGACTCAACAAGGGCCCCACCCAGGAGTAATTACAGTTGTAATGTGTCATAGTTTGATTTGGTTCTGATACCCTCCCGGTCACATATTATATGCATACCTTTGTGGGTTTAGTGGAACATACTTTGTTGAAGCTCAAAAATAAATGATTAGACTCTTGAGAGTGATGTGGTCTGGGTAAAATGGTGCTTGTATCGGAGGTATGTATGCAGCCCCTACATACCATGTTACATACCATGTGTTTCCACGCTAAGGTTACTGCCAGCAGACCGGCTATTCACCCTGGCAGCCCGCCAAACAACATCTTCGCTTGCCCCGTATCACAATCGTCATACCACAGATGGAATGGAGTAAATCTACATCCTGCAATACCTGCACCCCTACGGTAACACATCCACAACAGCACTGCACGTATGTTGCTGTTGTTACCATGACCTAATCGACTTCTGGGCGTGCAACACATCAATTTGGTAATTGCAGAACTTCACACACATGTGTGAAATGACCCGATTGAATAAGGTGTGCGTGCGCACACCTTATTCAATCGGGTCATTTCAGAGATGGATACACGCTATCATCGATCGCGCAGTGGGGCAGTGAGCGGGAAAAGGTTAGCTACGTGGTCCATGCAATAGATCAGCCCACTGAGGACATTTCATCCGTCCCGGTAATGATTACCCTTCAAGGTGAAGAACGCCGATAAAAAGTAACGACGATCGTTTGAAAGTTTTTTTTCCCCTCAAAGCCAAGGGGATGTGTTTTGTTTAAACTGCAGATGGTATTAATGTGTGTGTGTGTGTGTGTGTGTGTGTGTGTGTGTGTGTGTACGTGCGTGCGTGCGCTTACGCTTTCTCTAGACAAGCCTCTCTCGACATGTTCTGAGCCAAGAGGTTGGACGCCAGGTTGAACAGCTCCTCTGCCCACTCCTGTAGTTGAACACAGACACACACACACACATACATGCGCGCAGACACACACAAACAGTGAGTGGAGCCCGACAGCCAGTGCGCTGCTGTGTGAGCTGAGGTCTCCCCTTCCACCCGAGACACCAGCTAATGAATTCACAGAGAGGTGACAAGCAGATTGACGTCCTGCAGCATTCTGAAAGGACATGAAATGTTCCTTTATTCATCGTTGCATCCCTCTATCTCATTTCTAAATCCTTCTTTCTCATCCAAACAAGCAATTACATTTGATGAGTAGGATGAAAGTATCCATGAAGGTTCATTGTTATTTACATTTCTATCATGGGCAATTTGTTCCATCCATACATCTCCCGGTAATGAAACGGTTATAAATAGATCAGATATTTTTCTATATCATAACTGATGGAAAATCTCTAATTTCTGTTTACTTGTTTCTTATTTTTACAGTCTACAGTTCCTTTATGATTATGTTGAATAAGGAAAGTTGGATTATGTGTGCTATGATACTAATCTGGTCAAATGAGCCTTCTATATTATATTACTACTCATCATAACCATCAACTAATATTCAACCATCATCATCGTCATCACAATCACAATCAACTTCCCCTCCACCATCATCATCATCACCACTATCTTCATCACCATCGACATCATCATCATAATCATCATCACCATCGTCATCATCACCATCCTCCCCATCTTTGGTCCTACCTTAGCGACCTCTTCCTGGAAGGCCATGAAGTTGAGGTAGGTGATGTTTACCATGTCCGGGCCGCTCACCACCGTCAACATCCTGTTCTCCATCTTCCCCACCAGGGTGCCCACATCCAGCAGCTCCCGGAGCTTCGCATCCTGAGGGTACACAACACACACGGGGGAAAGGGAGGTTAAAAGGTGCACTGTGTAGAATGAATGGCATCGACAGCCATTTACACTTTCATTGAAATTTGGTTTAATCCAAAAAAAAAACGCTCTGGAGCCATTTGTCCATTCTGGGCTACTGTAGAAAGATGGCTGTGCAACAATGGCGGCCGGGCGCCGTGCAAGAGAACCTGCCCCTTTGTCGATATTAAAGGCTTATACTAAGTTAAAAAAAATACAACAATTCCTATTTTCATGGGATTAACACTTAGGAATATTATGATCCATTTCTGCCAAGTTCCTTCCATTCCACCAAATACTACATACTGCACCTTTAGCTAGAAAGACTCAGAGAAACCATTTTTTTCTCACTTTGAATTTACATTTGAATAACTCCTCTTCCATTGTGCTACATTTGTTGGTTTCTAATCAGTTTGTATTTTGTTTGTTTTTGTGTTTTTGTAGGATTTGATTTATAATGGAAGAATGGTGTATTTCTCTATAGAAAATATGCTGAATTGACCAGCCTGTATCCAATTATGCTCAAAGCTGCTGCAGGAAAATGCTGGAACAAGAGAGAGCAGAAGAGACTAGAAGAGAGCATGATTTTGAAACCAAACAGCACAGAAAAGTCCCCTCCCTCTCTTCTCCCTCCCTCTATATGTATCTCCGTCCTTGAGAAGTATTTCCTGTCACGCACCTGTAACTGACAGGCAAGACGGATTCCGAGAAACCAATCAGGGAAAAGATGCCCTGATTGGTCAGAAATGCGGACTAAAACCAGAGTTTTGCTCATGCAGAGGCAGATGCAGTCAACTCGAAAGAGATATCCTCAAAGCACATTTCACGCACGTATAGCCAACATAAAGCAAGGCCAACTCTGACAAATGATTCTCCAATAACTCTAACACCTACAGCATCTTTAAATAATCTTCCAGTTTGATTTCCGCTCCGACGCAGAACCTCATATGTTCCAGCCTGTGAGCCATCCCAGGCTGCTGTCCTGGGGAGGCCTTACTGGGCTTCCTAAAGCCAAATTCCTGGGATGGGTGGGGCTTCCCAGAGTGGCTGGCTCAAGCCTCGGAAAACTCTGACGATACAACCCTGCATTTTGGGAAACTGTATAAACGTGTGTCCGATAGGCACCAGTGAAAACAGAATAGTGTTTTTTCCTCTGATAGTTGCTCGGTCATCATATCTGTGTGGAAACAGCCCTCACCCACGCACATCCAAAAACTAACTTTTAACCTCAAAGTCAGAAGCCCTCATGTTTTTTTTCTCTCATTTTATGTAAAATCCCATTCTCTAAAATAAAAAAAACAAACGGTGAGAAAGATTTTGGGAAATAGTTGTGTTATTGTATCATCGTGTATATCGAGGGGCTTTTCGTTAACCTGGTAACACAACCTGGCGGACTGCTCACACGCAGGCAACAGGGACAGAGAGCAGAAGAGGACTTCAGCCTCCCTCACCTGGGTGCCTAGCTCATAGATGTTACATGTAACACACATGTTAGGAGGCGGTTACGGTTGCCTCAAGTGTGCCAGGAATTTGTATTCAGCGCAGGTAATGGTGTGAAAAAGCACTCTGGCAAACAGTCTAACGCAAACACACTTTGGACTTTGCTTATCGGAGGGTAAAACTATAAATATAGTGAATTATGATAGGAAAAACGTCACAAAACAAAGCGTATTCCTCTAGGGAACCAGAGAGGAATAACAATGTTGTTTTCCTTCTGAGCCTCTCAGACCACGATGTGGACAGCATACAAAATGGAGGCACTCCCCTCCCCTCCCTCCCCAGACCCCGGCCTTAATTAACACCACAACAAAAAAATGCGCTGTGGATGATTTTTTTACTGCAGTGAAAGCAAATGAGGTCCTATAATTCACCTTATCGAAGACAGAGCGCTTTGTTCTGAGTCACGGTGATAAACGTCCCCTCACTGAGTTCTCAGTGACATTATGGGGATTAGTGTCATCGGAAAAAATAACATCATCACAGTGAACTTTTCACAGGCAGTTAATCATTGGCCACTGCTGTTCGTCCGTCCGTCTGTGAGGAAGACAATCATATTTCTAAAGACACTGATCACAGTTACAGTCTACAGGGGTTTCAAAAGCCCTTCAGAAGAAATATAGGAAAATTGCAGACAAATATAAAAGTAAGTTCAGTAAAATAGGACAAATGTACTTATTGTAAGTCGCTTTGGATAAAGGCGTCTGCTAAATGACCTAAATGTAAAGATGTAAATGTAAAAAAGGCTTCAAACTTTAAAATTCTCCCAAGGAAGTCTGGGCAAGGCGGATAGCGGGGAAATAAATGAAATAAGTTTGACAGAACCAGGGGACCAATCTAAAATATATGATGGCATAAGAGCACACCACTCTCACCATCCCTACCCGTGTCCCAAATCCAGGCCAGACTCGTCTCATCAATATTTCCTTCAGTAACAGCAGCACACTGGTTACTTGCAGCCATAAGTCTGGGATTTGCACAGCAAGTCGGAAAAAGTGCAAAGTTTGGCAAATGAAAAAGTGCAAACGGTGTGTGCCGCTGCATTGGTCAATCGATCGGGGGCAGCGTTCTGATTTCAAAACCGGAATCCATCACGTTGAAGTCGGCACTCAATTATGCAGAGAGCCCCGCGGTGGCATCAATCAAAGCATTAAAGTCGGTTTCAATTTGCCGCGACTACACTACAATGCAAAAGTGCCCGCTTGAGGAATGTTTTGGCAGGTGACGGACGATGAAAGACCCGGGTGGAGACCGGAGCAGATGCGGCCGGCGTGACGCGATGCATATTTCATATCATTCAACCCCCTCCGCATCTGCAAACGAAAGCCAACCCGATTCAACGCACGTTTATTCTTTGTACTCTAACCGTAGCCGTTAGCTAAACGCTAGACTCATGGGCTTTGTTGACACGGGGGGGGGAGAGCTAGTTGCGACCCCGCAGGCGATCCCTCCACAGAGGGGAAAACTAATGTAAGTTAATGTCCGGTGACCCTCATACGAGGGGAGGAAAAGTGGGAGAAGAAGAGGAGTAGTTAATGACACAATGGAAGCAGATGAGAGGAGAGTAGAAAGAAGGGGAGGAGGAGGGGTTGTAAGAGAAAAAGGAAAAATGAACAGGACCAGAAAATAAAGGGGATGAAAGAAAAGAAAGGGAAGGTGGGGAGACGGAGGGGAAATCAAGAAAATGACAAAGAGAGGTAGGCGTACAGAACAATAAAAGAGCAAGAGAGCAGAAGTGACCAGCCGCTGATGAACTGAAATGTAATTTGTACTGGTGCATTGTGGGTGCATCGTGTAATAGTGCCTGGGGGCTCCGACAACGCGGCAGACTTCAGAACCAGCCGGAGCACACTGTGTATGGAAGAAAATAAGGTGCTGGTGCATGTGTTGCGCAAACACCCGCACCGGCGTGGTTCGCTGGTGTGCAACTCGGCCTGTATGCCTCAGCAACTGTGAAAAGCATCACTACTAAAACAATAGCATTTCCCTGTCGTTATAGAATCGAGCATTGTGTATGCATTAACAACACTGGAACAATGCTGTATGTTGTTAGAGGCCTTGATTACACAAGCACTCCCAATCACTCTTCAAATCGCAGAGTGGAAAATGAGATGTTATCTCTTTCTGCACCGGCGGGACAGGTCGAACAAGACGTAGTTGGGCGTTGTCGACAGCACCTCCGCAGGTGGTGCACTGCACGCTACATTCAATTTAGATTGACAAGAGATTGGAATTAATTAAAGAGTTTTGGAATTAATGAGGTCACGCCATGAATCCTCTTGTGATTCAGGGTGGAACTGCTGCACCACCTGTCCCAACACGCAGACACACACACACACACACATTCACGCACGTTCATCTACCTGCTCCCCCACCCTGGCCACCCAAGTGCACACCCTGACCCCTCTACACACACAGAACAAAGAGCCGGACCACAGAAGAACAGCAAAGGTTCATGAAATACCCTTAGAGGTCTGCACAGAGAACCACAAAGACACACTATCTATCAAACACACACACACACACACACACACACACTAAATTCACAAAGCAAAAAAACACCAAAGAGTGACATTCAATCAAAGGGAATACAGACATCAATGCCATATGACGGCCATTGGTTTCACAAATGCCACAGTGGACCTTAGGATCGTCTCTTGTGTGTCATCCTTTCTAAAGGGACAGTGGCCTAGAGACACGCACAGTTCAGGGCCATTCACAGAGCGGCATGACGTGTGATCACTCCTTTAGCACTCAAAGAAGAACCATTTTCTCCAAGGCTCTCGTTTCAAATAGGGTTCAGGCGTCCGAATGCGAGCATCGTTGGAATGCCCGCATGACGTTTCAACATCGACTCGCTCACTGGCAGGTCGGATCAGATCGCTATTAATGATTCAAATAGGTGAATGTGGAACTTCTCTTTTGTTGTTGAAATTGATCTTTCGGGCTTCGCAGTGAGCCACAGACACACACACACACACACACACACACACACACACAAGAGCGAGATAAAACCGTGTATTCATAGATTTATTCACTTCAACTTAGCCGTATCCTCTGTGGAATCTAGCCCTGCAGCGCAGCACTTGAACTCCATTAAAAATAAAATTCATGTTCTACCTCATGTTCTCAAATGATATAAGTGTTTCTCAGCGTTGCAGAATGTCTTGCCTGTTGCACTTGTTCTTCTGTAACTATTACAATTTGCAAACAACCTCAGCTGAACAAGAAGGGGTCTGGTTAATCGATTTGTTGTGGTGATATTCTGATGTTTTGAAGACTGTGTAGCGTTGGAAACTGGGCACACTGATCTTAAATAGGTGAGCTCTTTCGTTATCGTTTGGGATAATAAGTTAAAATTTCAAACCCATCTCTTTTTTGCATGTGTTCGATAAAAAGAGTAGCCTACAGTCTTGAATGATTTGTTTTAAACGTTACTCACCAATTACTAGTGTATCATTTTCTAGTAACTTCACTTTACTTTACGTCTGCTACTGCTCTCTGTTATATGCTGCCATTATACGTCAGCTCATTCAGAACCTATTGCACTCTTCATCATAACCTATTGCACACACTCTTCATCAATCCCGGAGGAAGGGATGGATTCACTTCCTCTGTGTTCCTCCTCAAGGTTCCTTACCCTCTGGGTTTCTCTGCCAGGCCGAGACGGATTAGCCTTAAGGTGGTGATATAATGTGTGCTGGTGATACCCCTGAGACTGTAGCTGTGATTAAGTGCTACAAATCAAATTGACTCGACTCGACTCAGTAGCCCGCCTTATTACTAATCGGCGTGATTTGAAATAAAAATGATGAAAAGTCCTTGGATTTCAATTTTAAATAATTATCATCCAAAGCCGTTCCGAAAAGGGAACGACACGATGCGAGGAAACAAGGGGACGAGTTAAGTGCCGCCGTCCTTTGCATTATTAATCGGCTTCCCTTAAGCCTTAACAATTTGATCTGTGCCATGAATATGCAATTTCCTTCAGCAGTTACAGAAAACCGTCTTTGGGGGATGATTTGATTTGATTCTATGCATTCCTATGCGCGTGTGTGCGTGTGTACGTGTGTCAAAAGGACCGTACTATACCTTCCTCCCCACCCCCCCCACCCACCACCTTCTCATCTCAACAGAGGACATCAGGATGTTAAACACAACACCTGTTCTTCCACTGCTGGCTCGGTGTTACATGTCTAACGGAAAGACGTCATGGGGTACACTGAAAGAGCAAACATAAAAAAATTGCGGGCTTATGGCTTGACATGGAAATACAGGAAATTGAATTAAAATGACAAGTGCTTTTGTCCTTCATTTAACCTCAGGGTGGAATAATTTACATCCCTAATTGATTCAAACCTCTAATTCAATCAACGACAAACATCAATGTGCATAAATATATATGTATAGGCTTTCAAATGATTACATTAAACGATTCGCTTTACTTATCAAATCTTCAACGTGTGCGAGATGAGAGATTGAGGGGCGTGTCTCGTTTAGGCGGCGGTATCAGTGTGTTTTCTGTTTTTGATCAACATTTCAAAGCGTCTCCTGAAGGGACTGAAAGGTCTGCTGTGTATCTGGGGGGGGGGGGGGGGGGGGGGAGAGAGCGTTGCTTGGCACCCACAGAGCCCCCATGTTTTAAACATAAGGCTCATCATAACTCAGCGGCTCCTGAAGCATTGATCCCATTAGTTAGAGAGACCCTGTTACCAGGGTTTCAAAACCTGAGGTTTTGTACTGCCAGTGACCTACACACACACAAGCACAAGCACAGACACACAGTCACACAGTCACAATCACACACACGGACATGCATTGTCACATGCTGACACACCCACACATTAATTCTGCCATGCATTGTCGCACACACACAGAAACACACACACACACACACACACTCACTCACACACCCGGACACACAGATGGACGTGCCTTTTCACATGCTGACACACCCACACACTCTGCCATACATTATAGCACACACATGCACGCACATGCACACAAAAACACACACAGACACACACACATACAGCAATGCATTGTCCTTGACTCAAACACAAGCACACACACACACACACACACACAAACACCCGGACATGCAGTGTCACGTGCCGACACACCCACACACCAACTCTGCCATGCATTGTTGCACACACACGCACGTAAACAAACACAAAACGATCCTGACAAATTAGAACGCCTTCAGATTGCCGCATGGGAGATACACACACACACGCACACACAAACGCGCTGACACACACACACACACACACACACACACAGCACACAGAGGACAGCAACGGCTGATGGGGAGCACAGATGAGAATGTATATTTCAGTTGCTCCACCGCCTGCACCCATTCACCACCAGCTCCATCCGATGAGCATCACCCCATTCTACGGCCCCAGCCGCCCTGATGGTGCTGTCAACACCTGCAGCCTTATTCAGAACCATTCTTTGAATGAGATATACTCCTATTTCTACAAATCTCTCTCTCTCTCTCTCTCTCTCTCTCTCTTCTAAAAAAAGTGAGCAGCTTTAAATCAAATGTCATTTTCGGATTCATCTCTCTCTCTCTCTCTCTCTCTACTCATACGCAACCCAAATACGACGTCGACATGATTTGTTGTTATCTGTATTTTCCATATTTTTCTATCTGCAGAATACACCCTTTTCTAGTCCCGGGAGGTCGATGAATTCACTTGTGATTCAGTGTATATTATGTGATGTTGTGTACACTAGTTGACTGGGTCCAGCTAATATAATACAAACTCCAAGATAGCAGAGGAATCAATCCAATCGATCAGCCTTATTTTAAGTGTGTGTGGTACGGCGAGGGGGATTAAGAGCTGATTCTTGTTTTTTTGTATATTTTTTACCTTTGACTGGACTTGAATTCCAGCTCTGGTATTCTACAGGCCAGAGTCAGGGTAATTGGACGCAGAGAGGACGGATAGACGTGCAGGATGGGTTTAATTGGATCATTAGCGTGTTCCTAAAAGCTTATCTGGGCCTGCTCCCTGATACCGGGTTCAGCGTGCTCTGTAGGGGGTCATCTTTGGAGAGATGGGCCTGTGTGATGCTTTGGATGTGGATGGTGTGATTGGGTGAGTTTCTTGGACATATCCCTGTTGTCCACAACACAGTCGGTGAAATAGGGAGGGACAGGGTTAAAGCTGGGTTTCTCCTCAAACCCAATTCCTTTTCTGTAATCTCGTCCGTACAAAGGAATGGAATTATCCGCATTGAAACGGGTTTTATCCGCATTGAAACGGGTGAGTTTTTCAGTTGCTCAAAGGACTTCATTAAAAGGTGCACTGCTTGAGGTTTTTCTTCTACAGATAGTTAAAAAAAATAAAAATAAATAACGAAGAACCTTCCATTTCAGAGAACGACGAAGTACACTTGCTTGTTCTTCACAGCAGGGGCACAGCCTAATTTGTGTGAATCCTCTCTAGGTGGGGAACTGATGGTTATGCCCTTTAGAGGTAAAGACGCAGCACTGGAAATACCCTCCTTTTTCCGTCTCTTCTTGTATCTTTTCTTTCACGGAACATCAAAAGTTTTCCAACGCCTGTGGCTAGTGGGTTTTCAAAGTCGTTTTGCGCCGACAAAGACGTGTTTATGCACGCACACGCACACATACACACACGCAATGCAATGCAACAGAAAGTAACCCGCTTTAATTTTGGAAACGCATGAAGTCTGAGCACTAAAGCAGCGACTTGGACGACAGTAAAGTATTTTTTTCTTTTTCCCCCCACTGATCAAACACAAGCCCTGGCTTTAACAACAGCCTTTTATTTGACCGGGCGCTACCTTGCTCGCCTTTCAGCCTGTTCTGGTTCCCTGCTGTATTACTCATCCTCCCACACCTTTGTAAAAATAAACTGTCCAGGCCATAACCTAAAACCACAACACTTCCAATTAGTAGGGCAACGGCTAACAACCCAGCCTCGCTCGTTGCGGATGGCTAGCTAGCGCGTCTCGCTGGGCCTTTGGGTGCTGTTAAATGTGTAAGTCGGAGAGAAAAGTGTGGAGAGAAAAGACTGGCGGGTGAGTGGGTGGGACTCCAACAGCCAGGGGGGGGGTGAGGGTGGGGGGGAGGGGGGAGAAGAGAAGGATGAGAGCCGGATCTGATTGGATGGCCAGATGCGGTATGTGTAGGTAAAGCGGGGGGGAAGGGGTCTTGAAGATTCTCTGGGAGAGAGTGAGTGTGTGTGTGTGTGTGTGTGTGTGTGTGTGTGTGTGTGTGTGTGTGTGCGTGCGTGCGTGCGTGCGTGAGTCTCATTCCCCTCTGTCTCTGATTTACATTCGCCTTTTTCTTCCTCCGTTATCCGTTAACCCCTCATCGCCCTCCTCCTCCTCGGTCTTATTCTCGGGCCCAGCCTGGCTGTTAACCGGTTGATCGCTCCGGTGAGAACGGAGACCCACCGCACCACCTCCCCTCTGAAACCCCCCTGCACCAGCGCACCGCCGCGGCTTCACGAGCCCCGGAAGGGCCCGCAGAGAAGCGAGGAGGAAAAGGTCAGTGATTTATCAGTCCGCCGTCGGGGCCACGCACCGCTGACCACAGAGCGATGGTGGGGGAGTCGCTCCCAGTGGCTCCCAGTGTCTCTGTGGGTCTGTCAGGTTACTATCGCGGCTCAGTCACTCAGGGGACGTTCCTTCAGTCCAAAGTGGGGCTCAACGGTGGATACAGATATACAAATACATAAGGAGTTAATGAGCGTGTGGGAGGGGTGCTTAGGTGCCATGCTCAGGGATGAGAACGCATAAATTGTGAGTCATTGGGGATTGTAACCTGGGGACCTTACCGGGGTTTACTGCCCTCACTGCACTCCTAACCCGTCTCCCTGGAAGGCGATTTCTTGCGTTGATTCTCAAGGTTTATTCCTTGATGTTAAAAAACCACTAGATCTATGTTATATATTTTGTTGAGTGGTGTGCTTACATTGTCCCAATTGTTTCCAGACATGTACACACGAAAACAGTATTCCAGTGGAGACCACTTGCACTACCTCACTTTCGAACTAGCTTACTATGATGTGTTACTTTGACATGTGGCTCATATCTGCCACCACACCACTATTGCAGTGCTTCCCAAACATAGGCAGGTCATATTCCTATTTCTTTCCAATTTAAAAAAGCAAAAATCTCACAGTACACAGAAAACACAGAAAAATCTGAACAAGTACTCGTGTACTCGTTTTGTAGGTGCTTTTTATTGGTGTGAAAAAAGTGCCCGATTTTCGGGCAATGTACACAGATGGAAAGTCAGTTCAATCTATATTATAAAGAGGGTATTTTGCATCAAACCCAACGATTTAGAAGTTTAGAAGTGTAGTGCTATACAATGTTCTTCTGTTGTATAGTGGGAAACACTTTTAAACAGCGATTTGAATCCTTTGGGAACATATTGCAATGTGTGACATCTCACATTTGATTACATTTTAGATAGCCTATTGTTTGGGGAAATGTTCTTTGAATTTCGTCTACTGTGTAGAAATATTGACCAAACGATGTCTCTATAGAGGAGTGCTGCTGCCCGGCCGTCAACTAGGCAGGAATACACCGCTAGATACACAGGACCCATACCAGGGATGGGGGCTCTAATTCCCCCCCACATCGCTGTAATTCATTGGGTAAATATGTGTTGAATATCCAATATCTTTCTAACACTTTCAACTTTCAACCCACCCGTAAGCCACCACCACAAGAAGAATCTAATTATAAAAAGAATCGAAACGCTGCAATGTGTACAGTAACAATAAAAAGTTCAACACGCTCGTAAACTTAGTTTTAGTATGATTTGTTTGACATTCAATAAGAGCGCTGGGCTTCCCCACATAAAAGGATCTACAGCTGTTTGGCTAGTTGACTCATCTAATTTTAAGTTAGAAGGTTACCGCTATGTTTCTTGAGGCGATTACATGAGAATGAAATCACACCACCTGAATAAACTTACCGTGAATAAAACTTTGATACGTTAACTCATCCGTGAATATGATTTCTGCCTGAATCACTTCAGATTGATTTTTACCCTCAATGATGGTGAAGACTACAACTCCCATGATCCCAAGGTACTTCACAATGTCATCAAACTGCACCTTTTGTTATTGTTTGTTTGAGAGAACCCTAGACGCGGAATTACATGTAATACTTTCATACTTTTTCCTTGCTGTTTGGTGGCCATTGTTAGAGGGTGGTCATAAATGTGGGCCTGGGAAGCCCTTTTAGACTGTAACTTTGATTAAGGGCTCCACAAATAAAATGGACTTGACTCGAGTTGCTCACTCTATCCTCTACACTCTCCAGCACGACGTTGTACATTAGAATGAGTGTCAGTTTATGTTTTAGCATTCTGTATTACCCCTCGCCTAATTAATATGCGAACAGATCCGCCCTTCTAAGATTTAAAAAAGTAGTTTATTAACACTTGTAATGCTTATGAATTCACAACACATTCACTTGTGTGTGCGTACGTTTGAGAGGGGGCGTTTGATTGGCTGCTTCAGAGTTAACGAGCGCTCGTTAAGACTCATATTTAAGGGGGCATCTAATTAACCTTCCAGCATTTTCTGAATGCCAGGATGCCTAACCCTGGATGGAGTGGCCATAGGATTACATCACCAGGCTACGTTTGTGCATAATTTCGTTTTTTACAAACGGTGGATGCCAGAGGCTTGGCCTAGCCAAAAAGTGGACATGCATTATTGAAAGAGTATTAAGTCAGCTAGCGTATTTCAGCATGTCATATCATCAACGAACAAAATGCAAAAAACCTGTTTGCTAATTCCACACAGCAAGCATGTACTGAATTAAAAAATGATGTTTCATGAGTTAGGTTCATGTTTTATTCATCCTTCATTAGTGTGCTATTCTATTTTTTTTGGAGTGAAAGGGGCTAGGAACTGTTAGCTACATCCACATTTTACAACTCCATACCCATCCCATCCTATAACGAAAGGGCCGGTCTAAAGGTGGGGCGACGGGTGGCACCGCCTCCGCCCCCGAAATATGATTGGCCTCTCCTGGTGCTCCCCCCGACAGCATTGGGCTAGAGTACAGTAAATCAGACAATGCCCAATGCCATTGGATCTGAGCGCTGATAATCAGTGTTTGATTTGCATTTAATTAACAAAGACATTGGGAATTTAAACTTTAGAATGGTGCATTGGAACAAAGCAATTTATTTTGGGGTGTGGTGGGAGAAAAAAAGCTGCAGCAATTCGCTCTATTAGAATTTATCAAAATATACATATATGTGCCCCCCCCCCACCGACTGATTCTTGGTCCCTCCCCTCCTGTTCCAACTCAATAAGAAAATCCTGGAATCTGCATATCCTGCATCTTACATGAAAGTTCAGCCGGCGAAGCGAAACAAACGCACAGCAACCGACCAACCCCAATGAAAACAGATGTAAATAATGAAAGCCCTGTTTCTTTTTTTTCCATGACAATCTCTCTGACGTGCAACGGACACCGCCGGGATATGACGTCAGGAAAAATAGAAAGCTCCAGACTGTGAAACTAGGAAGCCATGTCATTAAAAAGCAACATTTTCAGACGACAGAGGACCAACCCCCAAAATCTGGATTTAATGTCACCTGGCATTTGCAGCTACAGAGAATCCACCAGTAAAGAGTAGCCTTAATGGCTGAGTGTGTGCGTGTGTTTGTGTGTGTGTGGTCTTGAAGAAATGATATCACAACTACACAGTGTTCTCATTTACCGGTGCACCGTAATGTCTGTTAATACCATGGGTTCATTGCAGTAATTTCATTTCCAATAACATTGTCTCAGAACCAGCGATCTAATCAGCAATAATGCGAAGATGAGTGAATATCGCAGAATTACATCAGAAACGACCACGCATCGATGTACGTTTAAAGTTAATGTTCGTTCCATCGGAACGATTGTTCAGGACTTGCGATCGCAGCCAATCAGAAGACATGTCATCTTTCATGGCGTTGCGCATGATACAAGCATTGAATCAATGATGAGTTAAACGTATGATCACAAAGGAGAGCTATCCTATAGGCAATCCTCCTACAATCAAATCCCCATCGCTTCCGGAAGCTTCAATCCCCGTTCCCCGTAAAGAAAAGCTTGGAGGGTTGTAGAAAGTAGAAAGGAAACCAGTGCAAGCCTTAGCGACGACGCCATTAACGACTTAGAGAACCGGAGAACGCAAAGAAGGGCCTTAGAGATGTGCCTGCGATTAATTTTCAAATAAAACCTTGCAGCGGGAAAAACACGTGACAGCCCAGTCCCACCTTCCTGATGTAGGGTCACAGCAGAGTAATTCAGTGGCTGGATGTTGAGGCCCCAGGCTGAACATTAGGGGCCAAACATAACGGATGACAGAACTGATGCAGCGGGGAAAACAGAGGCCCGGTATTGGAGCTGTCTTCCAGAAAGGATCAAAAAGCCATATTAAGCTCCACAGGGAAAATGACAAGAAGGATAATTAAATAGAAGAGAGTTATGAACTGCGGCCAAATCGCCTTTTTTTTTTGTTTTAACAAACTCCCCGTTTCTTGACTTTTTTTCTTTTTCCATCAGCCGGATCTGACTTTTATGATGCAATCCTCAAGGACACATTGCCCCAAAGCACCTCAAAAGTCTGTTAGTCTTGCCATTGTGTGAGTGTGAGTGTGTGCATGTGTGCGCGCCAGAGAACAAGGGGGAGAGAACGGGGGAGAAAGGGAGGTAGATAGAGAAGCCAAGCTTGAACAGGAGCAAATTAGGGGATGGGGAGAAAAGAGGGGGAGGAAGACGAGGAGATGGTAAAGGAGGAGGCGGTATGAAGGCGAAAAGGTGCAAATAGTGGGTTTGATGGGTTGGAAGGATTCTGTTTTGGCGTGTACTCTGCCCGTGATTGGCCCGACCGACATCGGACGGACAGGAAGGTAGCGACCATGTCGGAAAAAAAGGGAAATCGTCCTCAGACAACCCCCATGGGGAGAAAGAAAATAACAAATCGCCACCCCCCTGTGACTCACAAGCTCAGCCCTCGTCGTCAGAGCAGTGTGCGTGAAATGGACGGAGATGTTTTTGCTAACCCCTGTTTGCGTGACAGAACGGGGAATATGGCCTGGGACTGATATGACTCAGGTCACCTTGTTCAAAAGTGACATTTCATTATTCCACTTATTTCGGCAGCGGAGTGGAAAGAACATCACCCACACACAAAGTCTACTGAGGAAAACAAACACTGAAAGCATGCTTGGAAAACCCACGTCTAATTACAGGTTATTTCAAATAGTATCCTAATTGCGTTAATGTGAACACATTAGTCCAACTTTCTTCTGCATCCACGCTGGGCTTTCCTACTGTCCTTTGTTACTCTGGCTGTGTCTGCAGCCCACGCTCTCTGACTCACAGGCGGACATCTCGGAGGTGACTGAACTCTTTTTATGGGTAAAATGTCACTCAAGCCGAGTGCTCCATGGATGGCCTGGAAAGAGCTTTTCAAAAAACCTCCAAAAAGATGGCAGGTGCTTTACATGATAATAATACTTATCATGCAAATGAAACGCGAGCACCCGTTTGCTGTGGTGCTACTGTGGATCGCCACAGGACAGAGGACGCTCACCACATTGATACAAGGGGTCAGCGCCAGCAGGTAGACCAAGTTATTCCAACGCATAAACTCGCTAAGCTGTATACATAAAGACACACACGCGCACACAGACACACACACAAGAAAAACCCATATTCTTATCTAGATGTACATTTTGTCAATCTGTCGTGGGTTAGCACAATCAGGACCAACATAAACCAAGCGAGGGACGCTCTTATCCGATCATAAGTCAGCCTACACGCCTGCTGCATTGGGATCAGTGCACAGAAGGTTCCCATTTGTGGCAGCTCTCTGATCGCCCCCTCTTCCCTCAGGGTTCCCCCTGGCGATGGGGCTCCACTAAGGGACCAGCCTGGGAACTTGGCCCGGAGGAAACGGGAGTCAATATTGCGTACCGGTTCACGTTGGCACCACCAGGCCATTCCTTAGCTTCACGGTCCGTGCCGCCAGCGGACAGCATATTTCCATCCGTCCCACCCACCCTCTAGCTAGTTTCCATCACGCACCCCCTACCCCCTCCCCTTCAGACCCTCCCCCCTTCCCCCCATGACAAAGCCATCTAACATGCCGAGACACCGGCCAGATCCCAAATCCGGTGACATTTTAATAAATCTACAAGGACCAGAACCACAAATCGGGTTTATTGCGGGGGAAGGGAGGGTAGGCTGGTGGGTGGATAGCAGGCGCTGTGGCTGAAGGGAGAAGAGAGAGCTGTGAACTATCAGGGAAGAGAGGGCTGGATACTGTGGGGCGGCGATGACGTGCAGGCAGGGAGAGACTGGATTGTGCCTCCCGGACGACGGAGGCCAACGCCAGAGATCTCCTTTCCACTCAGGCCAGCAGATGATTGGCTTTGTGACAGGGGTTTGGTTCTTCATTCGCGTATCTGACACGCATGGATATCATTACGAAACCGTTTTCGAGTTCTGTGACGAGGGAGGACTTGTCCGCCCGATGTTGCAGGACGGATGTGGAGTGTAGAAGAGTTTGGTCTAGACTATCATGACGTGAACGAGAACACAATTTGATGTGCCATCACATCGGGTGCTGTTCCAAAACGGTGTTATCACCAGGCGCTGTGCCCACGGTGACGAGGATGACATAACATTGTTTGTCACTAACACTGCGGAGCGTTATGATGATGTAATCAAGGACACGGTCAGAGCAACGGAATCCGGCTCAGAGAACATGCTCCTCATAATACAGAGAATATACGAGAATCGCATTGAAGGGAGGCCGAAGGGTATATAAAGCGTGTTTTGACGTTCATGTACCATCGGCATCCAAACTCCCCAACAAAGTTGCAACTCTGATCCCCAAGATCCACAGTGTAACCGATGGCGACGGCGATTTGACTAGCATCATGCAGTGCTAATTAGCGATCAGCTTCCGTCCTCGGCAAACGTTTATCGTTTTAGCGGTGAATTGCTTCCCCCCCCCCCCAACCCCCTCATCAAGCTCCGTTAGTTCTGTCAGAACGGCATCTGTGAGCTCTGCCCCTCCACCACATACAGGAGATCGGTCTGTGTTTACGGAAGCCCTTAGATGACTTCAGCAACCTCCAACTTCCTGGCTGGTTCATGGTGTGAGCAACACTGTGGAGACACTGACTTACAGTAAATCCCCCCCACACCTGTGTTTCCAATTTTTGTGATTGTGACACACACACACACATACAAGCACACATATTGGTGTGAAGAGGCCAGCTGTTTTTGATCATTTTGACCAGCAAGTCATGACGAAGGTACGGTCGGTATATGGGAATCCTGAAGCCCGTCTATATAAGGAGTTCTCCTCCCCTCAGGACCAAGATACAGATTACCAAGAGCAAAGAGCCATCAGTATCAATTCTTCTACGTGCCACCATTACTTTGCAGGATAATTAGAATCTTGCACTTCTCTTACACACTTGGTACGTTCTCTGGCCCCATTACTACTCCTACCATTGTTGTCAGTTTTGATTGGGTTTTATCTGAATGTTTTTTATCTTTAAAAAACATGTTATTTGTACTATATATTTATGTGTTTGTAAAGTCTCTCATGCTCTGCTGCAAAAGGAGTTTCCTTACGGGACAATAAAATATGAACTGAACTGAACTGAACACTCAGAAGTTATTTTAGAAACCCATTAACAAATGACACCCAAAAGAATGCAGTGAAAACAAAGAGGAACAGCTCAAGTGAGTTAGGAAGTTAAGTTGAATAAAGGTGGTATAAAGATCAGTACCCATAAGGTCACATGTCTCAAGTACTTCATTAACTGAAGTAGGTTGGTGTCTTTAAAACCAGTCACAAAGGAGCTTTAACACGGTTTATACAAACCACGACAAAGTGTTGTTTTTGAGTGTTGGTTTTCCCCTGGTGTTAAATCATTAATGTGAGTCCCATCTGATACCAGCACAACACAACAAAACAAAACAACTGTCCCAGTCACACATGGCTGCATTCTTTTTAGTGTGTGATTGATCACCAGCTGCCATTCGCTAAAAATAGTCAGACTGTATCCACGGTGATACAAGATGGATGCCATTTTGACGCAAACACACCTGGGGCTCAATTTCATTTGTTTTATCCCTAAAACGTCCATTTGAAAGAAAAACTAAGATATGTGTTTTCTAATGTTATGTCTGTGAATGTATGCTTTGTCAGGATTCCTGGCAAATATGCAAACCATGTCCATGGATATCTAAAGTGATGAGGCTTTGCTCCAATGGTCTGTGGTAGGAATATATAGAAGAGACAAAGTCCGATAGAGGAAGGATAGTTTGGTTGCTACTGTGTGAGACCAAAAGACAATAGCTACTCTGTTTGAAAGGCAATGATATCACTCTACTTGTATGCTACTTGAACTAAATCCATAACCTCCAAAATGACCTGTAGCTCAATTCCTCGAGTTCTGGAGTACCTTTGGATAAAAGCCTCTTTTAAACGGCCAAACAGTATTAGTCTTCAGTTAAGGGCACCTGGCTGCCACTCGTTTTGAGATACCACATCTAAAAACAGCTCTAAAGGATTCCACCTCTAAAAGAAGTTCAACAATAATGGCACCGTTTTCGCTGGATGTGTGCTTCTACAGTATTTCCACCTGCTTGCCTCTCAATGACAGGAGTCTGAAAACGCAGACGGCAGTTATCGACAGTTCAAAATAAGTCCTTCTGTTGTGTTCCTCCCAAGTGCTCCTAGGCCCCCGGTCCTTCTAGAATAATCCCCTGCACCTTCAGAAAGTTGTGTTCCTGTTGTTCGATTGAGAACCAGTTTCGTTCCCCTGAGGCTTCTATGTATGACGGGACGCTTGTGTTTCTTGCTTTGAATTATTCAGTCAGGCTCGCTGGGTTGGGCAGTAAAACAAAACTGACCACAATAATAATGGCAAACCAGGGTACACAGTTCTAAGCGGTATTTAGAGGGTACATTAAGTACTTCATGACGTGGCAAATGAGTCAAAGACTACCCCTTTCTGCGCGAGCCGAATCAGCAGATAGTAAAAAAGCAATGTGCCGGAGTAGCAATTAAGGGTGGAATACTTTGCCGGGCAACACAAAAGCTGGTCCTGTGCCGTTCCCTGCTGCGATTAAAATAAAGAGAATAGCTGAAGAAATACAGCCTGAGAAACACAGTGTGTACAGAAGCTTTCAACCTCTATTCACTGGCCTGGGTCTTTTAAATGGAAACGGGGTTGGAAGGCGCTGGCCCGTCTCCGGGGCAGCAGAAGCAGCTTGCAGAGTCAGACGTGTTCCTTGTTTGCCCCCCCCCCTTAAGATTTTCAAGTGAAAACAAATCAGGCCTTTGGCATGAGTCTCCGTGAGGAAGAGCTCTCAGCCAGAGGGGAAGGTGGCCTGTCTGCTGGAGCCTTAGTAACGGACACGCACGCACACACGCACGCATGCGCAATCACACACACACACACACACACGTACACACACACACATACACACATACACAGAAACACGCACACACACACAAGCACAAACACACATACACACAAACAAACAAAAGCATGCATGCACGGGCACAGGTGTGCACACACACACACACGGAACCATACACAGGAACGCGCACTAGCACACACACACACACACAGCCATCAGGTTTATCTAATCGCTTAGGAAGCGGCAGGTACGACCAAGGCTACAGGTTTCGGAATCGGCCTCTTGGGTCCTCAGTCTCCCCAACCCGCCCTCACACACGGGTGGGTTATAAAGGAGCTAACCAGGCAGGAGCGCTCAGACAGGAAGAGTGTTCTCATTAAAGCTACTCTTGACTTTGCATCAAGATGAAACGACGATCAATTCCGAACAAAGATACTGAGCATTTGAATCTCCAGTTCATGTGAAGGGAAATACACTTTTAATTACTTTCTGAAGATTTCCAATGTGTACCGAATAGTTGCTCCTTCAAAACCAGGGCCAGTAACAACACAAAAATGTTGTAGTCTACAAACACACAGGGGATTTGCCCCATTTGTGGCACGTTGATAATGAGGCTACCTTTGATGCGGCGCTGGCACACTTATACTATCAGCTGCTTCTGGATGGGAGGGCGACGCGGTACGCAGAGGGTAACCTGTCAGTGGCACAGTACAGATAGCCTAATAATCACAGCGTGGAAATAGTGCAGAATTATCTGTGCTTGTAGACAAACAACCGTCTTGTTTTGTTGCTACTGCCACATAGGTTTTGAATAAGCAACTAGTCGGAAAGTGTATTCCCCTCACATGAAGAGGAGCCAGGAAAAAGTAACTTTGCAAGTCAAAAGAAGCAGAAAACGGCAAGCAAATATTAACCCGGTGATCTACCGTTCTGGACACACAATGATGAACAATTCATTTGATTCTGGGTATGACACGCAAACACAAATTTACAGATATCTTGGCATATCCATTTAATATAACCTACTATTAGTCAATGATGATGGTTCATAATAGCAATTTAATTGCTGGGTAGGATGGAGTGATTGAAAGAGAGGAAATAAGAGAGGAGAGGAGAAAAGAAGAGAGGAATAGATAAGAATAAATCAGACAAAAATAAGAACAAAAATAGTAGAGAGCAGACATGTAGAGACAAGATTCAAACAGAAAAAGCGAGAAGCGTGGACGAGAGACCAGAGAAGAGAGCAGAAGGGAGAGGGGAAAGGAGACAGGGAGGTGTTCGCTCAGGTATGGCAGAGTTAATTAGTAGTAGGCTTCGACGGTTACGCTGGTCTGTCGTCAGAAGTGACGGCCGCTACGTCTGTCTGGCGTGACAGAGAGCCTTTGTTAGCCCTCGTTAACGCACGCCAACCTCCTTCTCTCCTCCCCGGTAACTATGGCAACAGACCAATCTCTCGGATAGCAAAACTTCGTGCCCTATTCTCACCCCGCAAAGTTAAAATATGTGTGTGTGTGGTTTCATTGTGAGTGTGTGTGTGTGTATGTGTGTGTGTGTGTTTGCGTAGATGTTTGCGTGCATACGTGTGATGTGGGATTTCCGTCATTCTGTGCGGTAATGAGTATCACGAAATGACAAGGTGATTTCGAACAAGGCTCCTTAAATGAACAACAATCAATAAAAGCTCCCCGAAGAATTCACCTAGGGAAAAAAAGCACCGGGCGGAAGCAAACTGCAGGTCAACCCCCCCCCCCCCCCCCCCCGCAGAAAGCCAACTGTACTACGGTTAACGTGACTTCAGTGGGCCCCTTATCACGTTAGGGGCCAATCGATCCATTGCATTGATAGCAAGACAAACAGATTACCCTCCCACACACAGGACAATCCAAATCAGGCCTTTGATGAACCAATCGGGGAACCGTGGAGAGGAGCCATCGATCACGGGGGATCCCAGTGAACTGAGCATGGGGTGCCTTGTCAGAACCGATCCTGGCTAGCTTATAGCGCTAGCTTAGCAAATGCTACGCTGATGCAAGCGGTACACACTGATGCTTATTTAATAGAATGGAAGTGAAAATACAATATTGTATATTGGAACTTATAATTAAGTAAGCTATTTGAATTAATCACTATGGAAACGCTATGCGGAGATGGACTTGGTTTAATGGCATAGTCAATATATTCATATTAATATTTTTGATTCGATTTAGTGCTGATATCAAAGTTGCTTTGGTCTGGGATTAATGTTTCATGGAGAGACTTTATGTCGTTATTGCAACTGACCAAATGTTAGGATGATAATAGATTTTTGAGGCACAAAGAAATTTGTAATAGCTTTTCGGTGGGAAATATTCAGTGAATCACATCAATTAGCATAATGAATATTAATTGATTATTTATTTATTTGTAATAGTCTTTCCCACTTTCCCATTAAGAGTACGGTTGGTAAATGTTTAACTTCAGAGGAAGTTGGTTAAAAAAAAATCACCCAAAGTCCCAAAAAACCCTTTTTTTTGACGGGGGTCAAAAAAGTTGTCACTAAGTGACTAAGTTGGAGAAAAAAAAAAAATCCCTTTTTTTTGACAGATTGCTCCAGAGTGTAAACTGTCAACAGCAAACACCAAAGTTGTTCCCCAGCCGCTAATTACAGCCCTGGCTCCCGGCTCTGACAACTTATGACTCTGCGTGAGTCTCTTGTTTGATCAGCGTCAGTTCCGTCGGCACAACCTTGCTGGGCTAACAAAATGTCACATCTGATCTCATTACATCCGGCGACTGAAGGGAGGGAAGGAAGAATCCCGAAATGATGGCCTGAAAGAGGACCCACCGAAACCAACGGGGTCTCGACCAAAGGTCTTACACCCTTGAACATATCCTGCATTGAATAACAACAACAATCGATGAATAATTAAGACACAGGTGAATGAATTCATGAATGAGGGGAATTAACCAAGGGATGAATTAATGAATGGATGGAAGGGGTGAATGTACGAATGTATATCCACCTGCACTCGCTCTGAATGAAGCGCTTTGGGTGTCCCTAAATGCGCAATAGAAATGCAATCGATTTTTACTGTTGTGAATTCATTCATTCATTCATTAATGAACGGGTGGAAAAAAACGAATAAGCGAAAAAACGGATGATTCATCGTCACCGTCGACCACGAATGACCGATCACGTGCATTATGTAACGCGTGTGTTTTCTGCAGCCAGTAATCTCACAAAAGCCCCACTGTGCTCCAATCTCGTTCCCGTTCTCAGCCCCAGCAGCAGCGATAGCCATCGCTCGCTCAAGTGACACCACCTTCTCCCCTGACCGCTCCGCCTGCCCGGCCCCGGCTCGCCCGTTTCATCCGATCGGGGACCAGTGGCCCCGTAATCCCAGCCCAGGGTGACCCAACGAAGGAGCTTTGGGCTCTGAGTATACGGTGTAGGGGCTCCCAGTGGGGGTTGGTGGTGGTGGAGAACGTGAGGTGGTGGTGTGTGTGTGTGTGTGTGTGTGTGTGTGTGTGTGTGTGTGTGGGTAGCCGGGTGTAAGACTCCCAGAGGGAAGGGCCCCTGACTGGGGGGGGGTTAGAGGACTCCACAGATTACCCCTAGTCCCCCTCCCAGGGGGATTCGTCAGCGGGCCCGGGAATTCATCAGTAATTGACCGAAGACGCCAGCATATAATATGCTATTAAGGTCCACGGTGCTTATCTTCTCCGACCCCCCCCCCCCCCCGGTGCTCGCCCTCCCTGCCCCTCGCTACTACCGGCGCGTGGCGGCAGATAGATTGCTCCGGAGCGACCGTCAGCCGATCGTGCGGGCCGATCGGCTTCTTTTATGAAAATCAATACAGTCGGTAGAGTCTGTAGAGTGGGCCAATTCCGAGCACCGCTCTCTTTCTCTCTCTCTCTCTCTCTCTCTCTCTCTCTCTCTCTGTCTCTCTCTTCCTCACTGTCTCTTTCTCGCTCTGCACATGGCCTTGGACTTCTAACAAGTAGAGTCTGTCTCATTCCCCGTGTCACATGATGTCAGGAGGAGAAGCAGACAGTGAGAAGAGAGGGGCTGGAGACAGAGAGAGAAAGGGGGGGGAAGAGAGGGCAGTGAGAGAGGGCGAGAGGGAGAGGGATTGGGAGAGAGGGGGGGAGATAGAGAGGGAGAGGGGGGGAGAGTGGGCAGGGAGAGGTGGAGAGATGGAGAGGGATTGGGAGGGGGGGGGGGGGGGAGATAGTCAGAGAATAAGGGAGAGGGAGTGTCAAAGTGATTTTTTTCTTTTGGGGCCTGGTGTGTGGGTGTGCGTCTGGACTGTGTGTGGCGGTGTGCGTGTGCATCTCTTTGTGGTGGAGAGTCTTCAAACAAGAGTCTTCACACAAACACACACACGGGACAGCGTCATATGTGCATCTTCTTATCACGTACACACCCTCACGTTGTGTGTGATGGAAGGGCAGCTGGTTACAATGTGTTGTACTTTATGTCGTTCACATCAATTCGTGTCCTCGTCAATCCCTATTTCATTCTGGTCAGTTTTATCGAGTTTTCCATCAAACGCTAATGAATATTCAGATCTATATTATTCAATTATATTATACAATATTGCATTGAAATCGATTCTATACTATCAATGCCTATTGATAGTATAGAATAGTATAGAATAGTATAATATATTCTATTTAGATCTGTCATATTATCTATACTAATTATATTCATAAAATCCATTCTATTTTTTCTTTTCTATTCGTATCTTCTCTGTACACGTCTGTTCCGGCTGTTCTACGTGCTCCGTTCTATGTCCCCAGCATTCCTCCAGATAGAGGACACAGCGAGAGGGAATGCATGAGTCAGAGATGGCGGGCGAGAGAGCTGACGTTAATCAGTACGCAATTAGCACAACCCGTAGAAAACCTGCCATTTCTCACGCTCACTCTCTCGTTCTCTCTGTCTCTCTCTCTCGTTCTGTCTCTTGCGCTCTCTCTTTAAGGGCCACTGACCGTCGCTCTCTTTCTCTCTCTCTCTCTCTCTCTGTCTCTCTCTCTCTATCTGTCTCTCGTTCTCTTTCTCTCTCTCCCCCTCTCTCTCTCTCTCTCTCTCTCTCTCTTTAAGGGCCACTGACTCTCTCTCTCTCCCTCTCTCTATCTCTCTTTAAGGGCCGCAAACTCTCTCTCTATCTTCCCCCCCTCTCTCTCTCCCTTTCCCTCTCTCTCTCCCTCTCCCTCTCCCTCTCCCTCTCCCTCTCCCTCTCTCTCTCTCTCTCTCTCTCTCTCTCTCTCTCCCTCCCTCCCTCTCCCTCTCCCTCTCTCCCTCTCTAAGGGCCACTGACCCAGCTCTATGGGACTGGCTCATCATGGATCATTGTTGTCCGATGTTTTGCACGACGCTGCTCTCCCGTCGCTCCGTCACACCAGTGCTCTCACGGTGACAGTGGGCCGTCAGTAATGACTGTCGGACACTTAACAGGCTATATATAACAAGTATTACATACTTGTTATATATACATTCAAATATGCATAATATAATATATCATTCAATTTACATTATAAAACATATAAAATATAAATACATGCAATCATAATTACAAAATCATATATGAATATAATAATGATAAATCTGTATTAATAAAAGTACGATACCAATAATAATAAAACCATATGTATAACATGTCTATAACATAGGTATAACGCCCATGTAGTCTGATCCAATGTAATACAATAGTATTTTGTCAACAGTTACTGTTGACAGGAGATTGATCGTTGCCGGTCAGTCACCCCATGCTTTCACCAGGTCTGTGACCCCAGCTATTGATCGTGTCTGTTCAGAGCCCTGATCAATAGCTTTGAAACGCAGTAATCGTTGCCATGGGAACGCCCACGGCGGTCCGTCAATACCCAGCTAACAGATGACAGCTCTACTGCCACTGCTGCAGGACATCTGTCTCTCTCTCTCTCTCTCACCCCCTCTCTCTCTCTCTCTCTCCCTCTCCCTCTCCTTCTCTCTCCCTCCCTCTCCCTCTCTCTCTCTCTCTCTCTCCTTCTCTCTCCCTCCCCCCCCTCTCTCTCTCTCTCGCTCTCTCTCTCTCTCCATTTCCCTATCACTAACTCTCTCTCTCTCCCTCCCTCTCCCTCCCCCTCCCTCTCTCTCTTTCTCTCTCTTTCCCTCCCCCTATTTCTCTCTCCATAACCCTTTCTCTAGCTTTCTCTCGATTACAAATTCAAATTTGTTTTATTGGCATGGAAAGGAACCTGTTATTTTGCCAAAGCAGCAAATTACTGTGAAGAACACAGTACATTACGCTCTCTCTCAATCTCTCTCCCTCTCCCTCTCTTCAAATTAAAGACCACAGGTCTCCTTTACCCAATGAGGAGAGAGTATCTGGACGTTTGCTTTGTCATCGATTTGACTTCTTCCACTCTGTAGTATTGAATGGTATATCATCAATGTGAAGTTTTTACAACGCTCATAAGGCTGAGAGGAGGCTATTTAATTGGTTGACCAAACCTTAGCTGTGGACCAATGACACACAGGAAGGTGTGGTATGCTTTGCTGTCTGTTGTAAACAGAGCCGGGAAGGGAGAGAGGTGGTCTGCACACAATGGCGAAAAAACAGATAAAAATACACGCACACGCACACGTACACGCACACACACACACACACACACACACACACACACACACACACACACAGCCAAATACACAAACACACACATGCAAACATCCACAAAAATGCAAACACACACGGACTTCACGCAAACAAACAAACCATAACAGTCTGGTGCTCATTTGTGCAAAGAGTGTAACAATCATCCAAATAGGCAAATTAAATTGACTCTGGAATCAAAACACACACACACAGACACACACACACACAGAGACTGACTGTTCCTTGCTTTGGGGTTGAATTCCTTTTGGTTGTCGTTCATTCATAACGGGCCGTTTCAAATGTATATATTCAAAATCATCTGGTCCAATTACATTCAAACACAATGCTTGCTTTTAATTGGTTAAAAAACCAACCATTATATATCTCAGGGTCGGCTATTACCGCTTTAATTTCGGTTTAGTTACCTCTCTTTGTCACGGATTTCAAAAACAATATCTGTGGTTCTGCTGTAAATAACGAGGGGCAACCCGCGTGTGCGAAACACACGGCGAGGAGAAAAACAAATCATTACGGGCCGACGGTGTGTCGCCACGCCGCTGCGATTATCAATCACATCGCGACAATAACAAACCTCACAGAGGAGTCTGTTTTTAGACCGTCCTTCTCTGTGTGTGTGTATGTGTGTGTGTGTGTGTGTGTGTGTGTGTGTGTGTGCGCGTGTGTGTGTGTGTCTGTGTGTTTGTGTGTGGATGCATGTGTGTATGTGTGTGTGTGTGTGCGGATCTATGTGTGTATGTGTGTGTGCGTATGTGTGTGTGTGTTTGCGTGTGTGTTTGTGTCTATGCGTGCGTGTGTGTGTGTGTGTGTGTGTGTATGTGCGTGCGTGTGTGTATGCTTTTGTGTGTGTGTGTGTGTGCATGCGCATGCAAGTGTCTGTGGGTGTGTGCGCTTGCGTGTGTGTGAATGCATGCGTTTGTGTTTGCATGTTGTGTGTGTGTGTATACGCGTGCATGCAACGATAATGGTCTGCTCAGAGACTCCCTCAGATCCCGTTACGTGGCCCGGGGACAGACCGTGCGCACTGTATTTAGCGGCGACTCCGTTCCCGCTGTAAACGCACACTGTAACCGTAGACGACGGAGCCACTTCCCCCCCCGTGCCCAGGTCACAGCAGGCTCACATGAAGCACAGGAGAACGGCCAAACAGGCCAAATCGTTCACCAAACGTTCTACTATTAGATGGAAAACAATGTGAAACATGTCGCTGGTAGCTATTTCCTTCTGCTCAAATATCATAGCAATACCCATTGGCGCACTGGAATAAAGCAACCAAAAGCATACTTTTCATGTTTTATTTCAATTTGACTTCACAGAGTAAAGATAAGTCGAAGGGCTTTATATTTTGTATTAGTGTTTTTGTCCAGGACCGGGCTTTGGCTGTGTTTAAGCTACAGCTATTAGCATTCATGAGCTCTGCTGATAATGCTGTCTATCTTCGTCTGTAGGCTGTCTGGCTTTGTAAAACTATCCCCTTTGAAAGCGCTCCAAAAATCCAATCCCGTGGTGACCACTCTCGGTTGATCTTGATGAACCTGTGTGTGCGAGTGTCTGTGCGTGGGACGTGTTGTGTGTTTGTGTGTGTATGTGTGTGTGTGCGTGCACTTAGAATTCAAAAGTCCTGTTTTAAGTGTATGTGCCGCCGAGTGCCTTTCTGGCCTGGGATCCGTGTGTTTGGAGTGGCTGTGTGTGTCTGGAGTGGCTGTGTGTGTGTCTGGAGTGGGTGTGTGTTTGTATTAAGCAGTGACTGACTGTGTGTGTGGACGGAGGGCTTTATCGTGAAGGGCCTGCTTCTCTGGGCCACTCCACCAGACCCTCAACACCCGTCAGTCTGTCCTGCTCAAGTCAGCCCCAAGGCCTGTGTATATTCTATATATACTGGTTATATATCTATATAAATATATACTGTATATATATGTACAGAGAGAGAGAGAGAGTGAGAGAGAGAGAGAGAGAGAGAGAGAGAGAGAGAGAGAGAGAGAAAGAGAAAGAGAAAGAGAAAGAGAGAGAGAGGAAGAGAGGGAGAGAGAGCGAGAGAAAGATAGAGAGAGATAGAGATAGAGATAGATAGAGAGAGAGAGAGAGAGAGCGAGAGAGAGAGAGAGAGAGATGAATCAGGAGCTCCAGGGGGGGACAGAGAGAGAGAGAGAAACGCGCATCGATAGAAACCTTCAGGCAGACGCCCTTTCCCAGATCACATGACCTCATACCTCAGGTATCAGAGCAGACTACAGTCAGGCGGGAACGCCGCCGCGGGAATCTTGCGAACGCTGATGTGGAGCGTGAGACAAACATCTTACACTCCGCTCACCCGGGGCAACACGCGCCCATACCATGAATTCCTCTCATTTTCTGTTTCTATTTCAATCTTTATTTTTGAATCTTCATCCCGCCTTTTTGATTTCCACTGTTTCGGACAAGCTGTTGCTGCCGCCGCAACGCCTGGATTTTCCTCCCCGCAGTGATTAATATAATCTCATCAAATCAAATCAAATTAAAGCAGCTCGCCATCCCTCTGACTCGCGGGCTGTGTGCGTCTCAGAACGCGCCTGAGTGTCTGAGCTCCGGGGGGGGGGGGAGTGCGGCAGACAGAAAGTGTCTTGAGTGTTCCCACCAATAAGGGGAAAAGACAGAAAGGCGTGTCATTTCGCCCATCACACACCCATCCATAAGACCCCCCCCAAGTGATGCGTTGATTACTCTCCTCATGTCTCCCGTTCTGTTTTTCCTCTCTCGCCCCATCCTTCTCCCTCTTCCTCCTCCTCCTCCTCCTACTCCAGATCATCCTACCTCCCCCTCCTCCTCCTCCTCCTCCTCCTCCTCTTCCTCCTCCTCCCAGCCACCACCATGCCCAGTAATAACAGTTTGAGAGACCTGCGAAGACGGGGGGGCCGTGATGAACGCACAGAATTAGAGAAATTCCGGCATTCGGCGGACGGACGGTGAACTGGTCACTGGTTTTTGACCCCCGTTCTGCGGCAACCACAAGGTACGCCACATTCAGGAACTAGCTAAGTTTACCTCTTTAAATAAAGTGCCAGTATTTTAGTGCTTTAAAGAGTTTTCGGAACATCGTTGACCTTCTTTATCGTGACCTGAGGCAGGCCGTAGGCAGGTACGGGGCCAAGCAGTACAAAGGAGCCACATTTCTATAAAATACCAAAGAACAAAGAGAATGGTAAATACATGAAATGGTAAATGCATGAAATGTACTTATTGTAAGCTGCTTTGGATAAAAGCGTCTCCTAAATCTTCTAAATGTAAATGTGAAAATAAATGAACACATGTTCTTCGCTGTGCTAATCTAGAGGTATCACAAAACACTAAAGAAATCCTCAATATGTAAAACATATGCTTGTTCAGATTGCTTAGGCTAAGAACAAGTAAATAGCACGTTTCAAACATTTACCTGGGATTTACCTCTTTTGTGTGGAAGCTTTTATTCTCTGCTTTGAAAGGAATGGACCAAAAAGAGCAAATTGCATATTTGGCCGACTGCGTAAAGAAAATATGGGACAGGACTTCAAATGGAAGTCGTTGTTGGAGATGATTGTGTCATTCTGAAAGGGCTGACAGTTCAACAGAAGCAGTGTTTTACATCACCTTGCAGTTTTTTGATGACATTTCTGAGAAAGTCGATACTGCAGAGTTGAATATTTGCCAAACGTCTGGAGCATTTCCTAAAGAACCCAGATGAAGACTTACACTGGAGAACGCAGTGCACAGGAACTGACTCCTGACAGAATAAATCATTGACATAGTTTAGCAGATAAATAACGTAAATAATGTCCCAGTGTCTCCCTTTGCTGTCTCGTACAGCAAACAACCGAAAGGGCGGACGGAGAGGAGGAGATAGCCACTAACAACACACCACAATGAAATCACCCAACAAGTTTGTTTGGACATCTGCTGTCAGCCATGTTAGAAGCCCCGGGCTGTGTAGCGTAGCCAGGGAGGTCTGGTCAGTGTCACGCACATCATCTGGACACGACGCTTCACGCAACACCCAAACAGAACAAAAAAATGAACAGGAAGGAGGGGTTAGCACGAAGGCAGAAGAGAGAGGCATGGAGGAGATGAGAGAGCAGAAGAGAGGAAGAGAGATTAAGAGAGAGGAAGAGAGAGGCAGAGAGGGGAAAGAAGAGAAAGATAGAGGAAAGGAGAGGAGAAGAGTGGAAGAGAGGGGAAGAGAGAGGATGAGCGGGGAAGAGAGAGGAAGAGAGAGGAGGAGAGGAAGAGAGAGAAAGAGAGGAAGAGAAGAGCAAATGATGCCACGGACGATTGATAGCAGCACAAGGGCACCACCACCATAATAATCAGCCTTGGTTCTTTGAACTGTGAGCTAGCTAGGTGGCCGCGTTTTTCCGTGCTCTCGCATTGTGTATGATTATTGGTTTCTGTCCTTTGTTCAGCCGACCGAAGAGACCCACAGACAGCGAGAGAGAGGGAGAGAGAGAGAGAGATAGAGCAGGAGATAGAGATTTATTTCTGGATCCGGCCGACAGATGAAGGTTGTCTCTTGTCCATGCTGACGAGCAGGCCAATCTAATCAGTTTGAATAACGAGCGACAGGGCTGACACATGCTCATTAGCCAGTCTGAAACACAGCGGACACAGGAACGCATCCCAGCCGCGCCTTGTTATTTTATAGTGGCTGTGTGTGTATGTTTGTGTGCATGTGTGTGCGTGGGCTTGCATTAGTGTGCGTGTGTATGGCTGTATCTGTCTGTGCATGTGTGTGCATGTGTGCTTGTGGGTGTGTGTGTGTGTGTGTGTGTGTGTGTGTGTGTGTGTGTGTGTGTGTGTGTGTGCCTAGAATTCAGA
Organism: Pollachius pollachius; assembly: GCF_949987615.1. Taxonomy (NCBI): domain Eukaryota; kingdom Metazoa; phylum Chordata; class Actinopteri; order Gadiformes; family Gadidae; genus Pollachius; species Pollachius pollachius. Next base: position 5,787,652 of record NC_136949.1, read on the forward strand.
GTGTGTTTCCCTGTGTTTATGGGCTTTGTTGTCAGTGTGTGGGCTGTGCGACACACCCAGACACACACACACACACACACTAACACACATCTGCATTGTCTCCCCCACACAATATAAAGGCAAACTGCATAAAAATCATGAAACTGCTCTGCCATCTGGACATATGGTCTACCCTGCAGCGCTAGGGGCATGTCTGAGTCATGCCGGTACCTGGAAGGACAAAGCATCGTTCATCGATGCACCAGATGAATACAAGAATCCTCATCCTTGTCTCCCTTCGCTCTCCCTTCGTCTCCTCATTCCTCGAGCACCACCCATCACGAGCATGCTAAACCCTGGCTCCTTAAGAGTCGTGAGCAACAGCGGCTCAGGTCCTGACACCGACCGATTCTGAAGATCCTCCACCTTACTGCCGATTGTTCATTCCTTCCTGCATTCGATCGTCCACACCTCGGCGCGACACGTCGACTTTCACAATCTCTTTGTTGACAAGCCTATGTATAAAAGATTTGTCCCGTCGTTGGATTCTCTCCCAGCAGGCTGCAGTCACCGAGCCCCGAAGAAAGCGGCCACACTTTCAGTCTGTCTGACGAGATGCTGGGAGGAGTGTGGTGTGATGTCAAATTGCCCCGCGCAGTAAGCCAAGATCATAAGTGCTGTCCATTAACCACAAGTGCTGCCTGATGTCGTCTCCATTGCTTCGGCTGATATCCTCCTTTGACTTGCGGTCATTCACCTTCTCGCTCCCGTCTTTCCTCTCTACACCTCCCCCCTCTCTTCCTCCCCCTCCCCCCCCCCCGCCGTCTTTTCCCTGTTCAGCTTTCCACCATGGGATCCTCAACCCTCCTCTCTCTCTCCTTTCCTGCCTGCATCCTTCCCTCCCTCCCGCCCTCCGTCACTTCCTTCATCTTTCATTGCCCCCACTCTCTCTCGTTCTCCTCCTCCGCCCACCTCTCATCCCCGTCGACGCCGGGGTCGCAACAAAGCTCACAGGGCAAATACCCAGGGTGCACTGCTGCGCACGGCCCCCGGCACGAGCCACAGACAGATCCTTCGACGTCCGGACGGCCGCGAGGTGCGGGTACCTTGTAGCAGCGCTTAGAAACACACGGCTGTGTGTGCCGTTCTATCGACTGTGTCATCACTCACTCCCCAGATGCAGTATCAGCCTTCGGCCTGTGTTAACTCACAGCTACGCCCCCCCCACACACACACACACACTCACACACATTCTTGTCAGGGGAAACCACATGAGGAGCCCGGTGCTTCGTGGCAATGTTAAGCATCAGCCTTCAGTCTGTGTAACCTCATCCCCGCCCCGACACACAAACACACACATTCATTCACGGTCACACACAGACACACACACTCACGCCGTACCCACTTTACAGGGACCGACCACATGACGACGAGAGGACCCTGCGGGGTCGCGACATTAAGCCCGCCGAAAGAGGACGGCGCAGAAGCAAAATAGAGTCATTCTGTGTGGAATATAATAACAGAGAGGAGGCGAGGAAGAGAACGAGGCCTGGCATGTTAATCATCTTTTTTTTTGGTGATTCAAAGACATCAAATGGGCCGATCCGAGGGAGATTACTGTGAGATTCCCCGCTGAATACACCACATTCGCAGCGGGGGTCGAGAGGCGAAAAAGGAAAATAAAATGTTTGCAAATCCTTCCCTCGTTACACACAAATCAACACATCATTTTACCAGGCTTTGAACTTTTTTTCGGGGCTGCTCTGAAACTCGTTTGAAAATCCTGCGAAATCAATCTGTACTCAATGTATAATTATTTTGCAGCATTACCCAGATACTTAATGGAAAACCTTCGGAGGGGGTTAGCTTAACGGTGAGGCACCTGCTGTGTGATGTAACTACTAGAGTCCACAGAATGGACATGGACCGGAAACGACAACAAACAAGGCACCCGCATCATGTGTTGTTGTTTTCGAGCAGCCGCCGCTCTCTCATGCTCACTCACGCTCACTCGCGCTATTGTGAATGTGTTGGATGAGCCTTGGTGTTCAGATCTATTAAAACACATGCCCACGCAGGGAGAAGATGGCTGCTTCTTCAGACCCGCACCCGCAAAACTCAAAGAGTTGGCACTGTCTCAAGCATCAGACCGGCACTACTCCCCCCCCGCCAGGAAACAAACGCAGGCGGTAGAGATATTTTCAACGGACCAAGAACTGCCGTTTCATACAACAGTATTTCTACACGTCTTCAAGCAGACACTGAAATGCAAAGAGAATCATCGGTTGGGATGTTTTTCTTACCTTGGGACTTTTCGTGCATTTTCCGTTTCTGGAGTCCTTGATGTAGGCGATATCCAGGAGATCCGTTTCCTGTCAAACACAATTGGAACAAAAAAAGACTATTAGAATAGGAGATAAATGTGAATGAATGACAAATGCGACACAGGGTCAATATTTGTTTTGCACAATTCTTACCACATGATTTAGAGTCTGGACAAAACACATCTATCTCTAATACTTTAATGCTTCAAATGTGTGCCACAGAATATAGGGACACAAAGTGCACAAATTGTGTTTGGAAAAATTAGGCCACAAGCTTATCATGGCTTTATGACCTTTTACATTCCATCCCTCACAACAGGCACACACACACACACACACACACACGCGCACAGACACACACACACACACACACCCTCTAGACCACTGTCCTGTGCTAATGCCTTGCCCTACAGTGAGTCAGCTGGGCTCAGCTGTTAAGAGTTCCAGTCAATTGACTGAAGGGAGTGTGTGGGTGTGTGTGCGTGTGTGTGTGTGTGTGCATGGGACATGACGTTACTTTGGACGATAATGAAGCCTCTATTCCAGCACCCCCTCTCCCAGCTCCCTGGTGATGAGACCACAACGTCATCGGAAGCATGATCAGGATTTAACCCCGAAGTGAATCGACAGAGTGCGACGCCGACCGCAGGCTCACAACCGACCGGCACTGCCAGTGCAAATGGGAGTCCTGACCGCAATAAGGCTTCATAACTGGAACCAAAACCAGGGCGGAGTACCCGTTTCCCCACTCCCTCTCCGAAGTTCCCGACACCAGAGAGAGAGAGACCACCAGACTGGTCTCCTTGCGCTCCGACAGGAAAGGACTCGGAATCGATTAGAGGTACTAGAACACGAAAAACGCATGGGGGGGACGGCCGTGGAAACATGTCAGCGGCAAAAAGGCCCTCTAAAGATAAATGAAATAGATTGTAAGAGCAGTGCAGCTGCTGAAAAATAAAAAAGAGTTTGCTGATGTGTTACCAATGGAGAAAGTGATGTGAGCTTGCCCCCCACCCCCCCCTTTCCCCGTGAATCACCCGGAAGTCCTTACCACAGCAGCCCACGCGGCCCCTGCAGAGTCTAATTGGATCCCCCTCAGGCATATCCCAACCCGGGGGGCCCACTCACCCAATCCCCAATCAAGTAGAGGAGGCACCACCACCACACACCTCTCACCAACTTCCCTCCATCTTCCCATCTCTTCCCATCTCTCTGCCTGATGACCTGTCCATCAGTCGGTTCAAATCCACCAGGCAGCACTATTTCCTGCTGATCTGCCGCCGTTTTCTGTGCCGAGTGGCAGTCGGCGATCTGATTGGCTAAGCGCATTAGAAGAGGGCAATTTCAGCGTTGGTCTACCGTAACTACCGCAATTTCCGTTCTCTCAGTCCCGGGGGTGAGAAGAATAAAAGCATCAACATCATTCATGGAAAAATACATTATAATATTAATTCATAACTAAATTATACCTTCTCTTGCTTTGTGTTCAAAAATATAGCCCTTGAAGCAGTTTAGCTTATTTGACACATTTCATCTACTCGTGTTATTCCTGCAATTTCTGGGTTGTATCTTCACGGTTGAACACAATTGCATTGTGTACGTCGCTTTGGATAAAAGCGTCAGCAAAATAAGGGGAATGCAACGTAAAATAACAAGACAAGAAGAAGAGACAACAAAGCAATATCCGAAACACGTAACGGAGACGGAAAATCCCTCTTATCCCTCCGATGAGAGGGATCCCTCTCTCTGGCGTCTCTCACCACTAAACCCAAGTAACCCAAGCCCATTTCCCCTTCCTCTGAAGTGGGCCCGCAAATCCTTCCCCCTCTCTCCCGCCAATGAATGCACATTGGGAAGCCGCCTCTTCCTGGCATTGCGGCGTGAGAATGGGAACGAGGTTAATAAACACAAGAGCGGTGCCAATGGCTTGAAATGACGGACTCCCTGGTTCCTTCGTGCTGCTCTTCACATGCTTTCATGGGCTTCCAGAGCATCTCGCTCCCCCTTCATCTCACCTCCACAGAGGGACGCCAGGCGGAAAATGAACCGCGGCTGAGCCGAGATGGGGAAATGGACTTTTGTGATTCCCATGATACATTGCTCTCCCCCACTCAGACCTCGAACACACACACACACACACACACACAGACACACACACACACACATGATCGTGAGTTTCATTTTGGATTGTGTGTACCATATGTTTATGCTTTGTGTGTACCTGTATATGTGTGTGTGTGTGTGTGTGTGTGTGTGTGTGTGCGTTTGTGTGTGTGTTTTATCTATATAAACTGCAAATAATACTTTTATTAAGGGATTGGGAGACTGACTGCACATTTTGTGGCCAATGCCATCTCAGTAGGACCCGTTGGTCGATGAAATGAGGTGACCAGGACACACAACAAGGAGAGTGAGAAGAACATAATCGCTGATGGACAGCGTCTGGCAAAGTAGAAAGTCTTTCCCTTTCATTTTGATTGGGAAGGGTATTGGGAGGGTTAAGACTTCTATAGTTGTATTATCTTTCTTGAAGTGTAAATATATCAGACTGGCACTAGCCCCCCCCCCGCCAGGAAACAAACGCAGGCAGTAGAGATATTTTCAACGGACCAAGTCGTACTTCCAACGGACTGTCGTTTCATACGACAGTATTTCTACACGTCTTCAAGCAGACACTGAAATGCAAAGAGAATCATCGGTTGTTTTTCTTACCTTGGGACCATGTAAATATATATAGATGTCTTGCATGGTTATTTATTGTCAAATCTTTCGGGATTTTATCTCAGGGTAGCCTTTTATTGTTTTACAAAGAAGACATTCATAGTCCAAAACCATTAATATGGTTGTCATGGTCACTTGCTACCATATAAAGCAACAGAAAGGGGGAAAAAATAAAAAAGAAAGGGATATTTACGGGAAAGAATTATAGATTATGGCTGCCAATGGAAGGGCGGACATGTGTCAGGGCGGACACTGTGTCCATATAAGAGGTGGAAAACGTGGAGCACTCTATTCTATGGCCGGGGTCCACAAGGACAGGCTTTTTAACCAGTTTACCAAGGTGAGGCGAGACATTCTGCAGGGGCTTAACGCATCAATTAGAGACCGGGGGGGGGAGGGAGGGAGAGAGAGAGAGAGAGAGAGAGAGAGAAAGGAAGACAGAGTGAGACAGACAGACAGACAGACAGTGAGAGAGAGAAAAAGGAAGACAGAGAGTGAGACAGAGTGAGCCATAAAGAGAGAAACAGACAGCTAGAGCGACAGAAAGAGAGAGAGAGAGAGGGAGACAGACAGACAGACAGACAGAGAGAGAAAAAGGAAGACAGAGAGTGAGACAGACAGACAGACAGACAGACAGCGAGAGAGAAAAAGGAAGACAGAGAGAGAGAGAGAGAGAGAGAGAGGGAGAGAGAGAGAGAGGGAAAGAGAATAGTGAGAAAGAAAGAGAAGAGAGAGAAAGAGGCTCAGAGTCAAAGGTCAGCCTCCCCATCGCGACCCTTTGAAGCCCTCGCCTTTATAGAAACAGAGCTCCGCAGGGGGGCCTGGTGAAGCAGCGGGGCCCCAGGAAGGAGCTCCGTGGTGGGGACCATTTGGTGACCCTCAGTGCACGATTTGTTTTCATCCGGTCTGGGGGTGCTTCGGGCTGGTTCTGGGAGGGGGGGGAGGCTGTTGTCACACACCCCAAACGTGGAGACCCAGCGATTGCTGAGGCAACTGTTTCCTGCTTGTTAACAATCAGGGGTGGGGGGGCTTGCTAGCCACAGCGTGAAGCTAATGCGCTACACGTGTAGCCGTGTCATTAGCAGACCCCTGGGTCAGCGTAGCATCCGCACGCCGGCGTGGCTGCGTCTGCACGCCGTTAGCGCACGCACATCAAAACAGCCGAGTGACTCGCAACAACCGGAGGATTCGTTCGCAAAACACGTTTTGTACATCAACAACAACAACAACGACTGTTGTATCTTTCCGAAGGACGATGGAATGTTTTTTATGGCACGATTCATTTCATCCTTCGGAATACGTTCGCCAGGACGCTGTCCTCCTGTTCTGGGTTTTATCTTTTATTACCTCGCAGTCCTTGATCCGTATCTGACTTCCTGTCTCCTCTGTTCCATCTCTCTCTCTCTCTAGTCATTCTTTGTTTGTATATTTCTCTCTCTCTCTCTCTCTCTCTGTCTCCCTCTTTCTCTCTACTCATTTTTTGGTTGTCTATTTGTCTCTCTCTGTTTGTCTGGCTCCCTCTCTCTACACTGACTCTTAGGTTTTCTATTTTTGTCTTTGTTCGCTCTCTCTCTCTCTCTGTCTTTATCTGTCTTTTTCGCTCTGTGTCTCTTGTTCAACCTCGGTCTCTCTCCCTCTCTCTCTCACTGTCTGTCACTCTCTCGCTCTGTGTCGCTGTCTCTCGCTCTGTCACTGTGCCTTTATCTCTCTTCTACATATATATTTGTCACAGTTCCTCACATCTTTTCTCTCTCTCTCTCTCTCTCTCTCTCTCTCTCTTTTTAGTAGCATTGTTGAAGCAGAGCACAACCATACGGCCCATTAAGATCTGTTTCACGTCCAGGAAGCGAGAAGCATGGGAGGGAGGGAAGGATGGAGGGAGGGAGGGAAGGATGGAGGGATGGAGGGAGGGAGGGAGGGAGGGAGGGAGGGAGCCAGTGGCGGTAGGGGAGGCGGGAAAGTCACCTTCATGTGCACAAGCCTTTGGGTTCTGTTTTCCAACTCTGCATGTTGACTATGGGGGGGGCTCTATAACGACATCACACGTCATTAAAGAGTCGTAGCGTAGCGAAGCTAAAGGCAAAAAACAAACTTTTCTTTGGGAAATATGTATCATATCTATATATAAATTTTCTGCTTGCTTGGACTGACTGCTTCGGGCCCTGCAGTTCAGATGTGTCTGCAGCCGTTGGAAGGGCCAGGGGGGGATGTATTCTGCGAAAATATATAGTTCCTCCATCTCTGCACTCCATAACGCAGTTTACGATCACGCTTCCTCGTTTGGGGTTGGACGCAGAGTCGTTCAAGGCGCAGAGTTCTCACACCAGGGATTCCACAGAGGCAGCGGCTCAGGGAAAATGCTCTTTATTTCCAGGGGCCTTGGGAAGGAAGAGCCGTGGATCACCGGAGAGGCGAGGCCGGCAGACCGGCTACGCGTTTACTATCAGCAATGCTCAGTGGCGCCCAGGCCCGTGGGCCGACCCCACGGGTGCCCTGGGCTACGGCGGAGCAGGCCCACTCTGCTGCAGCAGCCAACGATGAAGGACTTAACCTGGGGGGGATAGGTTTGTGTATGGCGGCGTGGGGTGAAGGCATTTTTCATGAGTTGATGACGAGATGAGATGGAGGAAGGGTAATGGGGGGATGGTGGGGAAAGGAATGTATATGGTAGGGAAGGGGTGAAGGTATTGACCATGGGATGATGCAGATGAGAGGGAGGAATGGGGACGGGGGGAGGGGGGGATAGGTTTGTGTATGGCGGGGTGGGAGTGAAGATATTTTTCATGGGAAGATGGCGAGATGGAGGAAGGGTGATGGGGGATGGGATTGGTTGTGGGATCCTGTTTTCCTTTTTTGGGGATGTGTGGAAAGTTCCCGGGTCTGCTGGGTTTGTTTGTGATTATCAAGGGTTTGAAGAACATAGGATGATTGTGGGATATGGTTATAACTGAAGGAGGTTGCAAAGGACATTTAAACAGAAATGTATAAAATAACACTTAGCCACACACACCAACAGAAGGCGGGAGGTGTGATTGAAGGAATCACAGGGGTTTAAATTCAGACGCTCCATCCGAAGTGCTGTTTTCGTTTAAAAGCGCTGGCGTGCTTACACTCTGCCCTCGGGCAGAAGAAGGCAAAATTGGCAATAAAAGAGTGATATGTTTACCAAAAAAGGAAACATTCTCAGCAGTGGGAAAACTCAGTTGGATCCAATCTAATAAAATGTCTGCAGTAAAGAAAGACATTTTATTTACATTTCGTCTTCTTCTAACTCCTTCAAAAAAGATGCCTGCTGAATTTATGGCCCCACACAAGAAGGTAACACATTCCTTCTCTGTCAACTCAAACGTTATCATGATATGTTTTAAACTCATGGCTGTTATTTGACCCATATAGTCACACAGATACAGCCCAAGAAAAAGACCATGACTTCAGGTTGAACACGTGTGCCACGTGTGCGACAACAGCCAGCAGCGCCGCGCACTTATTACTCGTCCTGACAAGTAAACGAGGCGCGTCACTTGAACAGAAACCACCCGTAATCAACACGTCAATCGCCCCTATAAAAGGGGATGCTTCGGAGCCCAGCCACAGGTACGTATAAGCACTGCGAGTAGCTCGAGGTTAGCCCTAATTGAGCGTAGCATAAGAGCTGCCTTACAAGTCACAAGCCCTTCTCTCTCCACGCGGCCCATTAGTTAACTCTAAACAGCCCTGACAGTTGACAGTGATGAAGTCTCCAGCCATGGCCACCAGGAGATTAAACAGAGGAGATGGGAGAGGGAGGTAGGATAATACAACCCAATGAAGAGAGAGGGATTACAAGAGAAGAACACGGTGAGAATGATTGAGAAATCCATTTGAGAGGAGTTTGTCTCTGCACTGCCCTAACAAATCCTGTGTATTGTTTATATGTACATGTATGTGTTTATGTCTGATTCATCTGCATATTTCTACACGGCGTATACTATGTATACTACATCTGGGAACATCACTGCGTGAACCATGTGTTTGTATTTGTGGTATCATGCACATTGTCGTTTTTAATAGGCCGAAGGCAACCGAAGCTTGGAAGCAGGCCACGTTAGAATACGTCATAACACAAAAGGGAATATGCAAATCTAGACTGGAAAAAAGGGTTTATATATGAGTCAGCACTGAGTTCTCCCTGATAAACACATTTCTCGAGCTGTCACCACTCCGACGGAGAAGTACACCTAAAATAGTTTTTATTTTGGAGGATTTCGAGGCTACTACTTGGTAAATATGAATAGAGGTACTGGTGACAGGACGTAGGAGAGAGATGAATAGAACTGTCTGCCTCAAAGGCTTCAGAATCTGATTTAAAAACTGAAAACCGGAAACAAAGACACTCAAGAAGATCTACTGAGCGAGGGGAGTAAGAGAAGAGAAAACATCCACTCTCTGTTCCAGATGATTTGCCGTTCCGTCTGGGACTCACTGAATTTATAGTGAAACCACTTTAAAGGCAGACATTGATACCGGAAAAAAAGGCATCTTCAAACTATGAATGAACATCCTGTCTAAAGCAGAGTGAACCCGTTTTTCTAAAATGAAAGAACTTAAAACCAATTAAAGCCTATCCTAACCCTACCGTCCATTGGTCCTAACCAGTTGGCGGCCATTAGACGACGCTGTGTTTTACTTGTTTCACCATGCTTCTCTGCGATAAAAACCCGCCATCATCACACGCCTCGTAACATCTCTCCCTCCCCAGATTACGATCACAATTACACCCCCTTTCATCGCAAAATCCCAGGAAACACACATTGCCGTTATCTATAACAGAGCATATTATTCGACATGGATGGCAGACGGCAGACAGCAGAAGGCGGTGACTTCAGAGATCTCGTTTGCCTGGATGGAGGCTTCTCATGTCCTTTAGGCCCTTGTGATAATGAGATAGATAATGGAGGGGACCGAGGCCGGAGGCGGGACATGCAGTTCTTGCCTATTCTGATCGCCACGTAACTTTGTTCACGTCGCACTGCGCGGCGACTTCGTCTTCTCTCTCGCCTCCCGAATTTGAGGCAAAACACCAGGAGGGTTAATAAGGGACAGACGCTGTTGTATGAGGTTTTAACATTTGGGGGTTTTGAATCCAAAAGGTCCAAGAGGCTTTGGCTGTACCTTGTTATAATTCACATTTATTTCAGCGGTTCCGTACCGCTAAAGAAATTGGAGACGCTAAGACATGTTGTGTTCAGAGCCGTTATTACTGCTCACTTTTTTCTTTAGACAACCCAAAAACATAAATGAGGGATGAAACAGCACACACACAAGAGCCCACTGGATAACCCACACACACACTATAGGGACTATGAGGTCAGACGGAAGTAGAGGAGATGGAGGAGAAGCAATTACACACTAGCAAATACACACGCACACACACAAACACACACACACACATGCAATCACACACAGACACAAGCAAAGAGAAAAACGGTATTATATAAAACAGTGTGTGTGTGTGTGTGTGTGTGTGTGCGTGTGTGTGTGTACGTGTGCACACACGTGTGTGTGCATGCCTGTCTGTGGGTATATGTGGACATGTGTCTGTTGCTATAGTCAGTGTGGTGTCTGTGTGTGAATGTTGGATTGTACACTACAAACACAAACGTTTCAGACACTGACAAACACCCCGACACCGACACACACTCACACACACACATTTCGAAATACGGATTCAAATAAAAACAGTCTGCCCAGTGCGAAAAGCCTCTGGCCACGCACATGGGCATGTACACTGTCTGACGGATGAGATACACCAAGTGCTTGGAGGGATGGAGACGAGGAGGGGGGTATGGGGGGGACTGGGAGGGGAGAGAAGCTCTCTATATTTCTCCATCATGCAAGAAACATGGTAGTGTTTCATGCATTTTTTCCTCTGTCTGTCTGTCTGTCCCTCTCTTTCTTCCTGTCTGTCTCTCTCCCTCTCTCTCTCTCACACACACACACACACACACAAGCGCCCTTAGTCTGTCTTCTCCTGCTGTCTCCTTCATCTTGGACATCTGTGTCTCTGTCCCTCGGTTCTCTCTCTCTCTCTCTCTCTCTCTCTCTCTCTCTCTCTCTCTCTCTCTCTCTCTCTCTCTCTCTCTCTCTCTCTCTCTCTCTCTCTCTCTCTCTCTGCAGGGCTGCATGCTAACACCGGCTCCTTGTCTGGAGGGCTGACAGGTCTTGTCTCCTCCCTCCCTTCTGTCCTTGGTTCGCTGGCTCGCTCCAGTCTCCCTTTGGGTGAGGACAGCCACCCAGACAGCATTAACATGCACAAAAGGTGCTGAATAATGCCTTCGCTTTTTCTCACCTTCGACCACAGCGACACACTGAACACACAGATGTATGTGCGCAACGTACGCCTTCACACACTCTTGTGGTAACACATTTGCCAAAACAGACATGCAACAGACATCCACACCGAGCACATGCAAGCACACGCGTTCACACGCACACACAGAGACACACACTCAACAAACTCTCGTGGTAACACATATACAAAAACAGACATCCACACACGGGCAGGCAAGCACCCCGAAAACATAAACACACACACACACACACACACACACACACACACCGAGATACACGCACACACACACTCTCAGAAGCACAAACGAACAGGCACATAAACAATTCCTTAGAATTAATTTCATCATCGTTGCCCGCCACTACCACGCTTTAGCGTGTCATAACTCTTTATTATTCATGCAGACCCTGTGTCTCTCCTGTCTGTCGGCGGACTGGAGTGTATGAGGGATGTGTCGCCGCTGCTCTCACACCTTCCTCAACAGCAGCGTTCCTGCCGGGAACGCTGACGTCAAGGACAAAGACACTCGCCCAATGAAACAAATATTCATATCGCCCCATCTCTGTGCAGCTGCCACGGAAGTGTGTGTGTGTGTGTGTGTGTGTGTGTGTGTGTGTGTGTGTGTGTGTGTGTGTGTGTGAGTCGCTTTCTCTCTCAATCCCTCTTTCTCTCTCTCTCCTTTTGCCATCCCTGTTTCTCCCTTTACCAACTCTACCGTTTGGAAATAAAACAAAGCTGACGATTGGATGAACACAGGCAGTTTAATAAGACCCTATTTTCAGACCGCTGACAATTTGAAAGAGTTGGAATATATACATATATACATAGAAATATTAGCTTCAATGCCTGCAGTTTACGTCAGAAGGCATTGCAGATCAGATAAATATCAGACATCACACGGAACAGGAAGCAGAGAAGACTGCGGTACAACTGCAAACATGAAGGACTTCATATCATTAACAAGCGACGTAAATACTAGACTCAACCTGACTGATGATAAGTCATTCATAATTTGTTCAATAATCCATACCAAAATGGAACCAGACTTGGGTCTTTGCTCTGTGAAAACAGCAACAATTTGAAAAATACAGTCGCAGAGATTCTCAGGTCGTGTTAAATCACGGTTTTCAACGGGACATGGCCGATTTGGCTTGGTTTAGCCACAGAACACAGGGACACAGCACATTGTTCGTGATTCAGTGGCAATCTGCATTAGCGGTGGGAGCCTGCGCAACATACTAAATCCCTCTGATGCCTTCGAACATTTTCATTCCCCCTGAGATGCAGAAGCAGCTTTAAAGTAGAGTTTTATACGAAAGGGAGGAGGCCATCTGGAATAGCTTCAACACCACGTCTTCTCTTGAGCTACTGTTTTGCTATGTCTTCTTGTTAAATTAAATCCTTTTTGTGTGAGTGTGCATGTGTGAGTGTGTGTCTCTATCTCGTTCTTTTAAAATGGGGGTCTCTCTCTCTCTCTCTCTCTCTCTCTCGAAACATACCGCTATTTTGAGTGTGTTGAACGGCGGTGATGGCGTTCGCCTGGGCTCGGAGCACCTCCAAGCTGTTTTCAATTTGATACCTTCCTAGGATTTTTCTTTTTTAAGTCCTTGCCAAATTGAATTGACTTGAGTGGGAAACAGAAAGGCGACTGACCCACATCTGTGACACACTTAGTCCACCCGTGCGGAGATGGAACGAATGGAGAAGAAGGAAAATAAGAAGAGGAAGTGGACGAGGAAGAGGGGACTCCGGAAGGGAGGTTTTAGAGGGGGGAAGGGGGTGGGGGAGGGCGAAGATTGGCTCTCTGATCCTCTCGTATGGGAAAGGCTAACTGTGACGGTGGAAGGGCAGGTTGTTGATCTGATGGGCCAGTACTGCATGATGATCCCTGGAGCAGAAGACCAACATGCAGCCCTGGACATCCCATAAGAGCACTGAAGGTGGTGGGCAGGGCGGCCTGGTGGTCCCCTGCTCCAGGGAGAAGGCCTGCCTGGACCGTACACAATCGGAGCGTTCATTCTTTCAGAGCGTCGCTTATTCATCTTCACATTCTGACGGTGCACTTGGATGATGTAATGGGATAACCGTTGCCGGTAACTTTTCGTCACTTACAGTCAAACCTTGTCTCTTACGACAAGGAAAAAGGAAGATAGATTATTATTCCAGTAAGAAGACAGTTATCACTAACGAATCAACCCCACCCCAAAGACACGTTTAGCTTCATCTTTGGTGTTTATGTTTGAGTGTGTGTGTGTGTGTGCGTGCATGCGTGCGTGTGTGTGTTTCCTGTAGCTTTTCGTCACTTATAAGACAACCTTGCTTCTTACAACAAGGAAAAAGGAAATAGTAAAAGGGAAGAAGTATTAATATTCCAGTAAGAAGACAGTTATGACTAATGATTCAACCCCTCCCCAATCTCTATTTCCTTTGTGTTGTGAGTGTGGTGTTTGACACACCTGTGTTAATTAGTGATTCTCTTCACCTGTGTTTTATGTAAGTCATTATTAGGTCCTGCCCCAGATCCCCAGATCTCTGAACATGGGTTCACCTCCTAGCTCAAGCTGGGACAATCAATGTAAATTCTTAACAGGTTTAGCCTCATCATGTTTGAGTGTGTGTGTGTGTGTGTGTGTGTGTGTGTGTGTGTGTGTTTTGTGTGTGTGTGTGTGTGTAAGTGATCTAACAGTGCATTATTTTGCACTATTTAGAATTAGTTTATTGTAAATAATACTTATTTTATTTCATTTTACCTAATGTTATCCTTTTCTACTTACTGCACCATGGGTCAATTTCGAGTCCTATATTTGTCTTGCCCTTATTTTGGTTTTGAAAATAAAGCCGACTTTTGAACGATTGAACGATTAACCAGTTAAAATCCTAATCGATTCTTTCATCTGACATTCCACAGAGATATTCCAGGAATATATCTGAGAAGGAATAATACAATTCTGTTATTGGAGCTCATATCCATGGTGATCAAGCAGACGCTTTCAAAGGCACAAAAAGGAAAATGGGTCTCGACTCTCATTATGCGGGCCTCCCACACACTCACACAAACACAAACACACACACACACACACACACACACACAGACACACAAGCACACACACACACACACACACACAAACACACCGAAGCACACAGACAAAGACACAGACACACACACACACACACACACAGACAACCACACACACACACACACACAGGCACACACACACATGCATGCACACACACACACACACACACACACACACAAATTAGACAATGTTGCCACCCGTTTAGTAGACGCCTGGCATTGTCCACTCACCCACTCAGGCAAACGGTCATTTTCTACATGAAGGAAGCACTGCAGATTGTTAGAGAGCAGAGAGAGACTGTAATTGCCTTATTAGCAAATGGAACTTGAGTGCAATTAAGACTGGACTGATTCCTCCAGCAATATACACGAAATAAATGGACCTGAGTGCTTCAATGAATATGGAAAGGGAAGTTTTAATGATTTTGAGAGAGCGAGAGGGAGGGAGGAAGGGAGAGAGGGAGAGGGAGAGAGAATGAGAGAGAGGGAATGAGAGACATATAGACAGAGAGAGAGAGAGAGAGAATGCCAGAGAGAGAATGAGGGAGAGGGAATGAGAGACATATGGACAGAGAGCGAGAGAGAATTTCTTTTTTCCATATATATGTATTGATACTGCGACACACAGGCCACCTAATCCAAATGGACCTTGTCTCGCTGGGAGAACAGCGGATGGCATGTTGACAGTGAGCATAAAGCAGCGTAAATGACATGTGCTAAACGCCCTGAGGGTGTGAGACTATTAATAGAAAGCCTTTTAACCTTTGACCTGCATTCCAAATGCATAAACGCCCAGGTCGAACCCCCCCCCCCCCCGGATAGCTCCGGCAGATAGGTCATGTGCTAGCGTGAAGCTAAAGGGCTCTCTACATTGATATCACTAACAGGCCATAAATGCCTTTTTTTCACTGCAACAAGAAGAGTTCCTTGTTCCTGGTAACTGATGCCTCGTTCCTTTTCCTGATCACAGCCAGACAGAAAGCAGGCTATACCTCAGATCTAGCGTTTCATTTTGAAAGCAAAATCAGGGGAGAAAAGAGAAGGTGCACAGAGAGGAGAGGACGCTAATGAGAAGATTTTTGAAGGAGATCTTGAGAGAGAGCCAGGACCACTCCACTTTCTTCAGCTATGCAAAATAAGTCACCGGCCGGTAGATCATTAGCCTGGCCTGCACTGCACATTGAAATCTATTCAAATCCTGTGGATGTGTATGTGCAAGTGGAGTTGGTAAAAGGCCAGAATGAAAGCTAGCTACATTACTACTAGCCTCGTGTCTGCAGGGCCGGCCCTAACCAATTTGGGGCCCTCCACAAGATGTTTAGATGGGGCCCCTTGGGGCACAGCCCAATGGTGTACTGTAGGAGCAAATCTGACATTGGGAGGGGGTGGCACACACTTAAACTTTAGGGTCTGTGGGGCCCTCCCCCAGGAAATGTAGCGCGTCAAATACTTCATTTCCTGCATTCTGATGATTTTTCTGCATCTTTTTGTGCCTTTTCTGCATCAATTTATGGTGGAAATGTCTATTGATGTAATGGACAACACTAACGTTGATTGGTTCCTAAGCCAATGTCGCAGCCAATTCCACCACCAATCTGTGTGAGTGTTCAAACACTCACACAGAAACCGCATAGCTTAATGTGTTGAGATTTTCTTTGATAAAAAAAGAAAAAAACAGTATCAAAGAAGCAAATGACATTCAACCAGTTAGAAATAGAAATATGAATAAGGTTTGGCATGAAATAGGATATTAACGAAGCTAGTGCAGTCGGCTTCCCAGAAAATAGGGCCTATTTTGCAGGCAACGTATCTAGTTACGTTGTGGTGGGCCTTTGTGTAATATAAAAAATAGATATATAAAGTGTTAAATAGTATTAGTCATACTAATTTACAGACAGACATTTTGTGCTACCGGTTAGCTCGCATTTATACGTTCCAGGTTTTGAGGCTTCTTCAAAATGGACCCCAGTAACTTCAGCGTGAACACAGTGTGACCATCAGCATGCGGCTCCACCAGTTTGTGTCTGATTAGCAGAGATTGACTGAGGAAACAGCCTGTGTTTACCGATAGTTGTAAAAAAAAGCAAAAAAAAAAGCAATTGAGGCTTTCCAAGCGTCATTCCAACGGGTTCGGGGAGGGGAGGGGGGGGGAATACATGAGAAAAACAACTAATGGTATCTTGAGATCTAAATGACAGCCCAGTGTGGGACAACACAATGCATGCTAACTAGGGAGATAAGGGTTAACATGGAGGTGGGGGTAAACCGCACAGATAAAGACACAAGGAAAAGAGTGAAAGAAAGAAAAAGAGAACTGAAAATCTAAGAGCTGAACACTGACTGAGAGAAGAAGGGGAGAACAGAAAATGGTATCTGCTCGGTTTGCAATTACCTACGGTGAACCCTTTTTAATTGTCTGTCGTCTTAATTGCCTGCATCAAAATGTACATGAGCCCTGTTTGTTTTTGGAGATGAAATGCATCAAGATAAATATTTCACATTGGAGGAAGTTGTCCTTTTTTCATCCTGCAGCAGTTTCATTCAAAGTTGATACGCACGCTATCTGACAAGAGGGTTTTGTCCACAGCTTCTTGCAATACCATGAGAGCATTGGTGGTCTCAGCAGGAATCGAGCCCTTAACCCTGGCAGTTTCGGTAAGGCTAGTTAGGACCTACCTGTTCCTGAATTCTACGTATCTGAGTGCACTGAAAATCTGAGTCTCTGAACACTGTTTGTTTTCTAAATGCTCACCATAGTGAGATAATTTGCATGAATCGTTTAAACGAGAAATGTCAGTATTTTTGGAAAGCCATTTTCGATTACCGCAATTTAAATAAAATTTGAATGATAGAAATCATCCTTTAACCAATGTAACACGTTTGGTGTCTGAATCTCAAAATAGATATCTATTTTTTAGGCTTTATGGAAAGGTCTCAGCCATTTCTGCGCTAAGCATGCTCAGGGTTGTCCCCTGAGCACAAAGAGACCCCCCACACTTCAAAAACACCTTCCTGTTCCATTACGGACACACCTGCCCTCTGTGGCACGCCGCGGCTCTGTGATTGGCTGAGATTACCACTCAACCCAGGTCTCCCCGGGCTCCGGTTGCCCATCAGTCAGACCTTGTTGTTGTTGTGGTTGTTTATGGGCTTGTGTAACGGACCCGAGCAGACGTGTCGGTTGAACCGAACGGAAACAGGGCTTTTATTCGGTTGGTGTCACACAGGCTCGCCGCTAGGGAGAACGCACTTTATTCCCCTACGGTATTTTGCTCACGGGTTTCGGCGAATCAAGTGCCCCCTCTCGAACAGGAAATGAACAGGACAGAGCGTCCTCTGTGAGAGACCAAGTGTGAGAAGTAGTAGGTGTGTGCGTGTGTGTGTGTGTGTGTGTGTGTGTGTGTGTGTGTGTGTGTGTGTGTGTGTCGGTGTGTGTGTGTATATGTTTGTGTTTTAAATGTGCATGTGCATTGTGTTGCTTTTTGTCTGCTTGCGTGCATGTGTGTGTGTGTGTATATGTGTCCCTACTCAGAATGCACAGTGAGGAACAGGTTTGGCTATAGCTGAAAACACAGGTTCCCACTGTCTCCCAGGAGATGTAAACCTAAAAGAGTCAATGTGATTTCTTCTCCTTCCATTCAGCCCCCACATCCTAGCAACCCTTTTATTCCCTCAATCCCCCCCCCGCCAAAACACACACACACACACACACACACACACACATACAAGCACACACACTGTAACAGTCTTCAACCCCACAAAAATAACAAACTTAAATTCTGAAATGTATAAATTATAAATTTGTACCAAAACCAAAACCTAAAAGACATTTGTATAAGTCTACACAAGTCAATTCCATGGTAGCTGCTTCTTACACCTGCCAATCTGAAAATATTAGATTGCATACCTAATCTGCACTCTCAGTACACACTTTCGACCAACCTGTTTTTGCAGCTCTAACAAGTTGCCTTTGCACCCATATTGACTGTCCACTTCGATTGTTCACAGTGGGAGTCACTTTGGGCCCCGGCTCTATGAACTAGGTTGAATGTTAATGTAAATGTGAATGGTGTCCTGTGCTCTCGACAGCCCACCAAGGCTGAGGCAAGAGGTCAAATCCTATCGAGAGAAATGTTGCAGCTCCCAAATAACTACGCTGACGGACAGCCAGGTTCAGACACCAGGTTACATATTAGCATTTACGACAGCTTCTCCTCCGCTTTAAAAGATCCAATCACTAACGTCAAAAGATAAAACAAGTTATGCAAAATTTCAAAGCCCATATCAACAGTATCCACTTTTTTGTGCCGTCTGGCTGTTTTTCAGTGCATATATATTCTTGCCATTTATCTTGGGTAGGCAGCAGAATTGCTCAGGGATTTAGAGCTAATGCAGAAACGGTTGTGTGAGCGGTTTATCTGCGCAGCCTTAGCCTAAGACTATCTGGGAAACCGCATTAGCGGTAAAAGTCAGACCTGGTTCCGTGGGGTATTAGGACAGCTGGAAATCAGGTAGCAGGAAGTCACGTTTGGTCGATGTCTGGCTATCTTAAAGTCTTTAGGGCAAAGCATATAATGTATCATCTGCGTTAGCTAACCTACTTCTATGTAAAACAACGAACAGAAACGGTAATAGAAAGTCCCCAACATTTGATGTTACTCATGTTGTAGGGACATTTGCATTTCGGTTTGCATTTGTATTCTCTGGCGTGACACCTCATGCTATGGTTTTTGGAGCCATCAGGAAAGACTTCCACATGCACCTGTGTTGTGAGGTCAGGGGGTTGTCATAAATATTTGGCCTTTTAAGCCCTTTGAGACTGTAATGGTGATAAAGGGCTATACAAATACAATTGAATTGAATTGAATTGAATTGATTTAATTGAATGCTGTACAGGTCCTGCAAAACTTATTCAGTTTATCCCTCGTTTCACTCTTTCTCAGTTAAAGATTTGTTATCACACTACCCAAGGGAAACCCCGGACTCACATGCAATATCGATTCTCTCCCCAGGCCCTCCATCACAAGATACTCCCACAAAAACCCTGACCTTTGAACCACTTATGGATGATCTGTACGTTTAGGACAAAGTATGGGCTCAGTCTTCCTTCAAAGGCATTCTTCAAATGTATTCACCAAAATTGTGTGCTACTTTCACTCTCCAGCCGAATTCTGCTCTCAGCAATGTACTGCTGCTGTTGTGGACCAAATCTCCCCTTGGGGATCAATACAGTTATCTTATCTTCAAGGACCACGGTGTAATGGGTTTCTAAACCATGGAGGATGAAGGGGTTGTCGGACCCTCAAGGAAATAATGAATGATAATCCCAATAGACGAGAACTAAACCATTCCTCCTTCCAACCTTCCTCTCCTCCTCCCTTCCACTTTCTCTTCCTTCCTTCCTTGCTTTCATGAATATTCATTTCTTTGTTTCCATTTTTTTTTCTTCTCACTCTGGCTCCCATTCATTTGTTTATTCATTCATTCTTGTTCTCATTCATGTATTTATTGATGTATTCTTTCATTTTTGTATTTCCTCTTCACATCTCCTTCCCCACCTCCACCAAATCTTCCAAGATGTGGAATATTCTCTCTCTCTCTCTCTCTCTCTCTCTCTCTCTCTCTCTCTCTCT
>NC_136949.1:5815212-5865212 GCF_949987615.1 Pollachius pollachius
GGTATTTACCCAATTAACTCTAAAAGGTACTTTTAGAACCAGCTATTGTTACCACAATAATACTACAATGATGGTTACAAATAGCTTTTCACAAAATTCTCGAGCAAATAGTATCTGAATGTTGGTATGCGTTTTTTTAAGGTAAGAATTCCAAAAGTAGCTCACACAAAGATTGTTTAATCTGTGGCTCTCCCGATTGAATAACGACCTCTATAAAACATTTCTATTCCTCTATGTTTTTTTAACTAATATCGTAATATTGAGCTATGACCTTTTTGTCATAAAACCCAGCCCTACTTTGCCCACAACTCAATCATAGACCTAGAAATCTGAAGCACAGTGGTCATGGTCATTACCTATAACATGTCAACATGTCAACATGTCAACATGTCAGCTGTCATTGTTGCTCAGTTGATCCAACATTATCTTGCTGTAGCAAACATTTGTTTCAACAGTTGTCCCTTTAACGGACGGCTTCAAGGCACAAATATACACACACCAACACACACACTGACTTGGTCTCTCTCTCAGTAGCTTGTACACACACACACATACACACACACACACACACACACACACACACACATACTGACACTGACCCACCCAGGGGCATACACATGGTAACAGCAGATATTATTGGATGCTGCTATAAAAAGATAGTTCTTTCTCCGTGGCCGTAAAGGCCAGGATCTAGGTGAACGTTGTTGCATCTCTCCCTGGCCTTCTCTACACCCAGACAGGAGCGGCCATGCCCAGGGGACCAGAGAGATGAAAAGAGGGAGGCTGACAGACAGTGTCAGCAATGCATCAGGATCACGTGCCACAACATACTGTAATACCCACCAGACAGCTAGAAAGATTAGTGGATCAGTCCGTCGACAGGAGATCGACAATAGTAGTTTTGAGAAATCGTTGATGAATCATTTTCTTAATTTGTCGATTTAAATACTCAACAGTCTTCGATTACAGATTCTGACATGCAAATACTGTTGAAATACAAAATATCGATGACCATTTTGAAAGGCTTATCAGACAGAACAAGGCCATGGGAGCCGTAAGGTTGGTTTCTCTACAAATTGGAAGATTATGTTAACATCTTATAAACTAAATAATTAACCAATCAAACAACATCAGTCTTTCACAGCACTTCTCAACCCTACTGGAGTAACGGGTACCGGTGGAAAAACCTTGACCATAATAAAGAGCCAGAGAGTGCATCTCTCAGAACCTCTCTGGAAGGATCTCCACGGCGTTGTAAAAAGCCAATCCCAGCTCCAGGAGCCTGGCACACCCATCCCTATGATGGACTGAGATAGATTTCTTTCATATGAGCCCTGAACCCAGAGTGAGGTTAGACTCAGACACAAATAGATAAACAGATTGGACGGACGAGAGGTGGAGAGAGAGGGAGAGACGGATGAAGCGAGGTGGAGACTCATGAAACATCTGGGGGAAAATCGATGGAAGAAGTGCCAGAAGGTGAGGAACACAACCTTTGGGATGGGTGCGGTAATACGCGCTGAGGAATTCACTTCAGTGACATTGCTATGGCGAGCGAGAGCTATTCCTGTGAAATCAATTTGAACCAATCCTTTCTGGTTAGCTTCATGTGGTTTGACGTGAATCACAAGCTTGACTGAAGGCTAAATCGCACGGCTCATACCGATGGGGTACGGAGGGCACACTCGTGACGTTATTACTTCTATGTTACCGCACTGTAAGGGCCCCAAAAAAAGGACTTCTGTTCAGAGAAGCTTTCATACACTGGGAGATCCTCTCTCGGTCCATATTGATAATTTGTATTGAACCAACAATCAAGACTCAGACACAATCAGAGCTGTTTGTTTTCGAATCAATGACCGGTAAGAAAAAACGTCACGCCTTCTAATTCTTACTTATTATATTGATTTTATACATGCAATTAATAA
Source organism: Pollachius pollachius (assembly GCF_949987615.1). NCBI lineage: Eukaryota > Metazoa > Chordata > Actinopteri > Gadiformes > Gadidae > Pollachius > Pollachius pollachius. Next base: position 5,817,141 of record NC_136949.1, read on the forward strand.
GCGGTAATAGACTGAAATTGTGGAGAGCTCAGAATACTCAACAAAAGAAGAAGAACAAGAACAAGAACAACAACAACAAGAACAAGAAGAATAATAAGAAGAACAAGAACAAGAAGAACAAGAACAAGAACAAGAACAAGAAAGAAAGAAAGAAAGAAAGAAAGAAAGAAAGAAAGATATCCAGCCTGTGAGAGGAACTGCCTGTGTGGTACGGGAGACATGGACGAAGAGTCAGGAAGGAACGTAGAGTACAGAGAAGCCATCTTAATGATAACTGTCTCTATTTCCCAGCATCTCCTTAATGTCCCGTCCCCCCCCACGGTCACCGCAACGCATTAGACTAAGTACGGATCGCTGAAACCACAAATGTCTTTACCCTCGCAGGCGTGACGTGGCCACAATCAAAAGTCTAAGTGTGTTTTCTTGCAGAGCTAATTTACATTGAGGACTAGTCTGAAAATGTGGTTTCTCATCACAAGGAGATGATGGAAGTCTTCTTCTAGGAGAGACGTTTTATTATGGTCTCATGATCGACCTATCGATGGATCAGCCTGGCTAAGCAGCTGAGCACCGGAGGTCCCCATTGTTTGACAATTATTTTATTGACGTGTTATTATTGCTAATAAACAAAAAAAAATACAAATCAACTGAATCCAACTGGAACTCTATGGCCAAAGACAGCCTTCATTATTTTGACATCTCATCATGTGCCCTGTGACCTTTGTCCTAAGGTCACGCATACTGTCACGGCTCGACTTCTCGGGGTGGTATTCATCTAATTAACTCTTAATGTACCAGTAGTACTTAATAGCATTCCAACCATAAAACTACAATGTGACACTCACTCACACTCACACAGATGCACATGTCCGTGCAAGTCAACAAACAAGTGTGCATGCACTCGCATGCAAACAAATTCAAATTTGCATACACAGACAAATGACAACACACACACACACACACACACGCATGAGTGTAAACAATGTTTTGCCGATTTACTATAGTGGTGGTTAGAAATATATTTTTTCAAACTGCTGGAGCCATTAATGGCGACTGTTTCTGCGTTGGTCAGTTGTTTTTTCAGGTAAGAATCCAAAAATAGCTCTCACAAAGATTGTACAGTTTAATCTGCGGTTCTCGCGATGGAAAAAAACATTTCCATAAAACATTTCCATGTCTATGCTATAATTGTTTTTGTTTACTTAATGATAACTAATGACTGGTTCTATTTCCCAGCATCTCCTAAATGGGCCTCACCCCTAAACCACAGCCACCGCAACACATTAGACTAATGACGATGATGGACGGCTTCTTCTAAAAGAGACGGTTTCTGCACAATTATTGTCTCACGATGGAGCTGGTGATGGGTCAGCCCTACTAAGTGGCTGGGCCCCCAGCGGCCAACGGAACGACAACAAAAGTCCAACAAACAATGAAAGAAAATGACGGCCGAGTTATTTGTGATTGGTGGAGGCTCAAGCACCCGCCCCCCTTGGTCGTGGGGAACCAATCGGCTTGAGGTGAAGCCGCGGCCCTTCTTTGAGTGAGGACCACAATGATGCCACCCAAGGCTGCATATTAAAAGCGGAGATTGGAGTTGAATCCCCATGGGAACACCCCAACCGCTATGTCTTGCCAAGGGTTCAAGGGCTTCTGAACATTAAAGCAGATAATATGTTTTTCTCCCGGCACAGAAGGCACTGGTCTCTGATTGTCAGCAAATATTAAAGCAGCTTAGGACCAGCCAACCCGGGATGGGCTTGTTGATCTTCTGCTGGTGTTGTGAGTGTAAGCTTGGTTGGGATGCTTGCACGCCTGTCCCACCTGTATCTAAAAACACAAAGTAAAGGTCACCAGACTGGACTCTCTGTAGCCTGAGGTGGGAAATGTCATTTCAATGAGGCCCTCAGGTATCTTATTAAATGCTTTGTGGTGTGAGTGGTTAAGAGCAAAAATACATGGATAGGTTATTGATATTCCGCACATGGAGAACCAACAGAGCATGACATTAGGTGGGGGGGGGGGGATCAGATTGTGATTTTGCCTGGATTTCTTCTGCTTCTCCCCCTCTCTGTGACCGATGCTAGATTGTTTCCCGATAAATGCGGCGGTATCTACAGCTGCTATGACTACCTGTTTGGACTGCCGCGCGGACAGTGCTGCGTTTCAATCCTCAACCTACTGGGATAGATTCAACCCTGCGCTCAGGAAGGCTGGTACAGTGCTGGTACTGTGCCCTGAGTCAGCCAGTCTGACTGGTTTTGTTGTACAACTAAGCAGTGATCACAAACCAAAGCAAAATATCACACTCACAAGCACACACATACACACAACAAAACACACACACACAAACACACACACACACACAAACACACACACGCCCTACAGCATTGCACTAAACGATGCATTGTATTGCATGGCAACCATAACATTGAAAGAGTTCCATGGAGTGTAGCTGTTACTCTTTACTCTTTCCACCAGATCAGACAAAAGGAAGGTCAGATTCCATGGTTTATTTCAATATAATGTCATGCGTGTGCATCCCTCAGTATATGTGTGTTTCGGATCGTGCTTGCGCGTGCGTGCGCGTGTGTGTTTGTGCATCTCCATGTGAAGAGTGTGTGTGCGTTTGTGTGCATGCATGTGTGTGTGTGTGTGTGTGTGTGTGTGTGTGTGTGTGTGTGTGTGTGTGTGTGTGTGTGTGTGTGCATGCCAGCATGCGCGCTTGTGTGTATCTCCATGCACGTGTGTGCTTGTCTGTGTGGCAGGAAAGGGGGCTACATATATAGGCCCACACCCACATGGGCAGGCTTACACAAACACCCTGTGAGCAGAACACATGGGCAAGGAGGGAAACAGATGCACACCTCTCAACCATTCTCACAACAACCCAGAGAGAGAGAGAGAGAGAGAGAGAGAGAGAGAGAGAGAGAGAGAGAGAGAGAGAGAGAGAGAGAGAGAGAGAGCTCTGTAAGTATTACATCAGTTTTTCTGGTCTGGTGGAATGAAACCAAGGATGAATGTAAATCTGCCACATATGTCACACAATGCGCTCACTGGACGGACCGCGAGCCATGACACTTAATAACGATGAGATGTGGTATGTTTTCAGAATATTGTTATGGGAGTGAAATCATACCATAAATAAGGCGTTATGCATCAGCCAGGCATCGTAATTAGATAACGTGTCTCCAGGCATCATCATCATTTGTTGGCCTCAATATTAAAATCTTCAAGGATAGTTCATATTTAGTAAGCAAACAACCTCAAATGGAATAAGTTCTAGCGCAGCCTGTTATGAATTGACTCTTTCAACTAGTGTCAAATGAGTCTCTATGAAGGCTCTGTATAACCATAAACCAATGAGACAGATATTGGCCAAAAGCGTCTAACATGTATGATTAAAACGCTGTTTGAGTCCAATAGCTGTCCAATCGTTAGTTCACCACATCATATTTTAACCCTCAAACAACACCATAAAAAAACACAGTCACAGTCAGTGACAACAGTCACTTAGCGTGAGACGCAAAACTTCTACAGCAACAAGAGGATGGCATTTTTTTTTCTTTTTGCGAAACAACAGCAGCATTGCAGCTGAAGCAGCTTATATGGCTACTTAAAAAAAAAAAACGATATTTATATTGTGACACAATGTCACTGCGGCGAGTAGCGGTCAATCCATTTTAACCAAGGTCATAGCCTTGCACCCGGGACTGATCCGGGTGCACACCAAAGATAACACCGACCACCGCACGGCGATCAATCATTCATCTGTTCAGCTGTTATGTAGTTTGCTTTACATTGAAATACGCGTCCACCCTTCATAATAACAATGTAAACCAAACAGAGCTACTGTTAGCCCTAAAATAAGGAGAAAGAGAAGGGGGGGGGGGGGGTCTAAGCTTTGCGTTGTAGACCATGAATGGGAGGCGCGCGCACACACACCCAAACACACAGACGCACAAGAGCATGTCCTTACACTGGCGCACGCACAAGCTCACGCACGCACAGACAGACAGACACGCACCCACACCCACAAACACACCCACAAACACACGCATTGCATGTAAACACGCGCATTCAAACGTAAACTAAGGTTTTTCTTTTGCGTCTTATCTAAGCCTACTGTAACGAGATCAGTCCAATGTCCACCACCCCGAGAAACTCAAGAGGATGTTCCATTAACCGGTTGCATAAGACGGACCGCTATTCACACACGCTGTATGCAACCCCAACATGCACGCTATTATCCACATTAGGGGTATATTTGTCTCGCGGGAAAAGGTTGAACGGCTGCGTACTCACATCATCCCATTTCATAAACGTGTTGCCCTTTTTCAAGCTCTCCGGAACGGACACGGGCTTGAGCTGCAGTGCATGAACTCCCGGCTGTGCCCCTGCCATTGACTCATCTACTTCTCAACGGAGGGCGAAGCGGAAAAAACACAGTCAATTCACTCTCTCTTCTGTTGTTGTTGTTTACTCTCCTCTCCCACCGGTTTCAATGGGGGACGTCTTGGTACTGAGCTCTACGGAAAGGCAAGCTCGAGGTGGAAGACCACTACTGCTGTCATGCCCGCGCTGGCGGTGGCGGGTCTCTGCTTTGAAGATCTCGCGCAGCGGCAGCAGCAGCGGAGGAGGAGAAGCGCACCGACTGCAAAAGCAACGTTTTTTAAAGTGAAAGCAAGGCAGAAAGGACCCGACGGAGACGGCGAATTCTGGCGCCCCCTCGCGGCCATGGTGAGCTATAGGCCTCATCAAAGGAATCAAAAAACCTCAAGGAAGAGTTGTTTTGGTGGCGTGCCTGGTGTGTCTAATTGTGTAATAAATCAAATCAACATAAAATTAAAACGTGTATAATATATGGTCCTTTTTTTGTATTCTGACTATGTTATTGATGTAGGCTATTGTGTCATTTTTCTCGGGCCAATTGCTCGAAGATCTTTAGCCTACACGTGAGCCCTATATGTTACGTTATACTATTTGATTGCAGGCTACTTGCACCTTACACGCATGTTTAACCATTAATCATTTATTCATATGCTCTATTCATTCGAGTTCATCACAGGCAGTGGGACAGTTTGCTCAACGGAAATAGGTGTACAGGTACAACTCTTTTATTGTTGTTTATTGTACCTCTTACCCCTGAAAAAGACGGTCCTTTGAGTGTCCGCGAGAATGGGGGGGTCGCCCAGCGGTGCGACCTTCCCCCTGAAGCTGTCCACCCTGTCAGAGTCTGACCCAAGGGTCCGTTCACAATGGGTTCGCTGTTAATTTGTCCGCCGTCATAAAATGATGGATCAACGGTGACAGTCGGAGTGGCCCGCGCGTTTCTTCCTCAGTTTGACAGCTCAGAGAGAGAGAGCGAGAGAGAGAGAGAGAGAGAGAGAGAGAGAGAGAGAGAGAGAGAGAGAGAGAGAGAGAGACTTTTACTGAATGAATTAAACCAAATGATACCAAAAAAAACAAGAGTAGGAGAGGGAGAACGAGGGAGAGACACAGTGAAAGAGAGAGGTTGCGACAACATATTGCACATCTTCTTGACATTGTTTACCAATGAGCCTGGAATGTAAATGAGAAGGGGGGAAAATAAATATTAATATAAAAAAATATAAAATATCCTATTCAATTTGCCCTCGAGAGTAAACAAATGGTTGCCTTTCATTAGAAGACATGGCTTCTCTCTCTCTCTCTCTCTCTCTCTCTCTCTCTCTCTCTCTCTCTCTCTCTCTCTCTCTCTCTCTCTCTCTCTCTCTCTCTCTCTCTCTCTCTCTCTCTCTCTCTCTCTCTCTCTCTCTGCGCTGTACGTTCTGCCTTCCACACCTGCAGCGTCTCAAGGCGACAGCAGCGTGGTGGCGCTCATCTGAAATAGTGACAGGGAAGAATTACAACTGCGGGCGCGCGGATAATGACCGCATCGAGGATTATCTCTGGGATCAGAATAACACCGGAAGGCGAGGCTTCCTCGCAATAAATAATCAAAAACTAAACGGGAAGTGGCAGTTGTTGTCGTCCTTCCTCGGGAGGGAGGCTCAATTTAAAGTAATTGATTTACATGGTGAACTCAATTTGACAAAGACTTTAGAATTAAACGTTGAAAGCGTTTAGTGAACAGGTGAGTCGTGTGCCACGTCAGACTGCAGGAAATTAAGACTGGGGAATAAAAAACGCTGAATCCAACGCACTGCCAATTTGATTTTTGGCCGGAGACACGAGGCAATCATTGGCAGGCCAGTGATTGGGTAGGGACTTTGCGCGCCAAACAACAGCACCGACGCCCTGATACATCAGCATGCGCGGGAGCGGGATTTTCTTATTACCCTCGGGACAGCGAGAGGATCTGAACTGCCAGATGTGGGACCCCTCAATTCGTCATATCTCGTTGTCATAACTACGCCGTGGAAGGTGAATTAGTGACACGTGACACGTGCCACGTGACGAGTGACACGTGCGATTTCATATGTGATGAAGGGTTAAATTGAGAGACACCTTTTGAAGATTGCAAGCTAGGCATTGCAAATAATAGTGTCACAAACACATACACACCGATTTGTTAGCCATTTATCTCACACTTCTTTGATTGTTTTTTAATTTTTCATCTTTGTGTTACAATTTCATGCATATCAGTGTAAGTTTACCTAACGCATCAATTTCAAGATCCTCCTCACCACCTACAAAGAGCTAAACAACTTTGCACCCTCGCACATAACAGATCTCCTCCATCGCCACTCCCCACTCGCCGCCTACGCTCCGCTGATGCCAACCTTCTCACCTCCGTCACCAAGACCAAGTATCGCACCCTGGGGGACAGAGCCTTCGCCATCGCCGCCCCTACCCTCTGGAACTCCCTCCCTCTGGCCATCCGAAACTCTGACACATTCTGTTCATTCAGGCGTCAACTTAAAACCTATCTCTTCAGGACCACCTACAACATTTGACAAATCATCCTCCGCCATCTTCCACTCTCTCCCGCTCTCTTAATGTGTTGCCTATTGTTGTGGTGCTGTTTATTTTTCCCTTTTGTTTGAGTGTCTGTACTGTCTGTATGTATTCCTTTCTTATTTGTAAAGCGTCTTTGAGTATTTAGAAAAGCGCTATAAAAAACTGATCAATTATTATTATTATCTCATCTGTGTTCCACTGGTGTGACGTCATGAAGGGACAAACAGACACAACATCTCCCTTGGATAAATGTTTTCAATGCAACACATTAGTCTGATTAGAATTTTCCACACGTTATGTAAGAATGCCATCCAATTCTAAGCCTATAGGCTGCTAGGCGCTGATTGGAGAGATAGCATGTCGTAACAGTGTGTGATTAAGTGATTGACTGATTTAGCTGGGTTGTTCATTGGCTTGTCAATATTCCATCAGTCTAATAGGCCTTATGATGGCGAATCCCTCCGTTTCCTCGTCCGTATTGCCTTCTGCCGAGCTGTTATCCGCTTGTTCCAGCGGCTCTATCTCCAGACGATCCTTCACTTGGTTCAATATAAATAGCCAGAGCTATGGGAATAGCCAATTGTGTCCTTTTTGTGAACCCACACGATTTTTAACAAGGTACCAGCAACCCCATCTGGTCATCTCTTGCTAGTGCTACATGAGGCCTATTTTTGTTTGTTGTTGAGCATAACAGTAGTGAATCTGTACTTAAAATAATCCCTAGTTGTGTATAACTGTAATTTGCATGGCATGCTTTTTAATGTTTTCATAATAAATTGGCAGAACCGTGTTGTATATAACAAAATCCATTCCCCAATATTGGCATGTAAACAAACGGTCAACGTGTGCTGTTCCAATACTTTGAGAAGCAGTTATCTACGTCCACGTTATTCAAGGTAAAATAATGATGAACACGGGTTAGAATAAGGGACAGAGTACAGCTATGGTGACAACCGAGGAGGGGAGTTAGTGTATAAATCCATTAAAAGCCAACATTAATCTTAATTTGCATGTCCCCAATATACCCAAAAAATACCAAAAAAGCATTTTTGGACCACTGGCAGCTGTAGCAGTAACATGTGGTCTGTTTGTCTATCCCAGAGGGGATGGAGGAAGGATGTAGCTCAGCCAGGCCGATGATGTGATTTGTCTTCCATTGGCGACGCTTCTAATGACCACCAGCTTCTTAAAATAACCGTCATCAGACGGTTATCTTTAATTCCAGCAGGACTAACCAAAGATCGCTATGTTATGACAGAGGGCCAACGCATTTTAACTTCCGTTTGATTTATGTTAACAACGGCAGTACCACTTGTGTCCACTGGTTGGGGTTGAAGATACCTGGACCACAAGGAGTTAATTATCCTGCAGTGATTCTGCTCAATGACACTTTAAATGGGTTTGGCATCACATGGAATCGAGGGCTCTTGGTCTGGGAAGTTCTCACGGACCACCGCTGCACTGTATACTATGATGTCCGCTCTGGAGAAATACCCTTTGATGTTCGTAGTGACGACGACAGATTAAAACACACACAAGCACGCACGCACACACGCACACGAATGCAGTGTGTGTACACACACGCCTACACAAACACGCAAATGATAAAACCACTCAGCAGCTATTTTAAATGGCATCCGTGCTATTTATAATGGCATAGTCCCCTAACCACTGTATTATGAAGACATCAGACTGCTAAACGAGAGAAGTTCAAAGGACTTCCCTCCCACCGACGGTTATAAAATAGTGCGTAAGGACTGGCAAGCCAAACTACTACTTCGTGAAAACGAGCTCTTCAAAGACACAGAGGATGCGGTTTGGGCCCTATAAAAAGATCATGGCTTTCATGTTGTGAATTTGAAGGCCGTTTTATGTGACTGTTCCCCGGGCGCACCGACAGAGGGCACTGTGGTGTAACTTTAGGCCGCCGGGTGGCGCGCCACTGATTTACAATCAGGAAAAGTCTTTTCTCTCAAGCTTCAGTAACTTCATTGTCCATTCAAGTCTGAATTCCTCCATAGTAACTAACATAACACGGAACATGTGCGCGGCGGGAAAATGATATGTTAAAAACTTAACAGCTTGCAGAAGGGGGGCTCAAGGCCTATGGTTCAGGTCAAATTGTGAGTTTAAAGCAAGAAACTCTGAAGTTCTTTTGCCACCCCCTCACCTCCCCTCCCCTCTACCCCACCCAATACCGCCGCCGCCCCCCGCCCCCCTCAAACCCCAAAACCGACTCAACTGACAATGAAAAAACGTGTGGTTTCTCTGCCATTTTTCACACCTGGCACACAGAGGCGGCCTTGGAGGCGAGACAGAGGGAGGCTTTAGTTTGTCCTGTTCCCTGCTCTCTCTCTCTCCTGGTCTCTTTCTCTCTCTCTGTCTCTCTACCTCTCTCTCTCTCTCTCTCTCTCCCCCTCTCTCTCAGAGTAACTGAACACCTCCACTACTGCTATTGTCTTATCTGGGATTGAAGAGACTGGCAGGTGTTCTCGCCTTGAGGCTACAGACTTCAGAGATGAGGAGAAATAAGAGGGTGGAAGTGACAATGAAAGGGAGCACACATGCATGTATGCACGTATATGTGTATGTGTGTGGGTGTGTGTGGGTGTGTGTGGGTGTGTGTGTGTTTGTACAAACGCACCTGCATATGCTCTCATATACAGAGGAACGTTTGTACAGATGTATAATCTTGCTGACATATTTATTAATACATATATATATATATTTATATACAAATACACAAAACACACACGCACCCACACACACACACACACGCTCAAACACATGTTCCAGAATCATACACATGTGCAAACATACAAGAGAGTTTTGCGGACACACATTTTGACACACAAACAAACACACGCACACACTTTGACTCGCAAAAACACACACACACACACACACTTTGACACACACACAGACACACATATACACATACACTCTGACACACACAGACACACACATAGTTTCTTCGAGTGTTGCAAGATCACACAGCACAGTCCCATGCAGTGTAAACATGTCGGTGGGTGTGTATTAAATGCTCATTACAGGGGACTGGGTGCCCTCCGGGAGATCCAGGGAGAGAAAACAAACAGACCCACAGGGGTGGCTGAGTGCGGCTGTGAGGGCCCGGAGGAGGCCTCTCCTGGTGTAATTCAAGTTCAATAAGTGACCTTTGACCCCGCTGCTCACTCGGGTTACACAGCTCCGGCAGAGACAGATTATAGGCCCAGTTACCTCACAGCTGTGGATGTTATATACACGCACAGGCCGGAGGAGAGTCTCTCACACGCACACACACACACACACACACACACACACACACACAAACATAGACATTCAGACACATACACACCCACACACCCCTATACACCTATAAACACAAACACACACACACAAACACGCATAAACACATGCATATATAAACACACACACATAAACACAGACATACACATATCCCACACACAAACACACACATGTAAACACATGCGCTCAAACACATACACATACACACATATAAACACATTTACACACACACACACATACACCTAAACACGAGTACACACACACACACACACACACACACACACACAGACAAACAGTACATAAGCACGCATGCATAGCCACACACACTTGATCCCACCCAACCACCCACACACATCCACACACACACACACACACACACACACACACACACACACACACACTACAGCTACCAAAACAACCGCAAAAGGTCAGTTTTTCATGTCAATAATGAAACAAGCATCCTCATATATCAAGGGCCAACACACATGACAGTTTTGCAAATCCCTGTGTTCGTTTGTGTGCCGTGATGTAAAGAAACCGTACGGGACCACACAGATCACCTTTCACTGACGACAACACTCACCTGCTCGGCCCACAGCTGGGCGCTGGGTTTCACCGTGCGTAGGATGACCTCATTACGTGCCTTGTCAGTCTGATCCGAGAGCGAAAGCACACGGCTACGTCTGACCCCCGGCCACTCGCAGCGGTGATTGCTCCGTGTTACATACGTGTGCGCCGGCGGATGATGATGATGTCACCGCGTGATAAAGTAAACCCGCTTGCTTCCAGGGGCCTTCGCGGGCCCCGCTCGTCCGCACGGGAACTTATCACGCACACGGGAGGTGGGGTTGGGTCAGCGCGGGGCCGATGGAGGGGACTATGGAGCGAGTGGGGGGGGTCGTTTTGTCGTCAGAAGATCGGTGGTTGATATCGTTTTTTGAGTTTCTGTTTTGATTTGTTGTTTGTGTAGTTTTAGGGCTCTATGTTGGGCTTAAGTGTTGAGCTGATAAAGTCAAGATAAAGTCTTCCATTGTTTGTTTTTGGTTTCCGTGTTTAACATCCGTCCGCAGAAAAAGCAGTGACGCAAGTCAAAAGTAGCATTCTCAAAGTCAAAGTTTTACAATATAGTTAATATTCCCTTTCTTGCGCCATATGGATCGTTTTTTGTTCTTTCGCTTCCAGATGCGGCCATTGGAAGGGTTGCAGATGCCACGGTTTGCGGCCACAGCCTAAAAATGGTTCCCGTCCCATGCTGTGTTAGCATAACCGTGGTCACAGAGAGAGAGAGAGAGAGAGAGAGAGAGAGAGAGAGAGCAAATGAGAGACAGAGCGCAAGCTTGCCGATGGCTTGACTAAAGAAAAAAACGGCTAAAGAATTGGTATATTCAACCACTTTAAATGTAGCTATGTTTTGCCTTTTTTTTCTCTTTACGATTTAGCAAGCTTGACATCAATATTTGTATCTCTTAGCATATTTCTTAGTTTGAGTTGGACAACAGTAGATGGGGCTACAGTTCTCCAGAACATATAACTGTTAGCCTGGCTAATTGTTCTGTTATATCTTTCGTTCATGCCTTCTTTCGTTCTTTGTATCTTTCACTCTTTTGTTCTTCGGTTATTTCCTCCATTCCTTCTGTCTTTTTACCTTTCTTCCTTTCCTTCTTTTCCTTCTTTCCATCCTTCCTCCCGAATCCCAGCGGACGCAATATTTATGGATTGGCTAAAGCAACAGCGAAAGGGGAGCTGACCAACATATCAGGTGGCAGGGCCTTGTCAGAAAGGCCCTAAATTTGCGTCATTACGAACTGACCTCATGGGACGTGGCTGGGCTAACTCAAACCACCTACGTGCAGCTCACCAACCCTCTGACTCTGGTCCATCGGAAAATAACGTTCCGAGTCTATTTCGGAATCGAACTGACACCAGGGTGTTCAGAACCAGCGACCTGGTTCCCCGTCCCTTAAGGCAAACACACACCTCAACACTAAAGCGAGCGTTGATCAATGACAACGACGGCTTCCCCATCGGTCATGTGAAAAATCGGCCAATCAGCAGGCCGCTGGACAATGGACACCATTGTCCAGGTGGCCTCGCGATGGGCCAGCTCCGGGGAGAAGGTGTCCTCTTCCCCTTGTTCCCCCCAATCCGCGGCTAAAGCCCCCCTACTCCCTACACGCTGGGACAACCTGAAGGGAGCTAAGCCAGGGCCTAGCGGAGGGGCCGACTCGGGACCCAGTGACGCCCCCCGCAACCCCACCCCCACCTCCACCTCCACCCCATCCACCATCTCCCTCCCCCCCCCCCATCCATCCACCCGAATGGTTATCAGGGCAGGATTACGGCGGTGGATCCACGGGGGCCACCTCAGGCCAGGTGCAGAGTTAGGGATCAGGCTTAAAGCAGAGGTAGAGACCCCCGCCACCACCACCACCCGCCTCTCTTCAAGTGGACCCACATCCATTTAAGAAAGAAAATGTTGATGTTTACATCCTTGCCGTGACCCCCTCATGGCCCTCTCCTCAGCGGCATTCCTGCCATAGCAGTGACATCTAGCTAAGCTTCAAGACACCCACGGGACTGGGAAAACACTGGCTAATCACAGCCAAAGGGCACCTTCATGATAACAAAGACACCTCTTAACCCCTGATGTGTGTGTGCGTGTAGGGGGGGGGTTTGTGTTTGTGTGTGTGTTTGTGTGTGTTCCTTGTGCACACGTGTCACTGTGCGTAGGGGGGATTTGGGGGCTGCGTTTGTGTAATGTTTGTGTGCGTGTGTGTGTGTGTGTCTGTGTGTGTGTTAGAGACGTTTTTGTGTGTGTGTGTGTATATGTTTGTGTGTGCCTACCTGTAGGTATATATATATATATATATTTGTATGTATGTGTGCATGTGTGTGTGTGTGTGCCTGCGTCTGGTCGAGTATTATTTTGTGTGCCATCAAGTGCATGTTTGTGTTTGTGTGCACGATTGGATGTTTGTGCATAGGTGATTGTGTGTGTGTGTTTGTGCGTGTGTGTGCGCACATGTGTAAAACCAACCAACCTACTTAACCCTTGGATTCCTTGGCCAAAGCACGTGTCTTCATCTGTGTGTGAGTCACCGTCTTAATTTCCCCCCCAACCCACTCAAACCGATGTTACGTCCAGGCAGGAATCCAGCTTTAAATAATGAGGAGATCACACACACTTACTATTAACCTGCAGGGGGATTCCCGACACATGCTAATCTTGTTTATCTAATGTGTCCCTAGAGCAGCGGGCCAAAAACAACATTTTAAGCGTACCTGAGGTCATACCAGGGCCGTTGAGACACAAATATGTCCGTTGGGGATTGCTACTTTTTGACACCCTTCTAGACTACGTTGTTTTTTGTACAGTAAAAAAAGCAAAACTTGTCATACATCCAATCAAATAAATGTTATCAGTGGATGTAAATGTAATAAAGAGAGTTTGAGGATTTTTCTAAATCAGTGAGTTTGCATTTCTCTAAGATGTGTCCGAACACATCCAGAGTCAAGTCTCCCCTTATGTTTGTTAATTTATCAATTTTGTTTCCAGGTAGCTAAACTCCCGTAGTTTGTCCCAGTTTGACTTTTTTTCGAGCTAATCAACAGAGCACTTAATATTACATGTATATTATGTGTATTAAAGCAGTATTGAGTAAGAAAATGCATTAATGTTGTTCATTTTCAGGTGCATTCAAAATCCAGAACAGTGTGAGAAAAACAGAAAACGTTCCCCCACTGTTAATGCTATAGAACCAAAGGGGTTGGGAATATTTGGCAGAAGCTTGAATGTTCCACTCTCTCTCTCTCTCTCTCTCTCTCGGTCGGTTGAGGCGTGTTTGGAAGGTGGGGGGGGGGGGGGGGGGGGGGTTGTTGTTCTGTTGGCCCTGGCCGGTGTGTGAGAGAGAGAGAGGCAGGGATGTCTTGCCTTTGGACCGCTCAGCCATAAGGAGCCAGAGGTCACCATAGGTCAACAAATGCAGCTAAACAAACAGGCGCTATCAAAGAGAAACTTTCCTGTCCGATCCGCCAAGCTTTTCCTTCACAGTGAGAGAACACAGTCACCACCACCCCCACCACCAGAACCTCCCCCACCAACCCCTACCACCACCACCCATTCTCCCATTGGAGATGAGATGCATGCTCTGTTGCTGGTATCTTGACTTGTTAACTGACTTTTCTAAATCAGTTAGAACAGAAATCTCACCAAAAAAGTTTCAGTTTGAAATTCTCACACTGTCACACTTGTTTTGTCGTTTAAAAAAACCCTGGTTAATAGTATTTCACACTGTCAGCCATTGTCGAATAAAATAACTTGATTTTTCAATATTTATCGCTAATAAATCTACAGCCAGCTCTAAAGGACTGTGGGATGGTCACATATCGATTAATCACCAATGAGGGTTGGGCTGTGGAGCGCTGAAAATTTTCAAAATATTTCCCATATTCCATCCACTCAATTACCTGTCAGCTCACAACACAAAAGGCACACTATGGATGAATCTATTATGCACACGTGCACTTGCGCACACACACAAATCCATACACACACTATTACAAACACACGCACACAAGCACACGCACTCACACACACACACACACAGACAATACATCAGTTCTTATGGTTGCTAGGTGCTGCTGTAATTTATGACTGGATAGAGTTGCAGGCTTAACGTCGTGCACATGTCACTCAATAGCTGATAAAGACTTCACACCCCCTCCTCTAACTAGGGAAGGGTGTTTAGTATTACACACTGAGTGTATTCACTATTATTTACTGTCATTTAGCGGAGGCATTTATCCAAAGTGACATTGAGTGAAGGAGCAGGTAGGGGGTAGACAGTGAACACATAGAAAGGCCATTAAGGAGCAGGTAGGGGTAAGACAGTGAATAAAGAACCAGGTCATTAAGGAGTGGGTTGGGGTTAGACAGTACAGACACAGGCCATTAAGGAGCAGATAGGAGTTAGACAGTGAATACAGAGACTGGCCATTAAGGAGCAGGTAGGGATTAGACAGTTAATACAGAGACAGGTCATTATCTATTTTAAGGATGTATACACACTAGGCTGTGTACATTGGGATTGGGGATCGTACCCATAACCTTTCAGGTGGAACACCCCTGGCTGACTACAGTAGATCTGACACTTGACGTACTCCATGAATGCTATGTGCTGACTTTAAGTAAAAACAAACATACCTTAAAGGTGTTGCAAGACAGCCTCTCAGTTTTTCCCATCGGGAGGAACACAGTTTTTGGCTAATGCAGAATTTGAAGGCCGTGTAATGGAGATGGCAGAGGGTCACTGGCCAAATATATATTGCCTTAAATCCTAGATGTTTACTCTTATCCTAAAATGTAGGCCTGCCAAAAGTATCACACATTTTCAACGAATGTCAAAACATTGTTATTGGTTAGAGGGAATAGTGTGGGTTTTACATTTGAATTCAACCTGATGTTTTCTCGCTTCGCGAACACAGAGGTTCCGTTATGAAAGGGCCTTTTCTGTACGGAAAAGAAGCTTGGCGACAAGTAAAGTCTTTTTGAGGGATGGCGTTTGGATTCACGGCGAGAGTTATAACGCAACTGAGTAATCGGCACGCCGAAAGGGCTTAATATTGTTGTAGAAGTTAAAGAAATCGAAACAACTAACCCCCCCCCTCCCCCATCGAAAAAACAACCAAAGGCCCCATAAAACAGTTCTGACATGGCTAACATTAGTTTGAACTGCTGGACCAATCGAGCGGGGCCAGTGCACATCAGTATTTCCCAGCATGTTCCATTTACCACCTGCTGAGACAGCAGAGGGCTCTCTGGATGACAAACAGGAAGTCGAACATCGCTGTGTGTGTCTGTGTGTATTTAGGATGGTGTGTTTGTGTTTAGTACTGTGTGTGTGTGTGTGTGTGTGTGTGTGTGTTTGTAGGCTAGGGGTCAGTAAGTGACCCCCATAGAGAACAAGTATTATTGACGTTCACGGCTCGAATGCATGCATACATGTAAATGCTACATGTATGTTATTTTGTATATTGTGTGTATCAATTATGTAAAATAATGTTAATATTTTGGTATGTTAGTGTGCAGATCCTCGCCCCTAGTCCTCCTCCTCCTACAACTCCTCAATCACCTTGTCCTCCTGCTCCTCGTCATCTTCCTCCTCCTCCTCCTCCCCCTCCTCTTCATCCTTCTCCTGCTCTCCCTCCTCCTCCTCCTCCTCCTCCTCTTCCTCCATACTGCAGGGAGTTTTTTCATCACATAAAACTCAACAGGGGCTGGTATGCAGGCAGGGCCAGTCTCTCCCTCTCCTTCTCTCTCTCTCTCCCTCTCCTTCTTTCTCTCTCTCTCTCTCTATCTCTCTCTCTCTCTCTCTCCCCCTCCATCTGCTCTGTCCACTTAAATTAGTGGGGCCTTGCGCTGCACAGCATCTGGTTCCAATATGGAGCCGGGCGGAAAGGGTGGGTGCCTCCACTGTGCAGGGGAAAATACAGCCTACTGTACCTTTAAATAACCCTCGGGGAGGCGATGGGGAGGGATGCTGTAGCCTGCAGCGTCCTCCTCCTTCTCCCCAGATTCCCGGTCACTGGCCTGACACTTCTCCTTCCCCTTTGAAAGAGGACGAATGTACAATTAGCTTGGAATCTCCGCAATGCTGTTTTCTTCTCTTTTTGCCGCGCAAAGTGATGCGCGTCCGCAAGAGGGGAAAAAGTGGCCAGACGTCAGCCGAGGACCAGGCCGGCCCCGTAAACGGCCTCGCTCTCTCTCTCCCCCCCTCTCGCTCACACTCTCTCTCTCTCCCTCTCTCTCACCCTCTCTCTATGTCTCCTTCCTTATTCTCCCTCTCTCTGTCACTCTCCCACTATTTCCCCTCTCTCTTACCCTCTGTCTCCCTCTCTCTCTCTTTCTCTCTGCCTCTTTCCCCTTCTTCTCTTTATCTGTCACTCTCCCCCTCTTCCCTCTCTCTCTTTACTTTCTCTCTCTTCCCTTTGCCTCCTCTGCCTCCTTCCCCCTCTCTCTCCCTCTCTCTGTCTCTCCCTCTCTCTCCCTCTTTCCCCTCTCTCCCTCTCTCTCTCTGTCTCTCCCTCTTTCCCCTCTCTCTCTCTCCTCTGTGGTGAGGTGCACCGCCTGACCCAGCCTAGACCCCGTGCAGAGCCTGCCGTCGCTGCTGCTGCTGCTGCTGCTGCTGCTGCTGCTGCTGCTGCTGCTGCTGCTGCTGCCTTGCCTTGTTTGGGTTAGCTCTCTTCTGTTGTTCTGGTTCTGCCTGCAGCTGGCCGAAACCAGGCCTCTGTCAACGTTCTCCTGCGGCAAAGGTTCTGCCGAGAGAACCTCCTCCTCCTCCTCCTCCTCCTCCTCCACCCTCCTCCTTCTTCTCCTTCTCCTCCTCCTCCATCTCCTCCTCCTCCACCTCCTCCCCCCGGTCCTTCTCCTCCTCTGGGGTGGGGTGTGGATGGGTGGAGTGTTGGAGGGAGGGAGGGAGGGAGGGAGCAGCACAGCAGCAGAGCAAGAGCTCACCCATAATTCAAAGGTTTCCATCTCGACCATAATTCACACAGCGCTCGGTCCTAACTAAAGGGGTTGTCTGCAACAAGGCTGATTGCATGGTTGTCCACCTAATTGTCGGTGTTGCCGCGAGCGACCAGAGTAGGAGCAGGAGGAGAAGCAGGACGAGAACGAAGAAGAAACGCCACAACACGAAGAGGACGGACACCTCAGCAGTTTTTAATATTCTGCTTCCTTCCCTTTTGCGTTTGCTCTTTATTCGTTTCCTTGTGTTATTTTTGACCGTGTTTACCTGTGTTAAATACAAAATAATGCTATGTCCGTAAGATTTGGCTCAAACTTCACATTTCATGAACATGCATAATAAATATATATATATATTTATTTTTTTGCTTGCAAACTATCAAGTTGAAGCTAGGACTAGCAAGTGGGAGAAATTAAAAAATCTAGGCATATAAAGCTATATTTTTGAAATGTTTAACTGACAAATTAACTATCAAAAAAAGGCCTTTCATTTAATGCCACTCCTCCAAAACACGTGATTAGCTTGCTAGCTTTAGCAATAGGTCCGCCTACCCGTGGGTAAGGCCACAGCTGTACGCAATGAGTCTCCTCACAGAGCAGGTAGCTGGGTAAGTATGCAGATAGACAGTTAGGCCATTATTGGAACTGATCACATTCGAAATGACACCAGTACCGAAAGTGCTACCCGGAATTCGGTCCCAATACCACAGGGAACCTTTCTCCGGTACTAAACTCTCTGTAATATTAACAAAAATTTTATGTTTGCAAAGTTGTAAAAATGAGTCAAAACTTTTTACATCATTTTTTTTGTGAAGAACACCAAAAAAATAAAACCCCAATACCTCCCACATTTTTTTCATTTTCTTTCATAGCATTTCATTAATTAAATTCTATCGGGATGTTAACAGAATTTCAAATATATATGCCCAAAAATGTTTTAAAATATAAAGAGTAGCCTACGGTGTCTTCAACTCTTACCACACAAAAAATACACCGTAAGGCAGGAACCAACATGATGACAAAGGGAACAGGAGAAAGCGTTGGATCTACAAACTCCCCAGGAAACATCATGCAAATGATGAAAGAGTGAGTTTGAGGCCCTCTCCCTGGAGTTCCCCGTAGCGTGGGGAGTCCGTGCCCACCGCGGGAGAGGGGGGAGGAGAACACGGGGAACACAGAGAACATGGAGAACAGAATCACTACAGGATCAGATAAGGCTGATGACAGGGCCGAAAGAATCGATGACAAACCCCTGACAGCCTTGGCTTGCGTCTCCGGGACCGGCCGGCCATTGCTGACATGAAGATCAGCCTGTCGCACGCACACACACACACACACACACACACACACACACACACACACACACACACACACACACAGACACACACACACACACACACACACACACACACACTTATACACAAACACATGCACACACGCAGACAGGGACACATACACAAACACATGCACACACACAAACAGGAACACATACACATAGTTAAATACACATACATATGCGCATAGACACAGAGTCACATTGGTACACATACAGTCCCAGCCACACACAATCGCAAGCACTGACACAGACACAGAGATAGACACACACACACAGACATACAGACACACACAAACACATACACAGATACAGTCACAAACGCACACAGACATTATTACAATCGTACACACATGACACATGGCCGATCCAGCTGGAATTTCCGCACTACAATGGATTAATCAAGTCATACAAAAATCATTATTTGCACAAAATATTTCCAAGTAATACAAAGGTCAGTTGTTCACCACTTTAAGTCCACACCGCTGACACTTACAGAGAGAAATAAAGAGGAGCAAAAGCAGGAATAATAATGTTTAAAAAATCAATCTAGCGAAGAAAAAAACACCTATACAACAGGTCAGAGAACGGATCAGGGGGAACGAATGCACACAAGCGTGAACACACACAGACACCCACATACGCACACACGCACACGCGCACACACACACACACGCACACACACACAAACACATAAACACACACACACACACACACACACACATAGATCTACACGGTCCCCATCACAGTCACAATTGCACACACGGCCTCACACATCACACACACACTCTCTCTCCCCTTAACCTGTATAATATATGTGTAGAACTCATGTTGGAGAGATAGCCTGGCTGGGCCATAAGAAAACACCACGCTGCTATCCGGGCTCCTGATTTCCCCTGGGTTCTGGGGATATGTGAAGTGTTGGTATAGTTGTAGTACTGTGTTTCAAAACGCTGTTAACTACTGCTGTTGTTAAAGTGGCACTGCGTAGGATGAAGCCCCTCCTAGCCAGGAGGCGGGAGACGTTAGAATTCAAAAACTCAGTCACATCGTTCAGGGCTCTCGGACTGGCTGTGAGGTTGTGTGGCGCGAGCTAGCGTAGCTGAACTCGCTGGGTGGCGTGAGTGGGCAGGGTTTGGAGGCCGTCGATAGTACGATGATTGTAAACAAAGGGAAAGACAGCAGAGGCTGGCCAGTATTTTTAACTCATAGAATATAGTGGTTATAGGGTGTGATGTAATTTATGATGTTTTTGAAATCACTATCAATCAGCATTGACTACAGATATGTCCAGGTAATTTGAAGCTAAGAGCTACTTTAAAGCCCTGTTGTTTGACCTCTTGAGCTAAAGTCTTGCACACACATGCACCCATGCACCAACGCACCCACACAGACCAACTACCAAAGGGCACCTCCAAACATGTTTGAAGCTACTCATAATTTTTCTGACGTTTCTTAAATATGTGTGAAAACAAAAAATGTTATTGTTTCGGATCAGGGTCGTCAGGGGGTCAGAACGTCCCACGGTTATCGGGACGACTTCATTGGACGAGGCCGCGAGAAACTTCCAAGCCAAACACCATCCGGTACAAAAAACAACCATATACCTATATAAGAGAAAAGAACGAAGCGCGGGAAAAAACAAAAACAAGTACTTAAACCGAGGGGTCATTTCATGAAGTTGTCACATCCTGTCGTCCCTGCTCGGTATTGGCCGGTCAGAGGTCAAGAGGATCTGTCGGCAGAGACAGACAGGATTATGGGAACAGGCATTCCATTGGAAGTCATTACCTCACTCCGTCAGCACCCAGTGCGTTGTCTCTCTCCCGCTCTCTCTCTCTCTCTACTGACAGGCTAAGGAGCAATTACTGTCACATTAGCGATAAGAAGAATATAATGATTGTTTTAATGCCAAAATGGCCGAGCCTCGTCCCTGGTTATTGTTTTGTTTTCGTTCAAAAATAAACCTAGTTTTTTTCAGGTTTAGTTTTGGTTGTGTGTTGAGTCTTTGGATACACATTGTGGTTGTTATCTGTAGAACTTGTTTTTATTAATTAATAAATCCAATGAATTAATAAATTCTTCAAAACCGTTGACATTTAATGAGTCTGGGATATTGTCTGAGATATTTTAACATGGAGTTGATTTGTGTTGAAAAACCTTTGGTTAAATCTCGTGGTCTTCACTGTAATAAACTGATAAATCATCTAATTATTTTACAAGCTTTATCTGCCTTTCTATTATTACAATTATAGATAAGAAACAGCAAAATGTCATCACACCAATGACATGAAATTTGATTTTCTAAATATCTCCCAGCTCTGCCGACAATGACGTTGACTAGCGTCACAAAACCGGAAACAAAAGGCATTTTGACAGGAATGTTGTTTAGTCTAACTAGTAATTTAAACAAACAACTAATTACTAACAACTAACTCCCATTCCAAAAAGAATACTAAAGCTGTAGGGGATGAAATAAAAGGTTTTTATGGGAACCCTCCACTGGAACCCCGGCCGAATTGGATTCCATACATTCCAGTCCAAACTGGATCCAGTCATGGTTCTGAGGAGGAGTCCTGCTGGGCCCGGGCCTGCTCTGTGGTCTGTGCCCCCCCCCCCCCCCCCCCCCCCCCCGACACCTCCGACATCCACCCGTCTCATCCACCCGTCTCATCCACCCATCTCCCACCACACATACGTTCACAGCAACGGACTTTCCCCTCTTTTGCTGTGTTGAAGTTAAGATACATCTGTCCTGCCACTTTTCTTTCTTTCTTCACTTCACATCGTCCGGCCCCCCACTCTCCCCTCTCTCTCTCTCTCTCTCTCTCTCTCTCTCTCTCTCTCTCTCTCGCTCTCTCTCTCTCTCTCTCTCTCTCTCTCTCTCTCTCTCTCCCTCTCTCTCTCTCTCTCCCTTTCAACTGTGACAGGGGAGCAGGAGTTTACATGGGTTGGGGCGCGGGGATGGGTGTTTTGACAGTAATGCAAGGGACACTTGTTTACCTAACCTCCCGGGTCACAGTGCAGTTTAGCAGGCGATGAATGACTTCATTTTTTTTCGGAGCGGGGCTGTAAATTAAAGGGTTCCTATACTCTCTTGAACTTGAAACAGATTTGTACAGGCTTTGGAATGAACAAAGTACTCACTCACTGAGTGAGCACATAGGGCCTTTCTTTTTCGGCCCCTATAAACTATAAAACACCAGTAATGCCCTGAATGTTACGCAGTGTGATTTTGCGTACATTTATAGGATTCCTTGACGACAATGCCGGTGTACCAAAAAATACTTTAGAGATTCATCATGGCTATTTAAGAAGGAGTAAAGTTGAACGTGCTCTGACGTGGTGTCATTTTCTTAGAGCGATATTGGTCTGGGCCGTATTGGGAGCGAGGGGGTGGAAATTGCTACCTTATGCGCCTTTAAAAAAACAAAACCCACTGGGTTTAAAGTCGAACCTTTTCAAAAGAGAGTAGTGTTTCCTTTTGAGTTGGTGGTCATCGCCGACGAGGACATTTTTCTTTGGAGGCTTGGAACCGTTTTACAAACACATATGGCGTCAAGGCCCGCTGTGGTGGTGATCAAGTCGTGCTGAGATGCCCGGGACACCATAAGAAGTTACCAAATTACCAAATTAGAGCCCTATCTCTCCCCATGCCTCCCCCCCTTCCTCCCCCAACCCACAGCAAACAGTTCAGAGCCATAGTCCCTCGCTCGCGCTCTCTCTCTGTCCTTTCATGGCGCTTTCTCGTCAAAGGAGCATTGATTAAAGGCCCCCGTGTTATTTTTTTCTCTCTCTCCTCCTAAATGACTTCCTCTCATCCAACTCCATTATTTTCCAATAACCAGCAGCAGCACACTAATCGGTTGTTTCTAGCTCCTTGTTATTGCTCCTTGTTTGTTAGGGCTCGGCACTGAGACCCCTTACCCCCCGTTTTTCCTGTCAGTCGTCTGTTTGTAATACAGAGGAGGGGGGAGTCGCAGTAACTTTAGACCGGTTTCGGAGAACAGAGAGCAACAAGTTTTCAGCCGCCGAAACCCCTTACTGACAAATAAAGCCGTGAGACATAAAGGGCCCGTAACTCTGGAGTCTCTGTAGCCGTAAAGATTCAGAGAACAAAGTTAACTTTGAAGCAGTGAGAGAGTTCTTCGTCTTTGTGGAGCTAACGCACTAGCGTGGTGAGGCCTCTGAAATTAAGCCTGGAGGATTTTATCTTTGCGCTGGTGAAGCTGGTGAAGCTGGTGAGCTGGTGAAGCGACAAAGTTTGAAAAAATCCAAAATGTCCAAGCTAGTTAACATGTGCTAACAGGTTGTCCGATTTGGCAAGAATTGTGTGCCTACTTGCTAGGATGTAAAACATGAATCTGGTTTGTACTTTTGAAACTTATCATGTATCAAATTAAATCTGATTTGAGTCAGGTAGTTCACTACTGCTGATGCAAGCCCCATAAATGTATACACATCTTTAGATTAAAATGATGCAACATCATGGCCGTGATAACCCCGAACAGACATTAGGACATTGGGGATGATTTTAGGAAAGGGTCACACAAAGTATTGCATTGAAACCTCTCTAACATTGGCTCAATGTGAAAATGTTTTAAATGTTAGCATAAGTATATCAAAAGACTGCTATTGAAGTCATTTGCACGACATTTATCCGGACATCTGATGCGTTTCAATGGGGGGTTTCAACACCCTGAGACGGTGACTCTTAACAAGAAACACACATCCATTGTGTAAAACATGTCTCCTATCAAATGAAGCAAAAGCAGATGGCCGACAGAAGAAGAAAATAAAAAAGATAAGGAGAGGGCTGGCGACTTGAGGTGAGGACTTTTTTCTTGTTTCATCTCATCTAAGGGCAGGAACACCTTGGAACTTTTTGGGCTCCAATCAGCACCATCTCTCTCTCTCTCTCTCTCTCTCTCTCTCTCTCTCTCTCTCTCTCTCTCTCTCTCTCCCTCCAAATACTCCCGTCAGCCCACCGTAAACACCTGCTTTTATCTCCCCTCTGCATCTGGTGGTGGGGCGTGGGGAAAGGAGGGGGGATACCTCCCATTCTTGTTCACTTGTGTACGACAAGACCCACACCAGCTAGCTAGCTAGCTACTGAAGCTAACTATCTAGCTGTGAAATCTACAGAATAAGTATAAAACTAGCTAGCTAGCAACCTGCTGTTTGATGCGCTATAATGACTTCTTCTGTAGTCCACGCATCACACACCTTTCTCTCTCTCTCTCTCTCTCTCTCTCTCTCTCTCTCTCTCTCAAGATGAAGAGCCCTGGAGGA
Source organism: Pollachius pollachius (assembly GCF_949987615.1). NCBI lineage: Eukaryota > Metazoa > Chordata > Actinopteri > Gadiformes > Gadidae > Pollachius > Pollachius pollachius. The sequence continues at coordinate 5,841,542 of NC_136949.1, forward strand.
GATAAAAAGACGACTACAGACGTTCTGGTTCATTCGGTGACGGTGGTGGTGGTGTTGGTGGTGGTGGTGGGGGTTGTGGTTGTGGTTGTGATAAGAAGGTAGTGGTGTTGGTGGTGGTGTTGGTGGTGAGAGGGGGGGTTTGAGCGTGTCATAGGGGTTTCCCATTGTAAAAAGAAACACACACATTCAGGTGAGAAACGTGTTATTTTATCGTAGGTTCAACGGAGGAACAAACAAAAGATACACTCATCCCGGGCGGTCCCAGACACCCTATCCAAACAGAGGGTTTTTTGGGAGTCCGACCACACCGGTCCGGTCTGAAAACAATGCCACGGTGTTCGCCTATCTCCCGCTTTAATGATCCATCTCATCATCCCGCCTTTCATCTCCCGACGCCAAACTTCTTAGAGGCCCGCGTTATTCATAGCAGCCACGCGCACACGCAAACACGCACGCACATACATGCACACGCCCACACACACACGCACACACACATTCGCACACGCCAAGCAGGCACACACACACACATACATGCACTGGCACACAAACTGACACACACATACACACACACACACATGCATATATACATACTCGTCACAGACACGCACCCAAGTGAGGACAAGTGAGGACAAGAGCTGTTGTTGTGTCTCAGTGATAAGACAGAGTCTCTCTTTCCTTGTTCTCTCCCCGTTTTGAAATCATTTAGATTGTTTTGTAGATTCCAGGGCATGAGTAAAGTGATTCCCTGTGCTGTTTGGTGGTTGGTTTTTATTTTATTGATGTATGTACAAAGTTTGTTTTGTCTTCATTTTCTCTTGATTGGGGTAGAGTGGGATGGGTACGGGGGTGATTTGGATGAAGGTTGGTATTTCGACTGAATCATTTGTTTATTGTGGAACATTAGGTTCAAATGTTCAAAGACAATAAATATGATGCTTACAATGATCACTCAGTCGTAAAGCAACCAGTCGAGACTCTGATGCCCGACCATAAAGGGTTAATAGTTGAAGCTGAACTCAGTTAAAATCAGATCTGGTGTATCGCCAGAATTAAATATTGCTCAAAGGTGCCAACCTTCATCCAGTTGTGGTTACAGAGGAGACATTTTTACCGCGGGGTGGAAGAAAGTGCCTGCAAACAGTGTTTGGAATCCCTGTGCATCGTCATGGTTTAGATTAGAGGATTAACACACACTTTCAGCTCACTCCTGTGCCCTTCTCCCGCCGTTTCTCGCCTCTCCCTTCCCCCCCCCCTAGGTGCGTTTCTTGCTTACAGCACCGCTGACAGCACGACCGTCGTGCCTTGCCCAACGGTAACGGTGAACTCTCAACCCTCTGTGACGTCATCATGTGACTATCCCTTTCCGAAAAAAGGCCAGGTTTGGATTCAGTCCGCACGTGAAGGAATCAATGTGTTTCTGGTTGTGTTCTCTTTTCTTTTTTTTCTTCAAACCAGGAACCACAGATGACTTTTTCTCTTTTTTTTTATAGCGAAACAAAGCTGGCTTTTGTGACTGGGGTTCTGGGAGGGCCGCTTGCTCTTGTCATGTACATGTGAAATTAATTAGGAGGAAATACTAAAACACTTGGGTGGAAATTGCTTTTCACCAGATGTTCCCCATATGAGGATCAATTTAGCATTCTGAGCGTAGCTAAAAATGACTCTATGCAGCTCATTGCGGGCTCTCGCTTTGATGAAAGCCAATATGTCACTCCCCGGCACATAAAAAAAGTAAGCAGTTCGCGGTTCTATGCTACTGTTTGTTACACTTTATGCAGTCTTAGGTAATGTGATTACTTAACCAGGTTAGCAAAACAGAATGTTTCATTCTTGGGTGAAATTGGACATACTGACAAGAGGCCCAGTGTTCCTCAATGATCCATGAATAAACCCAGCGAGTGGTCTTTTACCCCCCCCCCCCTTCGCCACTGCTGCGCCAGGCCAAATAATCACGGATAAATCACTGTCAGCCGCCAGATATCCGACACGATGCAGGCCACTGGAAAGATCAGCAGGTGACTGCTCCGCGCCTCGGGTTGTCCGTGTGCCTTGAAGCAGCTCACAGGTGGACTCCTGATCCATATGGACACTCATCTCGTATCCAGAAGTTTGATTATCGGATGCTAGGGCCGAACTTTGGGTGTGAGACCGGAGAGAGCCTGTGCCGGAAACCAGAAAGTGTGAGAGGCGGAGTTTGGACCAAGGGGAGTTTAACGTTTTCAGGAATATAATTAGGAAGATGCTTTGTTCCAAAGCCACGTCAAAGGGAGACTGAGAACGGATCAAAGCGTAACATGAGAGTGGGGAGTAGCTATCAAAGACACCTGGAGACGCTGTTGATGCAGTATCACCACGCTACTCCAACTCAAACAACACAGAGCAGAAACTACAAAGATGGCTTAAAAGGACATGAGACACAGGTGTTCCTCAGGGCTGAAAATCCCCCATGAAAAAAAAACAAATCCTCCATCCTCCGTCCTCGCCCTCGAGAGTTGGTTTGTCTTAGTGCCAGCCTGTTCCTCAGAGCAAATCCTATATGTTTGTGTAGCAGGGTGGCTTGCTCCTAACTTTTTTCTCCAACAACAATCGTAGGCCTACAACAGCAAAAGGCTAGAGTTGTCCTGTCATTTGGAGAACAAGACGTCAGCGCTGTTACTGACACTTTTGCTTGTTTTATTCTGGATGCCAGCAAAACATGGGCTAAAAAACATAGAATTGAATCAGACTTTGTCTGTTATAAGGAACACCATTGAATTTATGGAATCGTGCTGTGCTTTTATTCGTAGAAATCATTCATTTTATATTGGGGTTCTCTATAATATATGACAAAACTTTTAGTTTTTTCTATCCAGAGCGCTCACTGCCCTGGCTGTGTGATCCAGGTTCGTGACGACACAGAGAAAGAAAAATAAAATATGCCTGTCCCGCCATAGCTTCTGTTAGCAGCAGCAGCAGCAGCATGTATATCCAAGGGAATCTAAGCCATCTGGCCTCTGTTTATTGTATTACAAATGACACATAATAGTAATCTGGCACGTGATGAGAGAAGGTGAATTAGAGACAAGGGAGCCACGAGGCAGGCATTCACCTTCATTTTGATTTCCTTTAAGGAGGACATTTTAATTGAAGCTCCCGCTTTATCTACCTTATTATTCATTATGCTAGCTCGCATCCCCCCGCCCCCCCGCATAAAAAAGCCCTCCCAAAAAACTGTACAAGGCAGCGTAAACATCGGAAACCGCCAATTAAATCACATTCCAAAGAGGGTGGGGGGGATTGAGGGGAGCGGATGGCTGTGTTTGGGGGGGGGGGGCAGGGGTGGGGGGGGACACTCTGTATACAGAACAGTTAGTTTAGTGACATAAATATTTACACAAAATGCCATGAATTAAGACAAATGTCACCAGGAAATAGGTTACACTGCAGGCGGCCATTACATGGGTTTGTCTACATTTATCTGCCTCTATTAAGTCCTCAAGTTCTCCTCAAGGAATCCGGTTTAGAGGAAAGGAAGGAGAGAGAAAAAATAAAAGGAGTGAGAGAGAGAAAAAGTCTGGAGGAGGAGACCAGTGGGACAGGTATGTCCCCACATGAGTTAATATTTAACTTGCCAAACCTACTCTTTAACAGCACAATGTGCATTCATTAACCCCGCAGATCTGAAGGCCTCGCGCGACGCAGGCGTCCGTTGCTGTGTTGGCATTCGCCGCTGTGCTGACAGCCGCACATATACTCATCGTCTAGGCCTGTGACAGATAAAATAAAGGGGGGGACCGAGGGGGCCGAGGAAGAAGGAAAATACACAGATATGGGCACACACACGTACATAGTGTCATCAGATTCGTCCTAAAGTTGAAGTCGACGATACATACTGCGTGCCCTGGGAGTGGATGTCGGTTAAATGTTTATACAGCTGCTCTGAAGATTATTATTATCATGAAACCACATGGCTATAATGTGACTCTTTGGATGCCGGAGCACAATCATGTCCTCCTCAAAGGCAACCAGCTAGCTAGCTCTCTCTCTCTCTGTCTCTGCGTCTGTCTCTTACTCTCTTTCTATCTATCTCTTTCTCTATCTCTCTCTCTGTCTCTCTCTCTCTCTCTCTCTCTCTCTGTCTCTCTCTCTCTCTGTCTCTGCGTCTGTCTCTTACTCTCTTTCTCTATCTCTCTCTCTGTCTCTTTCTCTATCTCTCTCTCTGTCTCTCTCTCTCTCTCTGTCTCTGCGTCTGTCTCTTACTCTCTTTCTATCTATCTCTTTCTCTATCTCTCTCTCTGTCTCTCGCTCTCTCTCTCTCTGTGTGTCTGTCTCTATTTCTCTTTGTGTGTGTGTGTGTGTGTGTCTCTCTCTCTCTCTCTCTCTCTCTCTCTCTCTCTCTCTCTCTCTCTCTCCACCTCATTGCTCTCTACTTACATACATACATACATACATACATACATACCACTGTATGGACCTAGATTCTGGACAATAGTTAGGCGATAATGAAATAGGTTCACCCAGCCCTGGCTAACTTCAGGCACCTGCCAGTAGATTACTAAGGCTGTGTCTGCTGTGTTATGACAATCACAATCAACGGTTTATCGTTTTGTTTTGGCCCTTGTTTTCATTTGTTTCCCTTCTTCAGCATAGTAAGTGCTTTAGATCTGGCCCGCTCTGTATTTCTCTCTGTCTTGCCGACTGCAATTTCTAAGGTATGCTGTGAAGAAAAACATAATGGGCGCCAGTTGGCTTGGACGTATTTCGATTAAAATATTGAAAAAAAACGATTACGAAGACAAAAAAAGCCTTTGGGAAACGACTCACCAACGCAGCTCAACCGTACCCACTGTCAACCTGACAGAGAAGCGGCATTTTCATTTTATTGAATTTCAAAATTGCTCTAGCTAAATATCGAACAGAAAAGTGAAATAAAAAGGACCTGAACCCCCGCTCTGCCTTCACCCTGGCCCGCGGAGCGGTTGAACACACGGCCTCTTCTGCCTGTGTGTTTGCTTCTGTGCGTCTACCTCAAGGTCACGACATTTACCAAACGGGATGTCTCAACTTGTCCTGTTTTACTTAACACTAGCTGCCTGAGACCTTTACAGCACCTGGGAATGTGTCACACACAAACACACCTCCACCCCCTGGCCATTATACCTAATTAATCTCTTTTGCTTCCATCCACCTACAGCCGGCCAGAAATTAATGCAACAACCCTAACAACCCTAACCTTAAATCCCATTAATTCAAAACACGTTTGCCGGGGGGGGAGGGGGTGTGCAGGAGAGATTGGCTCTTCCTCCAGCATAGATACTTGTTAAATATTTTCCTTCCTCATTTGGCCAGTAAACAGCTGCTTGCTCTTAAGCGGTAAAATGTAAATCTTGACGCTGGCTGTTTACGTAGCGCAGGCTTCTAATCAGGCAGACGTATAATTGAGTGACGCGTGGTGTCTTTATGCGTGGAGCTGCATTCAAAGGGCAGATCCCTGTATTTATCTCTCTCTCTCTCTCTCTCTCTCTCCCTCTCTCCCTCTCTTGCTCTCTCTCTCTCCTCTCTTGCTCTCTCTCTCTCTCTCTCTCTCTCTCCCTCTCTCTCTCTCTCTCTCTCTCTCTCTCTCTCTCTGCCTCTCTCTCCCTCTCTCTCCATTTTCCCCTCTCTCTAAAATTGAAGTAGCTCCTTCTCATCTCCGGCTATGCTGCTAAATGGAGTGTGTGTTTATACTGCTCCTATTGTAAGTCGTTAAGCGTTACGGGGGCCATGGGGAGCTAAAAGCCTAATGTTTCATATGGGTAAACCAAAGATTTTACAGGCCTCTGGTGTTATCCCAGTAAATGGGTGCGAAGGATTACTCAAAGTTCCCCCCGGCACGACAAGGAATCAAGTCAAGGTTTCTTTCCCGACCTTGCAGGGAAAATCGTTGCCTTGAAGATTTCAACAGATACTAGACAAAAAAGTAATCATAAAAAAATTACACTTTACATTTACATTTAGGACAGTTTTAGCAGATGCTTTTTTCCAAAGCGACTTGCAATAAGTAAATTGTAAGAACAATGTACCAATAAATCTTTTAAAACTTTCAACCCATTCAAATGAAGAATCCGACTAAGGGTTGGTTCCGGATGCTACGCCTTCTCATTCTACGTCTGGATTAATTTCATACGGGATTTAAAGAAAGGAAAAAAAGCCAACCGTCCTTCAACTTTGAGCCCACGGCCAACCTCTGCGTTCCCCGGGATGTGAGCACGTTGCGCACGCAACAGTTGGACCCTCTCCTGTGATCTCAGAGTGGCCATATAATCTGGAGGTGGACTTGTTGCTCAAATTAGTGGGTAGGGAGAAGTGTGCCACATGTTCGCTACCCATAAATATTGACTCTGTCTTTCAAGCGCGGCCGGCTTTTCCGACCCTGCTGGTTGTTTCCATTTCGGGATGGACCTATATGAAAATGTGTACCGCTTACCCACAATCCCTTTAATGCCGCACATGTACCGGGGGGGTGGAGGGGGGGGCCGCGCGATAGGCGTGCTTCTCCTGTCAAACACATGTCGACCGATAAACCCATACACGTCAGTTTAAAAGAAATATCTCCCAACGGGCGCTGGGGCGTGCGGGCAGAAACATCCAATGAATAAAAAAGAAACCGTCAATTCCAACAAACATCGGTTTTTGTTTTTTTTTTTGTTCCGAAGCGCATCTCTCCATGTGACGTGTCGGAGTGTGTGTGTGTCAGGGCTACATCTGTATATCCGCGGTGGTGGAATGCGAGGAGAAGCGGATAGTTCGGCCAAGTTGCTGTTAGCGGCAGGTGAAGGGATAATGGCGGACTCTGCGGGGTCCTCTCTGCCCCTTCGACGGGCCGCTGACTCATGGAATGTGTGCGATGACAAGAGACCCCCCCGCCCCCCACACCAGGCCACGGATGATATAAGAACACACACACACACACACACACACTCATGCACGCACACGCTAACACAGACACATGCTAACGTACACGCACACACACACACACACGCTAACACATACGCTAATGCACACTCACAAACATGCTAACATACACATACAAATACGTAATCATACACACACACACACACGCTAAAATATACTTAGACACACACAAATGCTAACACACTCACACATGGATGCTTACAAACACACACACATGCGCACACCTATACGCATAACATACACACAACCGCTGAATTATACAGACAGACACACAAACACACACAGAAGGATGTGCACACACACACACACACACACACACACACCCACACAGTGCTACATACAGGTGTACATACAGGTTCTGCCTGGTGAAGAAGACGACAATAAGCAATGTCTCCTTTATTTCAAGGGATTTTCTAGGGGCCCTTAAAAAAGAAAAACACAAACAATATTCTTTCTACCGTTGTTTCCCCAAATCATCTCAAAGATTCCCCCCTCATTAAAAGATGTGTTTCACTTTTATCGACGTGTGTGTATCCCACATTGTTCTCGCAACAAAGGGGTTTTCCATCCACGTAAGGGATACATCTATTAGACCAAAAGCACAGCCTCTGTGTGAATGATGCTGGTGTATGTCGGGTTGTTTGTCTCGTGTGTTTCTTCCATTAATTTAAGGCAAATTTCCCCCAAGGACATTAGGGGGAGAAGGTGACCTCGCAGAGAGCAGAGCGCATAACCGCCGTGGTGGATTAAGTTCCAAACTATTAAAAAAGACTGGGGTATGACGTACGTTCATGAGTAAAAACAAAGACAGGCCGACCTCGGGACCAAGGGTTCGGTTCGAACGCCAGTTGGTGACGTTCACGGTCGCCGTGTATCCCGCGACAATGTCCGCATCGTTTGATGTCGGTTTACTTCTGGCAAGTGGAATTTGTTTTCCAGCCCTTTAGTGTAGGGAGGCAGAATTAAACTCAAATGTCAAACCGGGGGTGGGGTGGGCCGGTTCCGGGCGGGGCGGGTGACACCACGAGACAGCGAGAAGGACCGAGAGATAAACACAGGAAGCGCAGGGAGGGGTCAGGACAGGAGACGGAGCAATTGAATCGGAAGGGGTGACCCGATAGACGATAGAGACGCCGTGTTCAGTGGGCTGAGCAATAAGTTGTCTGGTTCTAAAAAGTGAACTGATTGAAACTGCAACGGGGAGATGAAGTGTTGTGTTGTGTTGTGTTGTGTTGTGTTGTGTGCGACTTTAGCAAAGGGAATGAAGATGAGAAATGAGGTCATCCGTATGATTGGAGACCACTGACCTCAAAACAGCAAGATGGACTAGCTTGCCGTTGCACTAACCTCTGTTGGTGTCACTGTCTGTGCTGTCACTGTTAGCTTTGTGGTAAGCTGTGGACATTTGGGACCCAGGATCTGTTGAGTTTGGTTGAAAAGGTTGAAGGTCAACAAAACCGCTTGACTGAAAGTATCTCAAAAATATTTTTGCAGAGAAGCTGATAGTATTTGGGGGTGTCGACTTTGACCATAATGATACCAAACTTTGACCTTGAGTTTTCTCCACTATTGTTATGATGACTTTCAAAGTCTATACGCATCGCTACAACTAATGATTTACCCGATGTTGACAAGAGATTCTGGCAACAATACCACAGCCCCCCCCCTCCTCCTCCCCAACTCTCTCTCCCTCTCTCTCTCTCTCTCTCTCTCTCTCTCTCTCTTTCTCCAACTGAGTCAGAGTCTAACCCCCCGAGCTCTCTCTCTCTCCGGTCGTCACTAAATCGTTCACATATGTGTCCCTGATAGCCTATCTCTGCGGCTGTCCTCCACGGCCGACCACAGTGTCCCCACTCCACCCTGTTGTCCGTTCAATCAGTGTGGAATTAGATCAGCTGCTCCTGACAGATAAGGATGATGATCCATGATCTGTGGCATACCCTGTCCGATTGCTGCGGGCCTCAGGTGGGGAGAGACACTGAGACTGAGCTGGGGTCTCTGGATCGAGGACCGGACCGGGGGGGGGGGGGGATCTCCGCCACTGATCCCCTTTTCCTTCAACACGGCCAGGGATGGCGGTGGACACATTCCTGGGTGGTGATGGGGGGGTTGGGAGTCACTCGCACGCACCGGACTTGCACCGGACTTCACGCACGCACACAGGCGTTTAGGCGCACATGCAAACACACACACGCGCACACGTGCACACACACTGGACACACACACACTCTGACACACGCAAGCACACGCACACACACACTCAAATAGGTATTGACATGCAACTAAGCCCTACAAACATCTACAGAGTTCGCAAAGTGAGAGGACGATATATATGTATAGAGAGAGAGAGAGAGAGAGAGAGAGAGAGGGGAGAGAGAGAGAGAGAGAGAGAGGGAGAGAGAGTGAGGGACAGAGAGCAAGAGAGAGAGAGAGAGAGCGAGAGAGAGAGAGAGAGAGAGAGAGAGTGAGCATCAGATAAAGGCCCTCTCTTTCTCTTTCTAATCCTCTCACTTGGGTAATTAAAGATACTCACAGCTTACAGTGTCGGGGGCCTTATCCCCAAATCGCAAGCATCTAAATGCCGAGCGGCTTTTACCTGCATGGCTTGGGTTTAGTGCACCGGGTTCACCCGGCCGTGTTTTGGCAACAGCCCCGACCAGAGCAACACCGCTAATATAGATTAGCACTACAATGCAGCGGCATGCAAATGACTCGTTGTCTTATCACATATCATTTCATATTCATCTATCAATGAATGGATAGATGATTTCATGAATGAATGAATGGATGGATGGACGGCTGAATCCACACCTGAGATGTATGTGTCAGTGTTTCAATGGATGGATGGATGGATGAATGATGAATGAATGAGTGGAGAGTGTTCATGAACTCGTCGGTGGGTTCCACGTTCCTATTTGCTATTTGATCAGACAACATCATTGTGCAGGGGAAAAAAAACAATTGCGGTGCGCGACCAAAATACCAGGTGAGACATGACACTGAACACACATGATGGTAGGGAGGTCAGTGTGTGTGTGTGTGTGTGTGTGTGTGGGGGGGGGGGTAGACCACAATGCCACTCATGTCAAGGTATCCACCCGCTAAAGCTCTGTATTTTAATTGCAAAGCGGATGATCCGGGATAATCCCTAATAAAAACGGTATTGTCCCCCTGGGAGGAAGACAAAGATATCTTGTGATCTTTCCGCTGCTTTTAATCCATTGCCATCTTTTGAACGAAAACAGCCTGGTTGCTTTGGTCAAAACACGGGCCAACCATCGCAGCCCTAATGGAAGTCACTCGAGGGAATCAATGGGCCTTTCTTATGGAGATGACTCAAAACAGTAATGGTGTTGACCAAAGCCCAGAGGCCGACATCAATGGAGCGAAAGGCTCTCTCCCCCTGACACATGGAATCCATGTGGCAGGTAGATGAAGTGGCAGAGAGAACCCAAAGGAGAGGCACACTCATTGCAAGAGGCAATATGTTACACAAGTTGTTTTAAGGATACGTCTGGTAATCAAAAGTTGTGTATGGTGATTCACACCACGTGACTGTGACACAACCCCCGAGAAGCATGTCGTGGACATCATTAATGAATCGGGATACATCGAAAACAGGCTCTCTCTCTCTCTCTCCGTCTCTGTCTCTCTCTCTCTCTCTCTCTCTCTCTCTCTCTCCGTCTCTGTCTCTGTCTCTCTCTAATGCAAACGAGGATAAATCCTACTAAATTTAAACTCACTCTACAAACGTGCGTCTATTTAAAAAAACAATTAAATTACTCTACTCCAAACATTCCTTCATCTTGGGCGTTTCACCGGCAGGAACAATCGGTCTGGGGGGAGTAAATCGAAAGGGAAAAACAGTTAGAGAAGCTCTGTTTACGCAAATAAGATACCAGATGCTCGCACTGGAATATTGAGCATGTTTTTTTATTTGCTAAGATAATTGTTATTCCTCCCTTTACTTTGCCTACTTTTTACTGGTATATTCGTGATTATCTAAAAAACAAACGTGGCCTTTTAGGTAAAAGTGATATAATTGTGAACATGGGGTTGGTTGAATTACTTGAAATTAATTATCTCAAAGATGTGTAACGACGTCGTAGGCATGGCTTTTGGTTTATTCATTAGTGCTTTTGGAGTATGGGGGTGGGATGGGCGGGGAGGGGGGGGGGGCGCTTAGACGTCAACAAATGATTGACAGCCTTGCCCCTGGTGACATCACCGTAGGACTAAAAGAGTAGTCGGCAGAGGAGAAGGCAGCAATCAATTGAAACCTCCACACAGTGCGGCAGCACGGAGAGAGAACGAGAGAAAGAGCAAGAGAGAGAGAGACAGAGAGAAAGAAAGAGAGAGAGAGAGCAAGAGAGAGAGAGCGAGCGAGAGAGAGCGAGAGAGAGCAAGAGAGAGAGAGCGAGCAAGAGAGAGAGAGCGAGAGAGAGCAAGAGAGAGCGAGAGGGAGAGAGAGAGAGAGAGGGCAAGGGAGAGAGCGACCGACGCGCAACCCAACTTCGCAACAGCAGAGTCCAAGGACCAGAAGCGACTCCGCTGAGTTTTATCTGCTCTGAGACTCCCCCACTATCCCCCTCCACGTTATCTCCAGCAGGACAGCTCGCGGTGGAAGATGTTCAGCGACGGCGCGTTAAATTCAGATCGGACCGGTCTGAGCGAAAACTCCTCATAATAAAAAAAAAAATATTTTTTTTATCCAATTGATCAAGAACCAAGACCGATTCGCAGCGGATGAGAATATGTTCAAGGAGGATAGTTACAGTGGCCGGGCTGTCTTTGGTCCGCAAAGGAGAAACTTGGAATAACGCGAATTAATGTGGAATTTATCAGCCCCTAAAGCGGAACGACGACCGGACACAGCGCTTCCTCAACAGGTAGGAAAACTCTGCATGTACTTATGTTCCCCACTGCACCAATACTGGATTCGCTATTGCACAATACCCCCTAATCGATATAGCCTTCTTTTTGTGTTTGTGAATTTTTTTGGGGTACCTACTTGGGTAAAATTGACCAGGGTTAAAACTCCAAAAACAAAAAAGTGCAAAAGATATTTTGTTCTGTGTGTACATGAGTTGTGTGGATGTGGGTTTTAATGGGACGTCTGCCTCCTAGCATAAAGCGGGCTATACATCTGGCCCTGGCACACGCACGTCAGATCTAACACCTGCGAGCCTCTTGAAGTCGCTCTATCCCTTATGATTATAGTCATACATGACGGTCAAAGCCTCTGCAAATAGGCGCTTGTACATCTGTCTGACTGTCCCTGCCGGACTGTTTATTATAACCTCCCCCCCCCCCCCCCCCCCCCCCAGAACAACATTCTTTCATACTGTGGAGTCTGATCGTTTTTTTTAATGTTTTGTGCAGTTTTACTTCCATATAGATTTATACAGGCTATGTAGCCTACTTATTCCCTCACGAAACACGTAGTCATTTTTTAATATATATACTGTATATCCTTTTTTTATCTGCAGTCTCGCTCTCAAGTTCCTTTGATATCTCTCTCCGTCCCCCCCTCTTTTCTTTTCATAACTCCCTCACCTTGATATATCGAAGTTTTATGTCGTAGTTTGCCTCCGTGATGTTAACATCAATCTCGTGTTTCAGCGAGAGGCGTTCAGCCCGCGGGTCCGATACCGGCCTTTTTTATTTTTTTTTGTTCTTGACATCAAAGTCAGTAGTCGCCTTTTTAACCCATGCCTCAATCATTTCTATTGTGTGTGTGTGTGTGTGTGTGTCTGTGTGTGTGTTCACGCACGCGGAAGAATCACAAAGCTAAAGGGTGCGTGTGTGTCTGCATGTGCGTGGATGTGTTTCTGTGAGTGTTTGTGTGCTTGCGCGCGTAGGAATCAGCGTATAATGTTGTGTGTGTGCGTGTCTGTTGGGTACGCGAGCGTGCCTGCGTACTTGTGTGCGTGCGTGTGCGTGAGTGTGTGAAGATGGGGGGGGGGGTGATGTTGCAGTCAATCCCTCGCATGTCCCGGCTGTCAATAAGTCAGCGGCAGTAGCGTGTGTGCTCGGCGCCTGTTGTATTGACAGCCACATTTACTCTCCAACTTTCCTCCTCCAGGGACTGACTGATCATGGTCGCCGTGGTCCGCTCTCTCATGGTACTGCTGCTGGCTCACGTGCTGCTGGGAGGTACTGCGGGACTTATCCCCGAGGTGGGCCGTAGGAAGTACAGTGAATCCGGCAAGCAAACGCCAGAGCAGTCGGAGAACTTTCTCAACGAATTCGAGCTGCGGCTCCTGCACATGTTCGGCCTGAAGCGCAGGCCCAACCCGAGCAGTCAGGCGGTGATCCCGCAGTACATGGTGGACCTTTACCAGATGCACTCGGCGAACGGGGACCACAGCACTAGGAGACCCAAGAACATGGGGAAACACGCCGAGAGAGCCGCCAGCAAGGCCAACACGATTAGAAGCTTTCACCACGAAGGTATGTATTAGTGACATACTTTAACCTGCTGCTGTCAGGAGGCGAGGATGAGGCGAGCTCCCCTCTCAGACAACCCAAACATGTATTTACGCGTGAGTCAGTGTGTGCGCAGAGACGAGAACTTCCATGTCTCCACTGGGTTGCCTACTGTTTTATGGGAACATACGAGGGGCTGGGGGGAAGGGGGGTAATACACCTGTCTAACAATTGAATAAGTTTCTTTTTTGTAAACGGATTGAAACGGGCTGCAGACAAAGACGCGTGGATTCACTTTTTGATCGGTCTATGATGCAACCGCACAGCAGACCTCCGGGCAGGGGAAAGGCATCGCAGGGGTGGCGGCATTTCAAGGGCTCATTTGTGTCTTAATAATTCATGGTGTTTGCGTGGGCTCCTCTGAAAACAGTTTTTCCAGACACGCACCAGGGGAGCGGGATAAAAGGGGTGGTGTGTACCTTCCGCGCAGGTGATAGTCATCACCCGCGTTTACTTGAATAACACACGACATGACATTACACTAACGCGCTTTATGACAGAGCCCTCGTGTCAGACTGAATTGTGAGTCACTTCTAACTGGACTGAAATTATTCCTCGCGGGAAAGGGGAGGGAGGGAGCAAGGGAGGGAGGGAGGGAGGGAGGAGGTGGTTGTGAGGGCAGCGCCTTATTCCTTCCAAATGTCATTCTCTGTGCGCGCTGTGCGCCATTACGCACGTTCCAATAATATAACACCGTAATTGCACACTTTAGTTTATACCCTGGTTATGCCCTGATTGTTGAATTTAGCGTTTCGTTTCAATCCCATTTTTCTTCCCTGGAAACACATGGCTGACATGCTGAAAGGTCACATAAAGACTGTTGCAGTGTTTTTTTTGTCTGCACCAGATGGATTCAGTTGTCTAATAATATTAACGCGCAGGGAACTCGGACGGCGAATTGCTTTATTTTTCAATATTTATAATCAACAATTCAGTGTGTTTATATTCCTGTTACATTTACCATTAAATCATAAAAACAACCATTAGTGTATATATACATACTACATACTATATATATATACACTAGGAAACTCTTTAAATACCTTTAACCACTTCATAAAAAGTATTTAAATAGACAGACCATTTATAGTGAGCAGACCATTTATAGACCACGACCATTTCCCGTTTTCTTCATTAAAATATAAATATATATATTATTTAAGCTCCTGGATCCATAGGAATTTCAGCACCATGGCTCGTTGTATAGAGTTGGGGGTGCCGTGAGTGAGGGAGTTTCCACCCGGAGGTGAGTCACTGGGGTGAACCACTGGTTGCTAGGGTGTTCTACGGAGACCCTGTGTGTGTGACACCCAGTGGCTACTCTGACACATTACAGAGAGGGAGGGAGAGAGAGAGAGAGAGAGCGAGATAGAGAGCGAGAGAGAGAGCGAGAGAGAGAGAGAGAGACGGAGAGCTGAGATGAGTTAGAATGCCGGATTTATGGTAGGAAACCTCTGCACCCACACACACTTACACACACAAATTAACACACACACACACTCACACACACACACACACACACAATTTTGCACCACCAGCCATTAGAGGTGTTTGAAGGCTGTGTTTAAATGCACTCTTCCAAATGCATTTCAGCCAATGGTATACCACCAAGAGTTGCAGATAGGATCCTTTCATTTTGTTGCTATAGGTGGGTGTGTGGGTGGGGTTGGGGGGGGGGGGGGTCTTCAGATGTGGGGAAACACAGAGTTCCGAGGCCTTTGTGTAATAAGCATGTATCTACAGATGTCAAGTCGGCGTATCAAAGCCGGCCCTCTGCCATTCATCACATCTGCTCGTGGATATTAGTTTCACTGCCATAATTAGTTTCCGTATTGTTTTTCAAAAAATAACCGTTTTCAATGCCAAAGTGAAACATTTCTCTGCGCTCGCGATGAGACAAGCTGGCAGCGACAGGTCTTGTGATGAATAGCTTGACGCGAGCGGCTATCTTTTGTTATGGCATGGGACAAAAAAGAAAGAAAGAAATTAGGAATGCTGAAACACTCATATCTGTGGTTCACAGGTTTTTGGACAAGTCTTGACGCGTTCCCAAAGCAGTTCCTTGAGAGAGAAAGAGGGAGAAAGAGAGAGACAGCAAAAAAGGGAAAAATGAAAGGGAGAAAGGAACAAACAGAAAGAGGGACAACTAATAGCCGAAAGAAAGAAAGAAAGAAAGAAAGAAAGAAAGAAGTAGAAAAAATGGGTTGATGAGGATTTGGGGGTTGAGAAAAAAGTTAAGAGAGATGGATTGATGAGGGAGGAAAGGGAAAGAGAGAGGGGCTTTCCCACATCAAATGAGGAGTGATAGGCCTAATTGAGGGCTTTGGAGGAAGGTTTAGGATGAGAAGGTGGAATTTCCTAAATGCCGCCCTTTGAAAAGGCTCGAAAAGTTCAAAGTTTGTGTTTGCTCTACCACACCAAACAGATTAACAAAGTATATCTGTTTGTCATTTATGATCTATATTAAGTAACCGTTCAAAGATAGACCCAAGAGTGAGGAAAATTGCAGTTTTTGCAAACATTTATGGCAATTACTGGCTATGAGGGGCCTATACCAAACGACTCAGTCGCACTTGATTTTCCTTGAGTGGATTTCTCCCTTGAAAGACAGGAAATATACCACATTAAATTGATACATCACATAAGGCCGGTTGACGTAGAATGTAGCACAGGAACAGCATTTGATTCAATTGACTTTTTTTCTAACATTTGTAACCTTTGTGGCGGTATTGCTTGGAAATATTTTTTTACTACTCTAACTTCCGCTTTCCATTGAAAATATCGATTCCAAAAAAAAACATCTTTATTTAGTTTAAGCACCAACAGAATGCTGGTCGTCGCCATGACGACCTGACATTTGTTTATAATGGGACAGATCCGAGATGATATTTTCCCCCCTTGCTCTTCTGGCCAACAGTCAAAAGAGCAAGGGCGGTCTTAATGAAAGCCAGTTCGAAAGTTCAGACGTTTCTTCCAGACGGCAGACGCACGCGGAAGTGGGAATTACACATCCTAAATAATTCCTACGAGGCCTGTGTGTTCCCCCGCCTGGCATTTACAGAGCCGGGCGGCCGAGCTCGCTGCGTTTGCTCTGCCCTGCGATGTTATCAACGTGGAGAGCACCTTTGATCCCCTGACATTTGAGACCTTGTAAACATACGCGCCTCGGCTGAACAACGCTGTTAAGTCCCCATCTGTGTCTCTGTTCCCTCTGCCGATGAATTAATTCCTCGATATCTCATAGGGGAAGGGGTGGGGGGTTGAATGGGAAGTCTGTGTGACAGTGTGTTCCTCTGCTGGCCACATGCAGCAGGGAAGGGAGAGAATGTGTGTGTTTGGAAGGGAGAGAGAGAGCTTTTTTATTTTGATCTTGATCCCTATTTACTATTGGTATACACTCAATCACATTTTTATTGATCTATTTATATCATCAATCATACTCTCTTTTCAGAAAACCGAACGAGAGAGAGATTTAAGAGTGAGAGATAGTAAGCAATATCTAAAACGAGAGAGAGAGAGATACAAGTGAGAGAGATAGTAAGCAATAGAGAGAGAGAGAGAGAGAGAGAGAGAGAGAGAGAGAGAGAGATGCACCCTTCACAGCCCATGTCGTCTCTGTTCAGAAGGCCTCCCCTTTAATTAGAGACGTCCGTTACTCACCATGATATTATATAGCTCCCCTAACGTGTGGGCCGCCGTCGTCTGGTATACACTATCGCCCCCCGGTGTTTACCCTGTGTTTACCCCCCATTCTCCCTCTCGTCTGCAGAGTCCATGGAGGCCCTGGCCAGCCTGAAGGGCAGAACTACCCAGCAGTTCTACTTCAACCTCACCTCCATCCCCGGCGAGGAGCTGGTCACCTCGGCCGAGCTGCGCGTCTTCCGGGACCAGGTCATGGGCGTCCCGCTCAACCCCGTCAACGGCTCCGCCCCCGGCGACGGCGTCGGCGGGAACCACCACCGCATCAACGTTTACGAGGTGTTCGGGGCCCCCGCGGCGGCGGGCGGGGAGCCCCTCACGCGCCTGCTAGACACTCGGCTGGTGCACGACGCGCTGAGCCGCTGGGAGAGCTTCGACGTCAGCCCCGCCGTGTCGAAGTGGACCAGCAGGGGGCAGCGCAACCACGGCTTCGTGGTGGAGGTGCTGCACCCCGAGGGGAGGGGCGGGGCGGGGAGCGAGACGGGTTCCCAGGCGAGAAGCCGGCACGTGAGGGTGAGCCGGTCCCTGCACGGGGACCAGGACTCGTGGCCACAGGCCCGCCCCCTGCTGGTGACCTACGGCCACGACGGGCGCGGCGACGCGGTGCTCCACCGGCGGGACAAGCGGCAGGCGGCGCCCCGCAAGCAGCGGCGGAAGCACCAGCACAAGGCCAGCTGCCGGCGCCACGCCCTGTACGTGGACTTCAGCGACGTGGGCTGGAACGAGTGGATCGTGGCGCCGCCTGGGTACCACGCCTTCTACTGCCAGGGGGAGTGCCCCTTCCCGCTGGCGGACCACCTGAACTCCACCAACCACGCCATCGTGCAGACGCTGGTGAACTCGGTGAACTCCAACATCCCGCGGGCGTGCTGCGTGCCCACGGAGCTCAGCCCCATCTCCCTGCTCTACCTGGACGAGTACGAGAAGGTCATCCTGAAGAACTACCAGGACATGGTGGTGGAGGGGTGCGGCTGCCGATGAGAGGGGCAGGGGACTGAGACAGGGCCTGGGGTCAGGGGGGCTGATGGGCCGATGGAGAGAGACGGTTTTGGGACAGGATGGGGTGTTCTACAGGTTGTTATGGACGGGGGGACGCCCGGTAGCCCAATGAAGACATTTATTTATACGGAAAAAAGAGAGACACAAAATAGAGTTATTGTGGAAGAAGAAGCAGAAGAAGCAGAAGAAGAAGAAGAAGCAGAAGAAGCAGAAGAAAAAAACACTATATATGAATATATTTATGTCTACGTAATGTTGGGAAAAAAAATAAATATTTTAATCAGAGGAATATCCCTTTACTGGTTTTGAAAATGTATTCCTGATGTACATTTCGCTATGGGTGCAATACCACATGAAGTATAATGCTCAGATTTTTATTTTGTATTTATTTCTATTATAACCACTTTATTTTGTAAATAAATGTGTATTTATCGTGAGACAACCTGGTCCCTCCCATTTTGAAAAAGGCAGGTCCAAATGGCGGCGACCAACTGCCCATTTCCAACCATATTGCTCCGGTCCGAGGGCCTTGCCTCTAAAAACGCTCTGTCTCGCTAGTCAACCACAGCCGAGGCGTCACGTCACACATTACAACGGCAACAATAACATCACGACATCGCCCGGCGCGCTCCGAGCATTTGACTCCTGTGCGGCGAGAGTAACCGGATCCCCGACATCAAAAGATGTTTATAGAGTATAGAGCAAGTGGCAAGGCGGTGTCTGGGTGGTATTAGAGGCCGTGGTGTAGGGGCCGAGGGGGGTAAAGGCTGAGAGCCCTATAGCTCTAGGAGGCTCCTGTGGGAGAACAAGGAAAACAGCCAGCCATGTCGTGTCAATACGACCAAGCCTGGGAAGGCTTTAGAAAGCCCTCCGCCAAACGTATGTTTTCTCAGTTGCCTTTTTTTCTAGTTTTTCGCATTTTTAAAAATTTTTCCCTGATGAAGATAGAACGAACAAACGAAAAAACTAAAAAGGGCAGCTCGTGTCATTGCACGGTGCACACGGACACCCTCTGAGGTAGACCCCGAGACATTTCTCCACACGCACCACAACAACCGCGCAAAACAGCGAGCAAGCGTCTCCGCAATTATTAAAAGAGAACACCAACGCACGCACCTGTGCAGGCCCCCACAACACACATGCTCAGACACAGTCGGCCACCCTTTAATGTTTCCCTGGCTTCCGTTTGCCTCCCCTGACAGGGAGCCAGCCTTCAAAGACTCCGATGGCTCCCGAGCCGAACAAAAAAAAAGGAAAAGAAAAGAAAACGTTGCCCGGACCGTAGAGCAGGAACACATGAGCGAGAACCTTAGTAGCATGTTAGCAACGGTAGCTCAACCCTGAGCTAGCTGTAGCTTCTCGGTGTGTGTGTGTGTGTGTGTGTGAGCGAGCTAGCTGCTCAAAGATTAGCAGCCATGTTTTATTCAGGCGGACATGTGGTGTTGGCAGAACAACAGAACGGATCGGATGTCGCACGGAGACAGCCCCAAACAACGCGCGTCACCCTTAATATCTCACCACAGCTATGTTCTTCGTGGAGGACAATCCAAGTGGCTTTAAAAAAAAACAGAGAGGGATGGTTGAAGAATGTGCAGAGTCTGAGCCACAATGGCAGCTGCGAAATGGAGACGGGGCAAGGCTCTCTCCGGGCGGCGTCTCTCTCTTGAGGGCGAGAGGAGCGAGGAGGAGAGGTATTTTGGTGGGGATAGGAGCGGCCGCGCTCTCTGCCATGTTTGCATTAGAAAGGGTTTTGAGGGGAACAGTAGGCAGTGCAAAATGCTCTAAAATAGAATGGCTTTTTTTTTATGTGAGTGCGCATTGGGAGTGGAATGTTGGTTTTTCAATCTCTGACACATGCACACGCTCACATGGAAAACCAACCCTCTTGTTTTTTCAATCAACTATTCGAGAGTTTTGCGGTGGGCCTTTTTTTATTTTTTTTTGTGCCCGAACAAAGATATGCTTGTTACTCATATAGGAATTGTAAATCAAAGCATTAAGAAGATGTGATGGGGAGTGGGGGGGGGGGGGGGGGGGGGGCTAGGCTTGTGTGTGACTTTCTTTTGCGCGAGCCATTAAAAATACACATAACTGGTCAGGTCCGCTCCGAACCCAAGAACGTAGCGTTGTCCTTTTCAACAAACACATTGTTGGGCAATAACCAGCACTGGGAGGCAGCGTTGTTTCCAGTGGTCCGCAGAAGCACTCGTAGATTCAAGGTGATGCAACTCATCAGTCATTTGGTACCTCCAACCCGCCCACCCTGCTCCTCCACCTCCTCCTCCTCCTCCTCCTCCTCAACCTCCTCCACCACCACGGTTCAGTTACAATCTTCTGCATGTGTTCTTTTATTTTACCTTGCATCCGCTCCCCCTATGCACCACCTCCCGCCCCCCTCCATGTTCTCTTTTCTGCCCATCTGGTGTCCATTTCATCTGTGTGGGACCACCGCCCCCCCAACCCCAAACCACCACCGCAGTGCACCGCAGCGCAGCACATGGGCACCCCATCGCTCTGCCAGTAGCAGCCCCCCCACCTCCCACCCTCGCGCCGTCGTTTTAATCGACTCCAGGAGGAAGCCACTTCCACGTGTACAGCGAACAAACGGTTTTCGGTGAGAGGCGACAAAACGCTCGCCAGCTCAACGGAGGAAGAGGAAAAAACAAAACATGAGAAAGCCGTCGACCTCACAACTTCTACAAACTCTCCGACCCCCCCCCCCCCCCCCCCACCCAAAACGAAAATGAAAAACTGTTACTGCCAAAGGTTTTAGAGTTGAGCTCAAGAGCCACGGAGGAGGCGGGGGTGAGGCGGGGGTGGAGGCGCGGGCGGTGGTGCACGCGGGAGGAGGAGAAAAAAAAACCGCGTGTGTTACAAAAGTGTTAGATTTAGTGCTCTGCCTTTATAGCTCGAGTACATAAACCTTTCATTGGGTCTGGTGGAAATGCAGCTCCCAGTGTGGGTGACACACCGGTACAGAGCTGCCCCTGACGCACACCCATCAACCCCACCACCCCCCAACGACACCCACCACCACCAGCACCACCAGCACCCCAACGGCTGAACCTGGTTACGGCCCCCTGTGTGGGTGACCCGCTGTTTCTCGCGAACCCCCTCCTCCGACACAGGGTTTACTGCTTCAGGGGCCGGGTTAGCGTCGGGACAGCTCCTCAGGGACCGCTCCTAAAACCTACTCTCTAGGAGGCAGGGGTCGAGGGTCAAAGCAATTAGGAACTATTATCTCCGCCATTAGTGAGTGACTTCCAGGCTCATCAGGGACTGACGTGGACGAGCACGCACTCAAAGTGCCACCGACGGCGGGCTATAGCGCTAGCCTCGGTCTAGCCGGTGGCCGCGTTCCAGCGTCTATTCCTGTGCAGCTCTCTGTGAAATGCGGAGCTCATGGACTTTTACCGTGATTTGGCCTTTAAGACGCAAGTTTGTGGGATGTGGTCGTTTTCGTGCGCTGTGTGTGTGTGTGTGTGCGGTGGGCTGTGTGTGTGTGTGTGTGTTTGTGTGTGCGGTGTGTGAGTTGCTGTCTGCTGTGTATATGTGTGTGTGTGTGTGTTTGTGTGTGGATTCAATGTTATTCCGTTTTAAAAGCATAACGATGAGATATCCTTTCTTGGCAGGGCTCTCTTCACCTGCTACACAGACCTCTGCAAAGTCACTCTCTGAGAACACACACTTCCCCCTCCTCCTCCTCCTCCCTGAAAACATCTGGCCAATGCGTTGAAGGTGCATTTCAGACACTTTGTTTATGCGCAAACAGTCCGCCGGAGCAACCGCACCGAGCTGACGAGCAAGGCACCGGGGGCAGGAACCTGGCCCTTAGCTGGCTTGGCCGCGTGGAACCACACCAAACAGGCTTCCGCCGTTTCCCCAAACAACCCCCAAATCATGAGGGCTCTCTCCACGGAAATCAGATTTCCAGATTTCTTGAGCTGGTCCGTGTTTGGAAAAGCATGCGGTGCAACTTTGACTGAGCGGGGAGGGAGGGGGGTTCCGCCGTGGCCGGAGGGCATCACATCGGGACATCAAACGCAGTCGGCGCAGAGGTAGTGCCGCGTCAGGGCCGCCGCGTCAGGGTCCTGCTCTGACGTTGGCTCTGACGGCGGCTCCGCATCGCGCCCTGGTGCGCACTAGTGCACTCGCTTCGGACGAAATGCGAATGGCATCGGTGACGGGGGTAGAATATTTTTCCATTTTGTTGGAAGAGAGACGGAGGAGAGATGACGTCCGGGAGGGCCAGAACGGTGGTGTCTGACGGGCTGAAGTACGCACACAGACACACACATGTATATGCATGCATGCAAGCTTATACACGCACGCACACACACACACACACACACACACACACACACACACACACAAAAAAGCATACACACACATAAGCATACACACGCACACAGACTATGGGAGCATAGCTAATATAGAAATGTATCTTGCAGATGATATTGCTTTGACATAATATATGTCGCTCCTGACTCTGGTGTGTTTGTCTGTGTGTGTGTGTGTGTGTGTGTGTGTGTGTGTGTGTGTGTGTGTGTGTGTGTGTTTGTGTGTCTGTTTGTGTGTGTTTGTACGTGCTTGGTGAGACGGTGCACAAATGCAAATAAGCCACAGCTGGGACTCCAAGATGCATATTAGCTCTAGAGAACATTGGCAGAACAAACACATGGAAAAAAAGGGTTAGGGTTAGCAGGCCATGAAGGTGGGATTGGGAAAAATATGTATTGACTCGTTTTCATAAAAAATGCTACACTGCTGCCATGGACAGGAGAGGTAATCATGTGTGCAATCACACCACAGACAGCCAAGAGTCATTACCTCTGGAGAGGCAGAGACTGAGACTCGTTAAGACCGGCCGTAATCATCGTTGTTATTGTCTCGTCGTGCCGGCTTTTTTTGCTACGTTTTTATTGTGATACCCCAGAGAGGAAGCAGGTGATGGGAACCGGGAATCTGGAAAAACTATATCTCAAGCAAAGCAACTACTCATCGTTCAGTCAATGACAGAGAGGGAGCCAGACACACACTTATCCCCTATGATGAAGTGGGAGAGAGACAGGAAGAGAAAAATAAACTTAAATCATCTAATTGGAGTGGCTGAGTGATTGATGAATAAAAAGGCCTTTTTGGAAGATGAGTCTTGATGCAATGTTACAACAGTTTAAATAAAGGTTGTTCTGTAAGTCTGTTATATATCAGGGTTGAGGAATTGCAACGTCTTCAAAAATATAATGCCATTATCCCTTCTTTTAATTAAACAAGTATTTATAACATTAAGCAATGTATATCTTTGTGGGCCAGCTTTTTGTGGGCTGGTTCTCTTCCCCCAGCCAAAGATACAGGAAGCAGTACCATATGGGCCACATGTGTTCGCCTTAAATAAGCAGAAGGTCGGAAGGGGCTTTTAAAAACTGATCTAAGTTCAGTGTTATGTTTACCCTTCTGATGGTAACAGTTAGGCTCGCTCGGCAACGGGTGAACCCCACTGATTCTGGAAGCACGCCTTAGGGCGTCTTGTACACCCAGAGCTTGAAAGGGC
>NC_136949.1:5872712-5965212 GCF_949987615.1 Pollachius pollachius
ATTACACAAATCCAGAAAGCACTCTATGGATCTGAAGCCAAACATTTCAAAACTTTGCATATGGGAACCGAATTCAAGAGTTTTCAAGCTTGGCTCCATACTGTCCGGAGAGGCCTTTGCCAGATCCGTATCCCCCAACGTGCCCAAGCTTGGTGGCTTCGTCGTGGGCTCCGGTTTAGGGCTGGGAAATGCCCCAGAAGACAACGACATCGCTGGTCCCCTGACCTTCTCACAAGGACACCAAAAAAAAGAGCCTTCTTTTCAAACCCGAGAGAGAGCGGCCATTTGTTCGACGGTATTTTTAATTGCCGCTCGCTTGCTCGCAAAAAATAAAGCCTTAGAGCTTGGCTGGCGTTTGAGGCCTCACCTGGATACTCTCTTTCATTCCCCGGGAGAGGGGGCAGTGACCTTCCCCCGAGCACCTGTTTGGCACGGCTCCGGCCTCCCCATCTGCTGTCGGCGCGGACTCCGGCCGCTGGCTTCCCTCCCGCTTTTCGGAGCGAGATGTCCCGCTAGGGGTACGCGGAGGCTGTCCGCCTAATTGTATCACATTCTCCGGCCTTTGTCTCGGCGCTCCCTGGCCAAGCGAAAGGTTGCCGAGAGCTCATCCGCCACATCAGAGGAACCCTGTTGACCTGCGACCCCTGGCTGGTGTGTGTGGACAGAGTCGTTCCTCACACCCAACGCCTGGGCCCATTAACACGTCGCCCCGCGGCAGAAAAACTATTTTGACGGGCCGTAATTGGCGCTAAGTGACGGCGGACAATAGCCCCCTCTGTGCGGCAGGGCTGAACCGGGGCGGTTCTGACCGGCTCTCCCAGGGAGCTTCACGCTTGACATTTCCTCTCACTGAGTCCCCCGGTCGCAAGAGCAGCGGAACTGCGGGAAGCCCCGTCCCTGCTGCAACACCACCACCACCACCACCACCACCTCCTCCTCCACCACCACCACCACCACCACCACCGTCTCCTCCATCGCCCAGCTCCGGCCACGGCTGCTGCCTTTGAACACGTGAGATAATGAGGTTCTAGTGGAGGAGAGTTGGCCAGACCAGTATGTCATGGTCCAGATCAGTGGAGACTGATTAATCCGTTTGGCGGGCCCGGTCCTTTCAGAGCCCCGGGCCTAATTAGTTTACGTTAGCGGGGGAAGGTCAGAGGACGTGTTGGGCTCAGGACTTTTCCTTTAAATGCCACAATGGGCATGACGGGGCCAGACCCCCGGAAACCAGGTGCTGGTCTTCGGCTGCTTAGCGCCGCCGGTCACGTCGGGTAATGCGCGGCTGAGTTGCGAGCTGATGGAAACAACGGGGCTCTTTTTTGTTTAACCGTTAGCTGTGTTAAGGTTTTCGTATCAGCGTTGTTTCCGCCGTGGCGGTCGTTGGCCCTCGCTGGGTTTATTAGTCACCGTGAACCTTTAATCGTTAAGTTATCCCTGAAATAACCCGGGGAAAGCCCTCTGAGCTATTTGTGTCAGGGAAATATAGCGGAACGTGGTCAGACAATGACAGAACAGGGGATAACTGCGGTGCAAACTTCAGCCAGCAATAATAATCTATTGCTAATCCTCTGTCAGGTCCAATGACTAACAAGCCGCCTGAGATGAGTCAGCCATGTTTCACGAGTGGCTACGAACACTTATTGGAGATTAAGTCACACTTAATGATTGTCTTGATTTTCAAATGAACTCCCCCTCCCTGGTTTTCCACAGGCTGCCTCCTTGGTCGCCATCCAAAGGGTGTTTGGGGTTGGGGGGGGGGGGAGGTATTGGGTAGGGGGTGGGGGGGCACAGTGCCAGACTGGTTCGACACCAAGCCGTATACTTAAGACGGGTCTGACCGGGTTCCAGCTAGGGGCCTTGCCATGCCCTCATCCCCTGTATTTAACACGCTGACGTCAGGCAGGAGCGGAGAGGACAACTTTAATACTAAATCTCTCTCCCCCCCTGTCATTACGCCGGGGCCTGTGTGTGACCGCCTATCAGAGGCCCCTGAGTGATGTGGGAAAAGACCGGGGCCCTGTCCTCCTCCCAACCCCTCCAGGGCTGGGACGCCGGCCCCGTCCAAACCAAACCTGGAAAACTACAGGACAGACCCGGGTCAGAGCTGACATCACCGCCGAGGAGCCCGGGGCGACGTATGCCCACTCTGTAGTCCCGGGGCATGGATATTAATCTCTCTCTCTTGCTCGCTCTCTCTCTCGCGCTCTCTCTCTCTCTCTCTCTCTCTAAATCACCCTCTCTCTCCTGTCCCTAACTCACTCTCTATATTCCTCTTTGACCACGGAAGCCATATATCTCTGTGATCTCCTCCCCCTTAACGGCCTAATCAAAACAAAAGGCAAGAAATACGGTTTCCTTTCGAACGCCGTGGTGCTGCTGTGAGTGTGGAGGAAACTTCCTCCGCACCGGGCAGGAAGTGGAGTGGGGCATGCTGGATCCAGTGATGGACGGTATCCTGAGCTTAAGCCGAGGTCTGGCCTGCTCTTAAAATTAAACTTTGCATTAATATCTGCCTGGAACCCGATTCCACTCGGAGATCGATGGCGACCACCCCTTTTTTGGGGCGCACTTTGCCAAGACAGCTCCGATCCCAGAGCCACGCCAACACACCGTTCAGCGACGAGTCATTCCGCCAAAAATCTCACACGTTGGTCAACTCCTTGGATGTTGGACGATCGTGGAAACGTTACCGCGCTGACGTTCAACGGCTTTAAATTCTCCTCCTGACCACTGCCAGCCCGTTAATCATTGAGCCTCCACACTCGTTCACCTGTTTCTCTCCCCTTCGGCCGGGCATGGGGCAAACCGACACCTGCGATAAGGGACAAACCCGGTCAACCCCAGTCAACCGGCCTGACCCCCCTGTTCAGTCAGCCCGCCAGCCCATGTGACAGGAGCTCTGTAAAGGCAGACACCTGCTGCTACCGGCACCCCTGTTCCCCCCCCTGTGGAAAGCCTCTAATCTGGCCTGGGTGGGTAGAGGAACAGGCCAAGGTTTGGCCACACAGGGCTTGCTATCACTTCAGTCCACAGGCTTTGGCCTTTTGCTAACTGTTCCATGAAATGGGCCCCAGGAACAGTGCAAACCTCCCAGAAACAGGCGGCGTACTGTTAGCCAACAGTGCTTCCTTTGTGTCAGAGCTGGCCCTTTTTTCGCCACCGCTCCTCCCTTTCTTTTGAGCCTCAGCTGTGAGCAAACAAAGCTGGCTCGCAGCTCCACACAGCGTGTTAGCCTGCTAGCTGGCTGGCTAGCTGCATCAGTGCTTGTGTCAATGGGAGCAATGGGAGTTTGTGTGTTCCTGGGTTTCGCAGGTGTAGCCTCAATGGCTAATGAGAAGGGGTCCCTCTCAATGCCCCTACTGATAAGGGGGGTATAAAACAACAACTCGCTCCGTATTTTGCGGTGAAGAAGGGGAAAGAATAACTAATCCTGGATCACTGCGTCCTGTAGGGTGGATTCGACACAGCCAAGGCAGTATGCGGTAAAATTATTAGTTGGCAGCTTCAAAGCCAGGCAAAAGACGGAGGCCCTCCCAGAAATATGCCGTCTTGCAACGTTGACCGCAGTCTAGATTAGCTGAAGTCCTGTTGAGAATTTTTATACTTTTAAACAAATATAAAAGTGTTTATTTCTGAGGTCATATATCTGGCTGAGGAGGAAACATCTCTTTTGCAGAAATAGGGATCGTCCACTGTAAAATTATTTGCTCGTTTTTTCACTTAAATCATTATAAGCACTTAGTTAAGGATTTATTTGTTCAATTAAAGACTATTATGATAGATTATGCCATATAATTTAATAACAATATATTACAAAATGTATAATTGTATTATTGTTATTTTACAAAGGAGCATACGTTTTTCTTCTTTTTTTTCATCATCTTCTTCTTCATCTTCTTATTCTTCTTCTTCTTCTTCTTCTTTTCATTATTGTTATCATTATAACTAGTATGAGCATTATTAGCATTATTATGAGCATTATTATAACTACCTAAATGAGACTAAATCCTGCAAAGCTCCACTACAGGGCTACTATTCAAAGCCACACATAGCACCTCAATGACAGCTTCCAAGGTGAAGATTAATACGAGTACATGTATATTTGGACAGATTGCTTTTAGTTTCACTCGGGGAAATTGGCTTTCGATTGGAGCTCTTTCTGCTCCTTGGAAGGAGAGGAAAATCAGTAGCACTTGGTTTAAAACCGACCTTCGCTTTGCATAATTGTTCCCAAGGTTGCTGTTTTATTTTTTTATTTCCAGACCATCCGCGCCAATATAATTTACTTTCTGCGGCCAAGCCAAATATTTGCAGCGTGGCTTACACTTCTAAACTGAGCCGTAGTCGGGGCAGAAGACGTCGCTTTGCCAGAGTGCCTGCGTATACAAGGCCGTAAACAAATCCCGGGCTCAAAAACAACACAGAGATTGAACTTCTTCAGAGTTTCGCAGAAAACACACACGCCGACTTCAGTGAGTCGTCCGATTCGCAAAAACGTGGGCGTTACTCGGCCCCCATGCCACCTGCTGCCTGCACCTGTGCTTTGGTGGGGGCTGGGGGGGGGGGGGACTTCTGATGGTAAACCGACGTTGCTCGCCGCTGGCTTGGAACAAATGACACACAAGTAAGTGAGAGCGGTCTCAGTCATTTACAGTCAGGGGCCTCTCCCTGCCGAGGGGCCCCAGCTGAACACACCCCTGCACGGCATCGGGCTGCTGGGAAATATTTGCAATGGTTTCCATCCAGATCTCTGGGACACCGGCCCCTGCTCCACGTCCCTCCACACAGGTGAGCTGGAACAGGTTTGTTTGGCAAGCGGTCACTGGCTGTCCTCTCTCTCGCTCTCTCTCTCTCTCTCGCTCCCTACTGCTCTCTCTCTCTCTCTCCGTCTCTCTCTCTCTCCCCCATCTCTCTCTCTCCCTCCCTCTCTCTCTCCCCCCCTCTCCCTCTATCTCCCTCTCTCTCTCCCTCTCTCTCCCCCCATTCTCACTCTGTCCCCCCATCTCTCTCCCTCTCCCTCCCCTTCTCTCTCTATCTATTGCTCTCTCTCCCTCCCTCTCTCTCCCCCCTCTCCCTCTATCTATTGATCTCTCTCCCTCCCTCTCTCTCTCCCCCCCTCTCCCTCTCTCTATTGCTCTCTCCCTCCCTCTCTCTCTCCCCTCTCCCTCTATCTCTCTCTCCCTCTCTCTCCCCCATCTCTCTCTCCCTCTCTCCCTCTCTCTCCCCCATCTCTCTCCCTTTCCCTCTCTCCCCCCCTCTCCCTCCCTCCCTCTCTCTCTCTCTCCCTCCCTCTCTCTCTCTCTCTCCCTCTCTCTCTCTCTCCCTCTCTCTACCTTCCTTTTCCACAGAGCTGGGAAAGTAGCACTGCAAACAGCTTGCGACTACAAGAGGCGCTTTTGTCCGAGCCGCTGGGCCGCGGTGAAACGACACCGCCGGGCGGACCGCTGCCAATGTTGTCCCGGTCTCCCAGCGCCGTCCCTGGGGTGCGGGAGACCTGCCTTTGGCCAGCCCCGCGGAGGAGCTGGACGAGCAGGAGCCCCCCTCGGGGGGATAGGGGCCCAGCGATGGTTCCTCTGCCCGGGTGTGGATGAAAATGTTTGGGTTTCACCTGTGAGTGTGCTTTGGCCGGCGTGGCTGCAATCATAGCTTTAGAAGTACGAAGCGAGGCAAGGTTATTCCTTATTCCTATCCACCTGTTGCATATGGTGTTGACCTGCATGTTTTCAGTCCAAAGGCATGCATTTGGGTTTGATTAAATGATTGCGAATCAAACACTGTCTGTGTGTGTGCTTGTGTGTGTGTGTGTGTGTGTGTGTGTGTGTGCATGCGAGTCTGTTTGTGGTTATGTGTGTGTATGTGTGTGTGTATGTGTGCTTGAGTGTGAGTGTGTGTGTCTGTGTGTGTGCGTGTGCATGTGAGTGTGTTTGTGGTTATGTGTGTGTATGTGTGTGGGTGTGTGTGTGTGCATGTGAGTGTGTTTGTGGTTAAGTGTGTGTGTGTGTGGGGGTGTGTGTGTGTTTGTGTGTGTGTGTGTGTGTGTGAGAGTGTGTTTGTAGTTGTGTGTATGTTTTGTGTGTGTGTGTCTGTGTGGTTGTGTTAGTATGAGTGTGTGTGCATGTGGGTGGTTGTCTGTGTGTGTTTATCTGTGTGTGTTTTGTGTGTGTGTGTGTGTGTGAGGGGGGGGAGGGGGAGCTCCATGTGTACGTGTGTGTGTGCTGTGTGTCAGGCCAACCTCATGGCAACACACATGACATCATAGCACATTCACACAACCCATTTAAACACACTTCTCTACCGATAAAAACTTTCTCAAGCACACATGGTCGAATCGACTCCAACCTACTTATCCGTACTCAATCTGACGATAATGCGTATTTACGAGAATGACAAATTTGCATTTCTTACCCTGAAAACACACAAACACACACACGCAGGTTAAACGACTCAGGCTCGAGGCATGATTAATTGTTTTTCTTGTCAGTGCTGTGACAGGGCTGCCGTTGACTGCACGGCCGTGACACTTTCCGAGGTCTGCAGCGGCTCTGGTCAGCGACACCAATGACAGGTTGAGAACCTTTCTCCTTCATGTCCTGTCAAGCCATTGTAAGGGCAGCGCTCACACTTTTTCCGATGCCCTCGGAAAAGTGACTGCATAGGTGGTCTGAGTGTTTAAAATGGCTCTTTATTTCCTTCCTTTCTTTTCCTCGGTCTCTCCCCCCCTTCATCTCTCTTTCCCCGCTTTCCCACTCTCTCCATCTCTCTCTCTCGCGCTCTCTCCCTCCATATACATCCGTCCCTCTCTCTGTCGCTCTCTGTTACTCTCTCGCTCTCTCCCTCCTTATACATCCCTCTCTCTCTCTCTCGCTCTGTGTTACTCTCTCTCACTCTCACTGTCTCTCTCTCTATCTAGCCTACTTGCTCTCTCTCCCTATCTCTCCCCCACCAATATTTACATTCTCTCTCTCTCTCTACCAGATAGAGGAACGGGGGGGGGGGCTGATTGTCAATAGCATGGACGGGAGTAGCCTCAGGGGCCCTAGAGCGGCAGTCTGTGTATTTCTGGAGCTCAGGCTGCGAGGTTTACCGAAACGTATTTTTATCATGAAAAGCCAACATGGAGAGGGCCAACCAAGCACAGCTGCTGCACTAATTTACTCTAAGCATGTACAAATAGGACGTCCCACACAGACCATGAAGAGAGAGGGGAGGTTTTGCTCTACGCGGCACTTTTGTCTGACCAGAAGAACAGGGATGCCTTCCAAAGAACAAACAGATCACTGCAGACAAGGAGAGGAAGAAGAAGAGGAGGAAAGGCAAGAGAGGGGCGGGGGATGTACATGGGTGTACGTGCACACACACACACACAAACAGCCACAAACTTGCAGGTGTGCACATATACACACTTGTGTGCATACACACAAAGCATACTCACACACAGACACACGCACATACACATACATACACATTTGCCTTAATTACAGCGATGTACCCCCATTATCATTTGCTATTTTAACGTTTTTTTATTTCATAAATCTCTCATAAGCTACAAAACACAGCGGACATTAAAAGCAAACACAACCTTCCCAGATTCCCTCTTTTTCCCACAACTTCTAGAAGTCTTTAATATTTACGGAGTCAAGGTCAGTGGCTGTCAGGGCCTATATTTCAAACCCATATGTATATGTTTTCTCAGCAAATTCTCAAGGTACTTCTGTACCTTCAGACCTGCACCAATGTCTCCCCTGTTCGCTCCCCCCTTTGGTTTTATTGCACCATGGAAAGTTTTATTTGCTCTTAAGCAATTCGCTGTGGAAACCCCCCATAGATCCTGCACAGCATTGTACATCTGCACAGGGAAACGCAAACGGGACGTACGCAGACGCACAGGGCGGACCCGCGTACAATGTGCGCTCGCACACACACTCTCACACGTGCCGACACACACCAGATATATGTCATGCATGCTGCATAGGCGTATAAGGCGTGTGCGCGACTACACACACACACGCACACACACACACACACTCACAGACTCACGGACACAGACAGACAAAGGCTTACACTCTCTCATACACACACACACACACACACACACACACAGAAACACGCACGTCCTTACACACACACACACACACACACAGCATAATTACACACTCACACACAAACACAGACACACACACACACACACATACAGACAGGGGCGTACACACTCACAGACGCACACACTTGCTAACACACACAAACACACAAAGAAGCACACAAGGAAATGTATACAGGACAGACATTAACACACATAGAAGAACACACAGACACATATTCAACCACACACAAACGCACATAAACAAACAGACCCACACACACGTGTACACACACACACACGCTTGCAGGTTAATATATACATGTGAAGGGGGTTCTACTCAAGGCCCCAGATGAATGGGGAACTTCAAACGGGGCCCTGGGTGTTAATGAACTGAATCCTGACAGGGTCGGCTTTCTGTGCGCCCAGACCCTGCGCCCCCACAATGCCTCCATTCACGGGGTCCTGCTCCACACAGAGCGTCAGGGCCCAGGTTATCGTGTTTGTGGAGTTTGCGCAACCTTTTATATACCTCTCACTAGTACCTACGTCTTCCCCGCCCCCCCTACCCCAGAGACGGTGGGGGGGGGGGGGCGGGGGGGAAACAATCGGGAAACAGCGTTGGCGTTCAGCTGATACAGGGGGCAGCAGCAGCAGCCTACCCACATGCATTAGCATGTTTCAAAATGGCCCCCATTCATGGGAACCGTCGTCGGGGGTTTGTGTGTTTGTGTGTGCACGCGTGTGTGTGTGTGCGTGCATGTGGGTGTGTGTGTGTGTGTGGGTGTGTGCACGTGTGTTTGTGTGTGCGTCCCAGCGCAGACACTCGCAGTGTTTCTTCCCGTCTCAGAGGTCAGGGGTCGCTGCTCCAGGTTCGTTGTGCGGAGCGGTACGCCGGCCGGTGTCCGACCAAACACTGGCATCGGGTCGTTGTTTTTTAAGGGGTAGTGGTTGTCGTTGATTGATCGGCTGCACATCTGGGGCTATGAGCTAACGGGCTCCTCATATGCAGGCTTTAAGGAGAAAAGGGGGTTTCTAAAGTACCTAAAGGCAACATACGATGGGCAAGCAGAGGAAATCTCTCTCTCTCTCTCTCCCTCTCCCTCTCTCTCTTCCTCTTCCTCTCCCTCTCTCTCTCACACTGTGACACATTTAATCAAATTCACTGTGGGCGTGCATAACGGCGATACACTTCAACACTATTCTCTTAGTGCTTTATTGATATCCAGAATGCCAACAGAGACGTCAGCCGCTGGGAGCCCCAGCGCACACCTGGTGAGACTGACCATAAAGGTTAAAAGACAGATATAAGCGGCGACATTTCAACAGAAACTCCCATGCCAAAGCACCATAAAACTGTCGAGTTTAATCTGCGGGGGGAAAAGAATACACCCTCCTCTCTCTCTCTCCCTCCCTCTATCTCTCCCTCTGCCTCTCTTTCTTGCTTTCTCTCTCCCTCGCTCTCCCTCACTCACTCTCCCTCCCTCCCTCTCATTCCCTCCCTCCCTCACCCTCCCTCCCTCTCATTCCTTCCCTCTCTCTCTCTCTCTCTCTCTCTCTCTCTCTCTCTCTCTCTCTCTTCCCCCCCCCCCCCCCTCTTTCCAGCTCGCTCAACGTCTACCATTGCAACCCATTGGAACCCTGAGGTGAATCGCCATCGATTCACCTCAGGCCATCCGTCCATACACTCCATCCACATGGGGTTGTTCTTCGCCCTTCCTATCGCCTCCAGGGGGGGCTCCAGCAGCCGACGTAGGTCGAGGGGTAGAAGAAGAAATACCGTCCGTGACAGGGAAAGCGATAGCCGGTGATGGAAGTTGTTTTACGGTAGCCACCGTTTTCCACACCCCAAAAGAGGAAGAGGAAAGAGCTGCGATGTTTAAACATGTGATATCCCCTTTCCACAAGGGTTTCTCGCCCAATGTCTGGAGGTGGGGAAGGGGCAGAGGTGCGTGGAGCAGGGTCACGCAGCTCTGACAGACAGTATTTATGGCCATCTAACCTGACACCAGCAGGAAACCTTTATTCGTTTCAGATGGGCGGCCTGTGAGCCCAGAACAGGGGAAGGGGGATATCGTAGCACTGGTCTGGCGCGGCGCGAGCTAACGGAAAGTTACGTTGGGGAAGGGAATACACCTTAATACGAAGGGATGTTCTCACCCGGTACTTCTGCCTATTTTTTGCGCTACTAATATTTTTTATAGTCCTGGCTTCTGCTTGGTGATTTTTTTTTTTTATGGATAAAAATTCAATGGAAACATACACAAGCACACTGCTAAGGGTGCTTTCTGACAGAAACACCTTTGGGTTGCACCTAGATAAATAAACAATTAATTTTAGAAATGAAGCAGTCTTTATGCTGGGCGTCTTCTGCGGTGGAGTGACTATCTGTGGGACGGTGTGTCAGACAGACATAAATAAAAAATAAAGGGACTTTTATCAACATTAATACGTTTTATTTTAGTCAGTCAGTCTCTCTCTAACTCTCTATCTCCCTCTCTCTCCTTCCCCCTCTCTCTCTCTCACTGTCTCGCTCCCCCTCTCTCTCACTGTCTGTCTGTCTCTCTCTCCCTTTATCCCTCTCTCCCCCTCTCTCTCTCTCTCTCTCTCTCTCTGCCTCTCTCTCTCTCTCTCTGCCTCTCTCTGTGTCCTTCTTAGGCCATAACACATTTTATTCACTTGAACCCTCCGCGAATTTGACTTCTTTAGAGTCACACTCACACACAACGATGGGCCAGCCGTCGCTTCCTCATCAGAGCGAGGTTCAGGAGAAAATAGGGCATGTATTAGCGCCAGAGAGCAAACAAATAACGGCCAGCTGGTGGGCTTCAGGGGGGCCAAAAGTACACACGTCAGGTTCCCAGGGGAGAGGGGTGTGAGGTGGGGAGGGTTCAAACGGTTAGGTACCCCTTCTCTGCTGCTACTAGGTTCCCAGGCTTCCCTGCATGGACCCTTAGCTACCCCCCCAACTTCCCCCAAATACACACACACTGATACACACTGACACACAGTCACACGCACACACACACCAAGTACCACCAGGGTTGTACCAGAAAGATGGGGCCCAGCAGTGGTTATGGGGGGGGGGGAGACCATGGGTGAACCGGGGGGGGGGGGGGGGGGGGGGGGGGGGGGGGGGGGGGGGGGGGGGGGGTTTGCAGAGTCCAAACCGGCGCGGTTGTTCCGGTGATTCCCGGATTGTTTGTTTGTGTGTTTGTTTGACACCGGTTGTTGACATTTTAGGAACGATCCCACGGAAGGCCTCCGTGCGATTGCTTTGGACAGCCCTCCGGTGACACGTCCAAGAGGCCAGAGGGAGGTGAGGTCAGCTTCTCGGCTGCATTGATTCACTGCTCCTGGAGCAACCACCTCCTCCGCCTCCTTCTACCTCCACCTCCACCTCCACCCTCTGTCCTCCTCCCCACCAAGCATGGGCCGGGGGCTGGAGGCTGAAGCGGCGGCATGAATGGGGCATTGTGATGGGTCTCCGTCACGCCGGTGAATGTTTTCACTTCCATTTGATCCGTCGGCAAGGCTGCTAATTGGGTTAGCGTGTTCTCAGGTCACCGGGAGGTTTGTCTTTCCAGAAATACAGAGAGACCGGGAAGAAGAAGAAGAAGGAGAAGATGAAGAAGAAGAAGCTTCCAGTTCATGGGTTCAAGCTTCTAAAAGCAGCTTGATCAGGGAGGCAGATGCTTAATTGATTGTGTCTTATGCTTAACGACCGACATTTTCCTGTCTTACGTTCTTCCTCTCTCTTTTCTCACTTTGTCGCTTGTCATCTGCTTGAAGTGTTGCTCAAAGCTTTCCACTTCAATAAATGTCACTATCCATCAGAAGGAAACACAATGCAAATCAAGCCTATGGCCCACTGGAGAAACCCCTTGCATTTACACTACGAATGTTACGAACTGGGTGTCGATGGCGATAGGCGCCATGCATTCAAACCCCAAACGGAGTCGCTTGAGTGGCACATTTTCCATCACCAAGCAGCGGCCTTTCGGGCTGGGAGGATATGGCGGAGCTATACCACTAAAAGACTTGGTTGTCAACTCTCATGCCTGTGTTGCGGCGTATTCTTATACGCAATAAGCGCCGCAACAGAGGACGAAACATACATTTCGAGATTGCAACTTTAAGGACCAAATTGCCAAGTGGAGTATCTCTCCGAGATGTTCTGTATAATAGTAATAGGCTGACGTAGAGACCAGAGGTAGGCTTCGTGGTTATGGGCCCATACTGGGCAATGTCGGGCCTGACCACAGCTGTCGGGATGAAATAGGGTGAGTGTCCACTCCTGTCCTGACCCCCGACCGCAGAGATGTTATTTTCCATGTTGTACCGTCCACAGAAGACACGGTTGTGTGACACAGCTGCCACTATTTATTTATTTGTTTGTTTGCTCTTTTCTCGTCACGGAATTATGTTTCCTGCAGGCAGCCCCCGCAAAAAAAACAAAAAGGGGCCCTCATCTGTCATCGTTTTACACGTAGTTGTAAATAAAGATTGTCAAAGTCTCATGCGCGTGTTTACTTTTCTTCGACGGTTTTGGCGTGGCCGGCGAAGGGCGAGGTGGTAAAAACAGACTGTCCTTAAAGCAGTGTCTTGGGCCAGAGCCCATGTGTGTTCAGGGCTTCTATTCCGCTACCGCGTCCAAGAGAGGCTGCTCTTCAATTGGTCCTCCACATTTGGATGGGCCGTCTGGATGGGGATTTTTTTTCTTTTTCGTCTGGCACGATCTTGGTAAATAGCGGGTAGGGCCTACAGTTATCGAGAATAAGTATGCGGTGATATAGAGTAGCATGAAAAAACAAAGCCACTATTTGGGAAGCGACACAAAGCAGTGCAGGGAACTTTGCACACTCACATTTGAACCATCTCAGGGGCCAGGGGACGGATTGTTGGCTTACTGCTAAATAATAAAGTGAAGCATGCTAATGTTATACACAAAATGCAAATAAGTATTTGAGGTTTGTGCTGAAATGTGTCAAAGTGGCCAGAGTTAGCTATAGGTTCATAATTACTTTATTAAGCGTTTGTACTTTGACAAGATCATACATTTTGGTTTGCAATACATCCAGGCATAACCGACTGCCACTGGATAATACAAAGATGTGCAATTATAATCCAGGCAGGAGGAGGGGGGCACAAAAAGCATGATATAGGCCTATAGCCTAACTGAAAAAGAGAAACAACAACTAAGACTGCTTCTCAGTCAGAGTGCCATTATATAGCCTATACAAATGTGAATGTCTAAACACAGTCAAATGACAAGGCAAATCAAAGAGAATGGTATTAAAGAACGGTGAATCCATTATTTGATCAACAAAAAAAAATCTCCACTGAAAATCCCACTTGCTGTGAAATAAAGCGGCGGTCAGAGCAGCGTCGTTCTTTTTCCACTCTTCAAGTGAAGCTTTATTATAGACTAGTGGCGCCACCGTGTGGCAGAATGAGGGAACGTGGGAGCTTGTTTAGTTACATTACCGAAATATATTCTTCAAAATGACTGCTAATTATGGCTTATTACGAGATAAACAGGCCGAACTAAGGCATACATTTGTTGTAAATTCGTCTCAATTAAAATTATTTAATTGGCTTGCATTTGATAACACATAATACACCCACATTAAACACCTGCTAAGTAGCACAAACTTTAATAAGTAATCACCAGAGGTGGACAGAGTACACAGCTTCCTTACTTGTACAAGTAAAAGTACTACAGTCAGATGTGTGTTTTTTCATCAATCAAATCAATAAACCTAAACCAGCAAAGAAGGCAATATAGCAATGTTCTGACACACCTCTGAACCTGACCGTGTTATACACGCAGCATAGCAAAGAAGAGAAAATAATAATGATTAAAGAAAATCAGCTAATCAGCTGTGTTTAGGTCAGCGTACAAAAAGGGAAAAAAAAATTCAGACAGTATTAAGCCCCTTCCTCTCACATTGACATACAGGCAAAGGCAGGAGAAAATACTTTCAGCTGAATAACAATATTCTCACACATCTATGTGTGACAACTGTGTGTGTGTGTGTGTGTGTGTGTACTGTACTTCAATTCAATCAAATGTCATGAAGTCCTTGTTCAACTTGAGGAGAAGTTGGTTCTCAAAATTGTGAATGAATTGATCCCCTTCTTGGGGTGAAAAGCAAACTTGCTATGCTAAAAAGCCTTTCACACGCGGCTGAAGCTGGCAGGGCTGTGTTGAGCTTTAGTGAGAGGTTACGCACAGCTGGATAGGGGGCCAGTGTGTTCACTCCTTCAGCTGTAGTGGCTAGGTATCCATCAAGTTGCTTACTTATCTCATGGGAATGCGTCTGCTTGACATTGGAGAAGAAGTCATCTTCATCAGAAGAGGTTGATGTGGTATCAGGAGACCGAAGACCTTCATCGTGTTCTGGCAGATGTGTCTTGATGTAACTAAGGCCTTGATTAGAAAACACAGAATCACACCAACAAACACATTTTTTGTTATAATTACTCTGTAAGTGAACAACTGCATAGAATCATTGTTGGATGTAAAGGTTTTTGAAAAAAAAACAAGCAAACAAAAACAAACAATTTCAAACATTTCAAACAAACATGTTCCTTACCAAGCTGTAGGACTGTGTCATTGCTGGTCCAGGAGGTTTTGAACCTTGGAACAAGAATGGCTGCTGCAATTAGCTCTGGCTCTGACATCATGCTCTCAAACCGCTTCCTCAAACCTTCAAGAAGAGCATCAACAAGTGGCTTGCAAAATCTGAGTGAAGGTCTGAACTTTTCAAGCTTAGTTGTGAGGGTGGTGACTGTCGGAGCCAGCCAGCCCATCTGAATGTTGACTTCTCCTTGTAGTATGTTGAAGGACTTCGCAACTGGACTCATGGTGGTGACATATTCCCCTAAAAAGGCTATGTCAGCCGGACTGTACCTAATAGAAACAGAAGAAAATAAACAAACACATATTTCAACAAAATCAATACAGAACCACTGTGCAATGCTGGACATTTATTTATTTGTTTATGTACCTACAGCAGATAATGTGGTAAGCATTACTCTAACAAAACAAGAACACAATTATACATTAACATAAGCTACTTACATTGGAACATTGAGTGCAGCACAGACCGTTGTCACAGACCCCTCTCCTCGGTCTCTAATGGTTCTGACCACACGTTCCACGGCCATGAAAGAGGAGTTCCATCGAGTTGAATCAGGCTGTACCAAGTGAAGCTTACAGTGTTCCACTATAAGCTCTGCATTTTGAGGAGACCTTGATGCATTATTCCAGAGTTCCTGACACTTAGAAAAGGCTGATCTGGACAATTTCTTGTAAGCTTCTGTCTTATTAGCCCGATCAACATCGACTGTGGAAACTAAATTTAGTAAATGGCATGCACAATGATGATGTTTCGGCAGCTGATACTGAAGCCCATCATCTTCCTCCAGAATGGCTTCCACATCCATGAATTCCCCTTCCTCTTCACCATCAGATGCATCACAATCTTCTCCTACTTCGCCTTCTGCAACTAACTCTTCATTGTTATTTTCGTCCTGCTGACCAAAGACACGAAACGCTTTCACGAAATTCGACCCGTTGTCTGTTAGTTCTAAATACCTTTTGACTTATTTCATACTCTGCATGAATGTCGGTCAAAACAGCTGCCAAGGCATCGAATGTGTGGGAGCCCCTTAGTTGACGGCAAGCAAGGGCAACTGAATGGCGTTCAAAACTGCAAGGAACGAGCCAGTGGGCTCCTTCCCCTGGCCGTCCAACAATCAGTAGTGGTGGCGATGTATGGTACCTTTTTCATTTCGTTCTTGAGACGTTCTTTCATTTTAGATGTAGCTGAATCAATCTTGCGCCGCACAGCTGTGCGGGACATGACAGCACTACTCGGTTGTAATTCTACAATAAGGTCTTGGAAGGATGGTTTCTCCACCAGGGAGAAGGGTTGGAGACCTTGAACGATGAAGCGGAGGATAGCCCGATCAACCGTCTTCTGAGACACCTGCTTGGTCTCCAGCAGTTTCAGTTGCTTCGCCTTGAAGCCTGTTCCACCTTCTGATGGCCTCTTGCAGGCTGTTGAAGTCAGTTGACAGTATTCCTCCAGATGCGTCTCATGCCTTCTCTTTAAAACACAGCATAATATTTCAGTTTACACTATAATAAACTAATAAATATTAGAAAAGATACCCATCATGTAGTCTACATAGCAGTATTATTAATTATGAAGTGCTGGTTGTTCATAATTTTCCAATGGCTCAAGACTAACTTTTAAATTGGTTTTACTGGTGCAACTTACTTTAATTTACGTGGACCAGCAGAGTATTTAAGTGCTTCTGACATTCTAACAAGTGCTGCAATATTAGGTCAGGCAAACACAAGACTTTGGGTAGAATATCTCTCATGTATTTAAATACAATTGTAGGCTACAGCAAGTTTTCATTGTATAATAAGACAGGTATAAGTACACTCAAGAGCGTTCCCCCACTTAAATAGGCATTTAAGCCCCACAGTTCAACAAACACTATTGTAAATTGCTGTCTAGGCCAGCTGAACTGTTATTTAAAAAAAAAAAAAAAAAAAAAGCCAAATAGCCCCTTAGACTAAACTGTAGGGCTAGCTCTAGTTATTCGCTCTAGTGAAATAAGTGAGCTGAAATGCCCTGCTTGCAACTAGCATAGCCTACGACTGAAC
The DNA here is from genome assembly GCF_949987615.1 of Pollachius pollachius. Lineage (NCBI taxonomy): Eukaryota > Metazoa > Chordata > Actinopteri > Gadiformes > Gadidae > Pollachius > Pollachius pollachius. Next base: position 5,889,476 of record NC_136949.1, read on the forward strand.
TAATAAGCTTTTGCATTTTTTTTGTATGGTAAAAAAGACGTTTCGTACTCGAGCTCACACTAAAAGCGATACATTGTATGCTCTCCCTATTTGTCAGGGGCATGTCAAAACATGAATCTGAAAGGTCTTCAGTTGATTATCTATGTTACACGATTAGCTTGCCTCGGCTTATGCTAACTAATTGTCAGGCCAAAGTTAGCCATCTGAATGGCTAGCTACAGCCATGGCTGCTGGCAAATTGGCAGGGGGAATGTGGCTTCGACTACTCAAACGTAACCGAGAATGTAAAAAGCTGCATTATCGCAGCTAGCCAATCATTTAGTGCACTTTTCTGTAGCTAGAATCTAGCATAGAAATGCAAGGAAGTTTATTACAATGTACGTACCTTGACATGCTTCCGCAAATTGGAGGATGAATTTTTGTAGGCGTTGATGAAGTTCTCTTTTGGAAAACACTTGAAGCGAAAACTATCATTAACTTGTTCAGAAGATTTAAGTAGTCTGGCGAGGTGGGGCCACGGGTTGGCACATTCCCGGGATGGACCTGCTGCGTCTTCATCCATTGGTTCCTCCATGGTTTCGTCTCTCATCTAAATCTGACCATGGAGTTGACTTTGGCGGAAAGCGAAGGTGATTGCTGATAGGCTGAAGGCTGTCCCCAATCAGTGGCGCCTGCACAATCCAATCACGTTTGAGAGGGAAACAACAAATTGAGGGTTTCCAAGATTTTTCTTTTCTCCTTTTATTTAAGTAACGGGTACTCGCGGTTATGGATAGAAATGTAGTGGAGTAAAGAGTACAATATTTGCCTCTCAAATTTACTTGAGTAAAGTCATGAGTACTCCCCAAAAATGATACACGAGTAAAGAACAGATCCCTCAAAATTGTACTTAAGTACTGCACTCAAGTAAATGTACTCCGTTACTGTCCGGCTCTGGTAATCAATTTAATATAAAGTAATTATTCGAAATAAATCATGGAAAGAAAAAATCCCCTATTGATGTATTTATTTATGTGCTCATTAGTATTGCCAGACAAATTCGTCAATGCACATTAGGCCGCAGATTCTTCCCCCAAGGCCAAGCATTAAGATGATTAACGTGGACGACGACTTTCTGTAAAAACCATCCATCACCAGTCCAAGTTCTTCAGAAAATCATTTGGTTCATTCTCACTCTTAAAGATTCCACATCAAAATTAAATCTTATTTAGTTATGGTTAGGTCTCAATCAACATATTTCTTTGTTAGTTCTGATCGGCAAGTATTTTTTTGAAGAAGACTTTATAGTTTGTCTACAATACCACAATAGCCATAACATCAATTGTATGCCTATTTGGCGCATATATCAAATGTTGTGTTTCTCAATACTACATGTTTAGTATTAGCCTAGAGTAATGATAACCAGTGCCACATATAGTCCTTCTCTCTCGCTCTCGCTCTCTCTCTCTCTCTCTCTCTCTCTCTCTCTCTCTCTCTCTCTCTCTCTCTCTCTCTCTCTCTCTCTCTCTCTCTCTCTCTATCTATCTTTCTCTTTCTCTCTTCTAATGTAATACATCTCTCTCTGTATAACGTAATTCTTACCTACACGCTCTATAACTGCTCTCTCTCTCTGTAATTCCTGGACTAGCTATGCATCATATCCTGGTGTTCAGTCATAAAAAGAAGGTGGGGATTGACAGCCCACTTCCTTCACCTGCCTGAAAGGGGCGGGCTCTCCCACCGCAGAAGTACGCTCGTTATTTTCTCCACTCCACTGGACAGGAATATTTTTTTCACCCCCGCGAAACGGTCAACGATCGATTCACCTTGACTCAATTAAGAGGTACGTTTTGTTTCTTTTACTTATAAAAAACATAACAATGAATTTGGCTCTTGGCCAGTTTGAAGAAGAAAAAACAACAGAGTGCTACATTGTTGAATGAAATGTCACATTAAACCCAGTCATGACACAGGCCAAGTCTATCCAGTGTAGTTTGTGTCTACATGTGAAACCACCTTTGTTAGGTTAATACAGCGTTCAGTAACACATCACAGTTTCAACCAGAAGATCAGTGACTCTTAAGTGTAACAGTAGGCCTAACGGACGTGAATACGTGTAACTGTTATTGATGATTGTACAAGTTGTCCGTGATTTGTTGTTTTTGACTGCAATGCTGTCGCCTAAAACAGATTTATTTTAGTTCAAGCAGTGTTTTTTTTCCCCTAAACAAATATAAGCTACTTTAGGCTTCTCGTTAGAGATTTCTCACCACATGCCGTCAGAGCCTCGCCCAGTAAACAGTGTTGCAACTGAGCTCAGTCTACTTTATGACTCTGCTACACGATGAGTCAAAACAGAACTCGGGTCAGACAGCTTGTGGTCATTAATCCTGCCCGGTGGCTACTCGGTTCAATAGTTACAACCGCTGGACATCTCTAGAGGAACGCGACAGGTATGCCTGCAGAATTGATAGCCTCCAGCCATGGAATAGGCCTGTTCAGCGCACACTGTAAACGTGTGTGGTGTGTCTGTGTGTGTGTGTGTGTGTGTGTGTGTGTGTGTGTGTGTGTGTGTGTGTGTGATATATTTGTGGCATAAACAAGTGTGTTTGTGTGTGTGTGTGTGTGTGTGTGTGTGTGTCTGTGTGTGTGTGTGTGTGCGTGTTGTTTTTAAGCCTATTGTTCTGTAAGACAGTGCACGGCTGAGATAAGGTTGTGTGTGTGTGTGTGTGTGTGTGTGTGTGTGTGTCTGTGTGTGTGTGTGTGTGTGCGTGCGTGCTTGCGTGTGTGTGGGCTGGTGGGTACATTGCATGGTCTCTCCCGATCAGATACGTGTTCCTACTCGCCAGACATTCCTCAAGCTGTTGTTCTGCTGCCGTTCTTCCCCCTTTCTGCTACCCTTCACTAACTCTGCTCTGTCTTCTCCTCTCTTTGTGTATTCTCTCTCCTCTTCTCTTTCTTCCCATCTCTGTGTTTCTCTCCTCCTCTCTTTCTCCTTGGTACCCCTATCTTTCTCTTCTCCTCTTTTCTCTCTTTCTGCCTCTCTCTTCGTTTCTCATCTCCTCTATTCTCTCTTTCTTCCCTTCTCCTCTCTTCTCTCCTTCCCTCTTTATTATCTTCTATCGTCACACACACAAACACACACACACGCACACATACAAGCTCACACTCCGAGCTGTCGAGGGGGTGTCTCTCACTGTGATGAATGCTGTTGAGAGCAGAAGCCCCCAGGGCAGTACGGCTGTGTTTTAACCCTGGGTCACCGCCTGGTGTTTCTGCATCTGTCCCCCCCTACGGCCCTTCATATTACAAGCATCTGTCTGTCTCCGTCTGATCACCGATCATTTATTCATCATGGGGAGAGAGAGAGAGAGAGAGAGAGAGAGAGAGAGAGAGAGAGAGAGAGAGAGAGAGAGAGAGAGAGAGAGAGAGAGAGAGAGAAGGGTGTATGATCATGAACATGCCACCCACAAAATGTCTAAGCTTTCATTCCCTCCCAGCCCCTTGAGCAAACCCTAGTGTCTGTTCTTGTCTCTGTGAAAGTTGCTCCAAGGGCGTTCGGTGGTGGTGCTCCTTTTGCGATCATGATTTGTGAAACCAAAGGCTGATTCATGTGTTAGTCTTGAGCCTTCAAATTTGGCCTCTCGTCTACTTTAACTGCCTAGCCCAAAGAGACCCCCGCTGTCGTAGCAAACATGAAAGGAACTTCAAGCTTCCTCATCACATTATAAAAAGCACCAGATGTCACTGAACTGTTGCCAAAACTCATTTCAGGACAAGATTAGATAACGCTTTATTAGTCCCGAAAAGGAAATGACAGAAGGTGTTTCAGCGGCGAGGAACGTCACAACAATGAGAACAGAAATTACGATAACAATACAAACTACAACACCTACAATGCATGTACACCTATGAATAAAATCAATCTAATGGAATTAAATGAGGTAAACAAATATAATATAATATTATATAATACATACATTTAGACTAAATAAATACTAATGCCATCACCGGCGTAGACATCGACTTCCGGCAGCTCTTTGAAGGGGACTTCGAACTCGAGAGCCTTGAAGGTCCCAAAACGTTCCTGTCTCACACTCTGTTCCGTTCCCCCTGCCCCTTCCCCGCTGTGAGCAGGCCGGCAGTCATGGTCACAGCGGCCGAGTATGGCAACACGTCCTGGGAGCTGGCGGTGAAGGTGGACCAGAAGGAGGGCGAGGAGTCCATGAGGTTCAAGCTGCGCATCAAGGGCGACCTCCACGTGGGCGGCCTCATGCTCAAACTGGTGGAGAAGATCAGTGAGTATTATGCGTGCGTTTGTGTGGGTTTTTGTGTGTGTCTGTGTGTCTATGTTTCTGTGGGTGCCAATTTGTGTTTTTATGTTTGCGGTGTTTGTTTTTGAGTGTGTGTGTGTGTGTGTGTGTTTATAAGGTGTGCATGCATATGTGAGTGTGTGTGTGTGTTTATCGGGTGTGCATGCATATGTGAGTGTCTGTGTGTGTATTTAGTGCCAATTGTTTTTTATGTTTGGGGTGTTTGTGTGTGTGTGTGCATGTATGTTTGAGGTCGGAGTCAGTGTGAGTGTGGGTGTGGGTGTGAGTGTGTGTGTGTGTGTGTGTGTGTGTGAGGGAGTGTCCTTCAGTCGGCAAGCTGGATCAGACAACCCTTAATGACACGTGTCCGAAATTTCCCCTTGGATGAAAGTATCTCCTAAAAAGACATAACAGAAAAAACCAACACATGCTCGATCCCAGAGCCGCGGTATCAATCCACCTGCCGACACATTGACCCCTGCTCACACACAACACCACACCTTTGTTTATCCCAACGTTCATACACTGCTGGAGCATTTAATGTTCTCCAGTAACACTCATACACCGCCACTCACTCCCCGGGGTGCAAAGGTCCCTTTCCCTGGTCCCAGACACCTAACCACAAAACAGTCCTAAGACCGCCATTAGCCAAATAACGGTGAGCTCACTGTGAAAAGGCCCTTCCTCTGAGTCACTGGGAGGTAATGGTTGTGTCATGTGAGTGGGGTGCTTCCAGTGGGTGACTCAGTGACCGGTCATCGCCAAGGTTATATTTGCGCTGTCTACGGAATTTTGGAGAATGATAACATGACGCAAGCACACACTCATTCCCAGTCATACAACCACACCTTGTTCCTTTTTTTTACTGTTGTGTTGGTCGGCTGTCTGGCCACATGACAACGGGCACAATTGTTGTTATTATAAGATGAATGAGAATATGAATGAGTCTTGTTTGGGTTTGGTTTTTCTTAACAGTTCAATTCGTAATACTGTGCCTATAAATATGGAATGCTTGAGAAAGTTTCTTCTTGTTTTGGAAGTCCGTTCACTTAGGAAGACTTTAGTCAGACCAAGTTTGTTGGTTAGTTTGTTTTTTTGTTTGCTAAAGGATACCCATTAACTGCCAACACTGTAGTCCGCCAGTGGTGGTTAGCCATTGTTGACACCTTTGAACTCCATTTCCCAGAGACGCAACAGGACTGGTCGGACCACGCCCTGTGGTGGGGTCAGAGGAACATGTGGGTCCTGAAGACCCACTGGACCCTGGACAAGTACGGCATTCAGGTACCGCGGGACTTGGTTCTTTGTGGTGTTCCTGTGCACTTTCCATTCAAATCTGAATGGTGGCTTCTCATTGGCCGATTGGAGAAACACACTGTAATAATACGGTCTTGACTGAAATCAACAAACAAACAAATGATAAACCTGATAATAAGCATTAGCAAACGCCAACGTTTCGTACAAACATCCATTAAAAAAAATTGACGTAACGATTGATATTGGACGAAGAAAATCCAGAAAAGCTAAAGCTGAGGCTGCTTCCCTCACAGTCGGATGCAGACCTGTGCTACACACCGCAGCACAAGCCTCTGTTCCTGCAGCTGCCCAACATGAAGACCATCAAGATGACCGTCAGCTACTCCAACGTGGTGTTCAAGGCGGTGGCCGAGATCTGCCGCGTACTCAGTGAGTCACTGTGGTTTTCTTTCCATGTAGCGATGGGTCATAGTGGAGCATAGTAAGTGGCGAGCAGTGTTTGGCTCCCAAGGTTCATGGTTCAGAATATCAATGTAATCAGTCGGTATGAATAGGCATCCATTGTTTTAAAGAATTATTTTTGTATTTTTATGCTTTTTAATGATGGCGGTAGATAGACAGGAAGGTATGGGAGAGAGCGCATATGCAGCTCAGAACCAAGGGCAGGGATCGAACCCGGGTCGCTGCGATCAGGACTAAGCCTTACAGGCATCCTTAAGCAAGATCCATAGCTCCTACATGCAGATGTTGGAATGGATTGTTCATGAATGAGTTATTGCATGGGCCCCGTTTTTTTCCTGTGTTTGACGTAATTTCGCCATGATGGAGTGATTAATGACCATTATGTAATCTGATTCTTATTGGATTTCAAGCACACCGTGTGTACTGGAAAGGAGCGCACAAACAACAGAGTAACTGTAGGACAGATTGAAGGTTCTGTTGTGTTCGCCATCAAGAGGATTTGAAGCAGACTATGTGATGGCGTCCCTCCTTGGCTTCATTTCTCATGTTTGCCTCCTCGCAGACATCAGAAGACCTGAGGAAATGTCGCTACTCAAACGCACCGAGGACTGCAAGAAGAAGAAGAAGAAGGAGAAGAATGCCTTCTTGGATGAGGTCTTGGACATGGATGACCTCAATTTAAATACAGCAGCGTCAGGTACGACTCACAAACTGATCCGGAACATCCATCTGTCTGACATTCAACCCCTGTCCAGCCATCCATCCATCCACTATCCATTCATCATCCATCAGGGGCAAAAACTCAAGTTGCGTTCATTCTCTAAGTCTATTGGTATATCTGTGAATTTGTGAGACCTCAAAGGATTGAGTCTGTTCAGTCTTTCCTTTTGTGCTGTTAAACGGCCACTTTAAACTTTAGCATATGAATACTAAAACACACTGACATTATCAATGTTTCTGTGCATTGCCAGAGCATCTCTGTGTACTTTCTAGACAAGCACCTTTAATCCACCTTCACATTTCGTGAATTCCTTTCTCAATTATTTTCATGCAACCGCTCACACTGTTATGCTGTGCTTCAGGAAGCCCCGCCCACAGTAAGACCATGGTGGCGACCTATGACCCAGAGAACGGCATGCCCCTAACTGCCACCAGCCTGTGGTTTGGGGACAACCCCTTCACCGCCAGCCAGCCTAATCTCCCGCCTGCAGATCTGGCCAAAATGTACCAGCCCCTATCGCTGGAGGACAAAACGACCATCAACGCAGGGTCAGTGACCAAATCCACCCATAGAGACGTCCACTAATCAAGAACCCCCTGGTCAGCCCAGAGAGCTACTGGGTCCAGTCACCCATGTTAATAGACTAAGTAGGCGTTCTTGAGCAAGATGTCCTAACCCCTCTATCTCCTCCTTAATGACCTGGTACACTACCTGAATCTTAGTTCCCTGCGAGTTGTTTTGGTGTAAAAAAGTGTCTGCTAAATGACGATTAATGAAATAGTAATGAGTGGGAGTAAATTAAGCGTTTTGCCTAATTCCCTGCACATCTGAGGTGATGATGTTTTTGATTGACAGCTGGCTGGACTCCTCCCGCTCCTTAATGGAGCAAGGCATCCAGGAAGATGATAAGCTGTTGCTACGTTTCAAATACCACATCTTCTTCGACCTCAATCCCAAGGTACTGACCTCTCACAAAGTCTGTGTGTGTGTGTGTGTGTGTGTGTGTGTGTGTGTGTGTGTGTGTGTGTGTGTGTGTGTGTGTGTGTGTTTGGGGAGGATTTTGCTATAGCGGTCATAGCCTGCCCGGCGGTTTGCTGCCTTTTACCTTTTGATGTGTTGTACTAACTTTGATGTTCCTTCATGCGTGTAACTAATGTGTGTGTTTGTGCATGTGTGTTCCACATGTGCATGTGTGTGTCAGTATGATGCGGTGAGGATCACACAGCTGTATGAGCAGGCCCGCTGGTGTATTCTGCTGGAGGAGATCGACTGCACCGACGAGGAAATGCTCATGTTCGCTTCGCTCCAGGTGAAACTCAGCCCATTACCGCCAAACCCCCAGAGACATGTCCTTGCTGGTCCAATAGAACACGCCGTCACCCAACATAAAGGCAACGCGTTCAGAAAAGAGCTAGGGATATGTGTCCACTGCATATTGTTTATATATGAGATATAAATAGGAATATAGAGTTTAAGTCAAACATACAACTTATAGTCAGTCATGGCCGTGAGTCAATTTGAACTCAAAACAAGTTCAAATTGTTCTTTCTAGTCTGTTATCCATATAATTGCTAGTGAAAACTTTAAATATAGAAAATTTGAAGTGTTAGTCGGATGAGCGCTTCTCTTCGGTTCCAAAATGAGATGTAATGAATGAGCTATAAAAGTGTGTCTTGAGGCCTTGATTATTATCCATCCTGGCAAAACAGGTTTGATGTCTAAATCCATAGAGAGAGACATGCTAGGACATTGGGGAAAGGGTGGAGCGAGAGAGAGAGCGAGAGAGTTCTTATTCTAGTATATAGTGTATTATAGTTTGGCATTGCCTACTTCTTTGACATCCGAAGTTGTTAATATTTTTTTTACAGACAGAAAGAGAGAGAATGAGAAAGAAGAAGGGACACACACACACACACACAGATAGTGGGAAACGCGCAGATCAAGGGACAGAGAGAGAGACAAAGAGGGTGAGAGAGAAAGAGATGGGTTGTAATGGGAGTTCCTTACGAAAAACATTTGCTACAAGAGAGAAGAGCTTTTGGTTATAATGATGACAAATGATTAGCTGCAGCCTTCTCAATGTTTAGCGCTTAGCCCTTTCAATCATCAGTTAAGGTGAAACAAGCACTTCACAATGTGCTGAATTTGCCGTTTTCTTTACTTGCACCCATTAGATGGGACAGATATACGTGTGCTATCATTAAACACCATATAAAGGGCCCTAGCGCTTTACCGCAATGCTATAAACAATTAGTTGCTTGAATTACCTTTTTTTTAATTGGTCGTTTGAAAATCATTAACGGCCATTATTAAACCTTCAGTGTTGTTGGTGGCTCGTTTCTTTCCTCGGTGACAAAATGTCCTCCCAGTACCACATTTGTAAGCTGACGACGTCCAGCGAACCGCTGGACTTCTCCAACGAGCCGGAGATCGACGAGGTGGAGGCCGCCCTGTCCAACCTGGAGGTGACGCTGGAAGGCGGGAACACGGATCGCCTCCTGGTGAGTGCCGCACTCACACTCCTATACGAGTTAATTGTGGCGAACGGTCCGTGCTTCACTCCACCGGATTTGGCCGTCACGCTCCACCTAGGTGACTTTCACAGGACCACGGGAGGGTGATCCCGGTTTACGTCGACGTTGATTGACTCATATATGAGCTGGGGTCCGGGTTGCCATGCAGGAGATCTCCCTGAGTGTATGTGCGGGGATGGCTGCTTTAAAGGTGACATATTGTGCCATCAGGTGTGAGTGCGATTGGCCGTCCAAGCTGTTTTGAGAAGAGACAGATTACCCGAACCTCACACCTGGTGGTGTAATATATCACCTTTAACCTGTTGCACAGTGATCACTCAACGTGCAACAGCTGTTCAGCCTCACCCAGCAACAGAGTCCAATCTCTCGGACTCGGGCCAGGTCAACACATTCCACACTGATGCTTTTGAATCCAAAATAAACTTGAGTCGACTCCAAAGCAAGTGAACGATTACAGCCCGTTATATTTGCGCTCTGTGTGCTCTGCCTTGGTGTAAACAACATGACACTCGTTATATTTTGTGTCAGACTACAAATGTGAGGTGAAATCCGTGTTTGGTTGTGCTGTGAGCTTGAAAGTGGAAGTTAAAGTCATAAAGTGAGGCCTCTTGCTCAGGGACGCCTATAGAGTATACTGTGGACATTGGGATTCAAGCCCAGAACCTAATGGCGTGGAAACAGTCCCCTGACCGCTAGACCAGGGGTTCCCAATCTTTTCCATTACCCTGTGACTCAGCTGTTGGGGTACTTTGGACCAAGGAGGATCCATCTAATATATCATGTTATTACATCGTCATTACCTTGTCAAAATGGTGAGACGATGAACATCTGTCTCTTCTTATTCTATATGCCAAGTCTTAAAAGCATCGTTATGATCCGATGCAACTGACAAGACAGTATGTCTATTTTTGAAAATGATTATACTCAAAATATAATTTTTGCTATACCACAACACACTGGTCCTGTTGTGAACAATTTATGGATGCCGACAATTACACATACCAGACACACACACACACACACACACACACACACACACACACACACACACACACACACACACACACACACACACACACACAGGGGGGAGTTTGTAGCGGGCTATTACACCTGTTTTCGGGCGGGAAAGGCGATTAGAAGGCCGGCGTGCGTGTTTCGACGTGCTGCGATGTCACGGGAACCCACGTCTGTTATCTACTGAGTTGTTGTTCTCTGCCTCCAGGAAGACATTACTGACATTCCAGAGCTGGCTGATTCCCTGCGGCTGTTCAGGTAAACCCTCTCACCTTGCCCTCAGGGGCAAACATTACACGCTTTATTATGTGGGACTTACTGGCTTATATCGGGAGCTTTTCCTTTTTTTGGGTGATGTCACTACCAGAATAAATGCTTGTGTTGACATACAGGGGGAAGCATTCCACAACCTCCTCTATTCCTCAAGGTTGTTTCTCTTCTGTGCCTTCTCTCTAAATCAAGATAACTGTTAACTCTTCTTTGAAAAAACAGAACACTTGACCGTCTAAAGCAATCATCTCTTGACTCTTTTCCCATTCTACTCCCCGGTCTAATATTTCTATTAATATTTGGATTGTTGCTCATTGTGTGTTTCAGGCCGAGGAAACTGACACTGCGACCGTACAAGGAGTACTGGTTTGTGTTCAAGGACACCACCATCTCTTACTACAAGAACAAGGAGTCTTCGATGGGGGAACCCATAGAGCAGCTCCACCTCAGAGGTCAGGGTCACCCCCCCCTCATCCCTTTGAGATGCGTTAACGGGTCGCCCCCTTATTCAAACGAAACTGACATTTGAGAAAAAAACTGTTGGAAAAGTGGAAGGGCAGAATTGCCCCATAGCCATGAAAACGGCTGCTTTTTATTTAATGTCCCATGATATTTATCAAATTTCCTTTTAAACTCTTCAAATGTGGTTACTCAAGCAGCAGCTTCATCTTTTTTTTATTTTTCTATTTCTGTTGGGGCTGATAATTGAATTAATGAAATGGCTTGCTCGAATTGCAAACCAAGTGTTTTATTCCAATGAAGTATCTATGTATATATGTGGACATAGTAAGAATTACTCTCAGACAACCTCAGCCTGGTTCACCCAGGATACTAAATACAGTGTCTGTCTGTCTGTCTGTCTGTCTGTCTGTCTGTCTGTCTGTCTGTCTGTCTGTCTGTCTGTCTGTCTCTCTTGTTGTGACAGGTTGTGAGGTGGTCCCTGATGTCAATGTGACGGACAAGAAGTTTGGCATCAAGCTCATGCTCCCGGTGGCTGATGGGATGAACGAGGTTTACATCCGATGTGACAATGTAGGTCAAGTCAATGATAGACCCTAATGATATGATCTATCACGCTATAAAATAACACTGATGAGAAGTAAGTAAGAGTCCCTGGAACTTACAACGTACATCAGAATGAATCATGGGGTATTTGATGGCACTATGCCACCATATGGGGAGGACTCTAAAGTACCTTAAAATCCTTAATATACCGTAACCCAAGCGAATCAAAACATTGTTTAACCTCTCCTCGCGCGAGAAACGCTGTGGCATTTCCAAACCCAACAATATCTTCCCGTAACGATTAAACAATGAATACACATTACGACAAACATAATAGCTAACATTTAAATTCTCCCAGGCCCCAAATGTCAGCGACCATTGCGATGTGACAACGCAATCTCCAAGCCCTGAACAACCAAGATATTTGGCTTATATGTGTGGAGTGTGTGTGGATGGCTGGTTGAGGCAGCCTCCCCTGCTCAGAGACATACTGGTTGGGCTCTGAGGCTGGGGGAGGCTGCATACCTGTTGAACAGTGAGCAATCAATGTGCACAGGTTAAGCCACCCGTCACCACACACACTGCACTATGTCCAATTTAGATGATTGTCATTATTGAGCAGGAAGGCTCAGGCATCTCAAGAATGTGGACATTGGGTTTCGAACCTACAACCCACACCCATACAATAGACCACCATGCCCCCTACTAATAAACTGCCAAACACACATTGAAATCTTTACCAGTAATTGTGGCTCGACAATAGATATCACTGCAGGATAGCGTAGTGGCCAGGGCTTTCTGCTACTAGGTGGAAGCGTCTTGCTTCCATCCTCAACATCCACAGCATCCACGAGCAACGTGCCCCAGCCATTATCCTGCTTCTTTAATGACCTGCATCTTAATCATTTTAATGGAAGTAGCATTGAACCATTGATTCAGCTTAACAAATAAATGGTACTAAGGCCTTTTGAAGATAATTGTGATATATATTGTAAAGCTGTAATTCTTTTAATTATAATTTAATCCTAATTATTTAACTCTGCTGTCCTCCCCCCTCCCGACAGGAAGTACAGTATTCCAAGTGGAAAGCTGCGTGTGTTTTGGCCTCCAAGGGGAAAACCATGGCGTACAGCTCCTACAGGTCAGAGGTCAAAAAGATCCAGTCCTTCCTGCAGATGAAGAGCCTAGCGCCCCCTCCTGGCCAGTCTGCACCCAACGTGGAGGCCATGGATATGGTCGCAGAGTGCTTTGTCTCGCCGCGCTACGCCAAAAAGCACAAGTCTAAGCAGGTTCGAAGGTTTTTAAATCCCCCCTCCAGTTATTTAAGCTGCTGTAGGTAAGATTTAGGAGTAGAAAAGGAGGGAAGCAAGATTTAGAAAGTAAACAACCTAATAAAAGGTCCCCTCCCTTTCTGCTTCCTCCCTCTGTTCCTCCCTCTCAGCCATTGAGAATCAGGGAAGAAATGCCCTGATAAAAAATAAGCCGAGATTTGTCTCAAATCTAAATTGACTCACGAGGGGGCAGGTGTAGTCAACTTGAAACAGATATTCTCATAGTACATTTCACTCACAGCTGACCGATGGAAAATTATATCCAAATAGCTCTTCAATTCTAGCTGTTAAATCTTACCTACAAGACCAAAATGGAAGTTAAGGGATTTTATTTATTTACTTTTATTTGTCAATCACATGTAGCATAAAATAGTATGGTCGGTATAGGGAAAGTAAAGTTCAGTCATGCCGTGCGCCATTTTATGAGGCACAACCTCTAAAGATGGCGCATTCAACGTGGTGTGACGTCAGCTTCACATTCCCTATATGAAGTTTGACTCCCAACCGAAAGGTTGAGGATTCAATTCCCCAATGTCCTTGAGCAAGATGCCTTTCCCTGCTCATTAGCGCCATGTACGTGACTTCACTGTTATATAGTAAATGGTAAATTGACTGCATTTATAGACCACTTTTCTAACCAGTGGCCATTCAAAATATTGCCTAAGATTCACCCATTAATACACAAATTCACGCACCAACGGCGATGTCAACCATGTAAGGAGACGGCCATCTCTTCGGGAGCAGTTAGGGTTAGGTGTCTTACTGAGGAACACCTCAACACTCAGGTAGGAGGAGCCGGGGACCAACCTGCTCTACCTCCTGAGCCACTGCCTTGTAAAAATACCTTTTCTCTGGGGTGTGTTCCCCTGCAGCTGACGGGACGCATACAGGAGGCTCATCAGCACGTGGCCCGGCTGTCCCTGATGGAGGCCAAGATGCGCTTCATCCAGGCCTGGCAGTCGCTGCCAGAGTTTGGGATCAAGTATTACATTGTTAGGTATGGTGCACCTTTTACTATTATACCTCCTTATAAGCCATAAGCGTATTACTTAGCGCTTTTGCTGGAACTTTTCAGGGCATCGATTTTGTAGAAGGTTACTTTAACCTCTGACTGGCAAGGAAACTGTTTGTACTTTGATACGCAAGCTTTTAGTGGGTATTGATTCTTTCGTCTAAAACTACCGTATTATGAATTCTACTACAATTATCTGTTTGTGTTTGTGCCTGTGTGTGTGTGTGTGTGTGTGTGTGTGTGTGTGCCTGCATGCGTGTGTGGGTGTGTGCGTGTGTACCTGTGTGTGTGTGTGCGTGGGTGTGTTTGTGTGCGCTCTAGATTCCGCGGAAGTAAGAAGGATGAGATCCTGGGCATCTCCTATAACCGGATGATCCGCATCGACATGTCGTCCAGCCTGCCCGTCACCACCTGGCGGTTTGCCAACATGAAGCAGTGGAACGTCAACTGGGAGATCAGACAGGTACCAGTCCTACGTCCGGATCGCTCTCTGGAACAAAGATGGATTTAATGCTGTATCATCTCATACCATGTTATGTGTGTATGTAGATAGATTATCTAGGACTATTTTTTTGTACTTTTTAACTCTTGGATTATTTTTTGTGCATTATTTCCTTTTTTTAATTGTACTACTATCCCTCTTATCTCTTTAGTCATTAATGATGCAGCATTATTGAATTCAGATCATTAACGAGCCAGCAAAGGGGGGCGGATATTGTCAACCCCTGGGAAGGACAGAAAGGTTATGGGTTCACATCCCAGTATCTGCAGTATACCGGCATGCCTCCCATAGGATCATTGCCCACAATTGGCCTTCAAAAACAGTGTGTGTATGTGTGTATGTGTGCCTGTGTGTCTGTGTATGTGTCTGTGGTGTGTGTGTCTGTGGTGTGTGTGTGTGTGTTTGTGTGTGTGTGTGTTTGTGTGTGTGCCTGTGTGTTGTTTCTGTCACTAGGTGGCCATCGAGTTTGACCAGAACGTGTCGATAGCTTTCTCCTGTGTGAGCTGTGACTGCAAGGTGGTCCATGAGTTCATCGGGGGATACATCTTCCTCTCGACGCGATCGAAAGACCAGAACGAGACTTTAGATGAAGAACTGTTTCACAAACTCACGGGGGGCCAGGAATAAGACACAAACAGAGAGCCACTATTCTCCTTATCGATTTTGATGTTTCCTCATTGCTTCAAGTGTTCATTGTTTCAACACACAGGGGGGTGAGGAGAGGCCAGGGAAATTGTGGCTCAGCAAGATAAAATAATTTCTTGGTTCACAACAACTCATTTGGCCCAGGGTGAAAATCAATGTTTTCATTACAAAGCATATTTTCTGTAAAATTGGAATCTACAACAAAATCTGTATTTTTTCTTAAAGGCATCATAAGTTAAAGATACCTTCATTGTAGTCAACAAGTAAACTCAGAAAACGACACACACAGGCAATTGATATATACAGTTATTCTTAAAATTTGTTTTTTTGGGTGCTACTTTGATGGCATGTTGTTGACTAAAACGATTTGCCCATTTACCCAATCTCCATTTTGAGGACTTCCTGGGCTGCGGGCCAAGGACCTGTTTAGCAGATTGTCGTGATAGGTATTCAACTAATGAGGCTCAACTGATGATGTCTTTCTTTGTGGTGATTCAGCAGAAAAAGCGTCTGTACCTTAGAGCGTTATTTGTGGTGTGGTGCTATTTCTACTTCGACGTCCTTCTGTTAGACTACGTTTTTAAGTGAAAGTGCTATTTTAACCTTTTGTTCACTTTTATTGTGCCTATATGTTGCATGGGAAACGTATACCTATTGAATAGTGGACTATGAGTAAAAAGACATTTTGTACATCACTAGCATCAAGTAGGCCCACAAGTCTTTTTTTTAATTTAATTTTTTTTCATTGTCTTTAAGAAATGGGGAAAACAGACTTTCCTGACAGTGTCCACAGAGAGGATGCTGAAATGTTTTGTTGTAAATATCAGATCAAACATTTGAGAAAGATCTTTTTGTAACGCAATAAACAGTGGTTTAACATGTCATGTCTATTTTTTTTTTTAAATGAGAATACTTGAATTCCATTAAATAAATGAATATTAAATTCAGAGCGGCCAACAAAAAAAACGAACCTACGTTTCTGTATTTCTTATTTTAGCACTCTATTTCTCATCATAGGACTAGGGTAATCTTATGAAAAGATTCTTCAAGTGAAAAAGCCATCAAGCAATCCATCTAGAAATCACATTAGTGAAAAATAATGCATTTGTGATATATTATGATACATTTAATTTCACCAAATATTTCATCAAATATAATCCAAATATCTCTGCACGGACACAGCCTGGCTGTAGAACACTGATAGGATCGAACCACCTCAGACAGGCTGTGCCGTTTCCATGGTTCCGCTCATACGATCTGCAGTCGATTAATGACCCTGCGCACAGCTACGGAAATACAAGCTAACACGTGGAAACAGTACATCGCGACTTTCGCTTTAGATTTTTGGGGTTACGTAGTGATTTTTCCACCGTTTGTATTCATTGTAGCAACGGAAGACAAGGTTACTGTCTAGTCATTTTACTTCGCCTATATTATTATGGCCGAGAGTATAGAAGAAGATGATTCTGCGTACATCATCAAAGACGGGGACTATGTTGTGTTAAAACGAGGGGACATTTACAAAGCTGTTCAAATTCAAATAAAAAAGTAAGTAGGGAGACTCTTTCAAATCAATCTAAGACATTTGTTCTCCAGCATATATCTATATATATATATATATATATATATATATATATATATATATATATATATATATATATATATATATGTATATATATATATATATATATATATATATATATATATATATATGTATTATTATGACATGAAAGTCGGAACTGTACATCCATAGCAAGCTGTCAGGTCCATACAAGGACCATAACAATATTGTATTATGAATCAGCCTCTCTTCCTACCTTTTTATTGTATGTTCTGAAATGTCCGTCGTATTGTTCACTTCAACATGTACCTCTCCGTTTCACAGGAAGGTGATGTTTGAGAAACAATGGCTTTTCTTAGAAAAAGCAATTGGACAGCTGTATAGTACTGCGTTTGAAGTAGTGTCCGGAGGTCATCTAGAACCTCAGAAGGCGAAGACCACAGAGAGTTCAACAGGTAAGCTTCAAGATCAGTGTAATGTTGCAGTACTGATGTGGGACGTCTAGTGTGAAGATATGATGTGTAGACCCATGCGTTATACAGGGCTCGATATGGGTCAATAATGCATTGTAATTCCATTTAGTCAGCAAGATAGTCAGATGTCTGTGTCCATATGTTCTCTCATACAGTTTTATTGTTTGAACTCTGTTCTACTTTGTTCTACTTATACAAAAGTAGAACAATGTTAATGTTCTTTGGGATTTAAATGTATTTTTTTTTATTAATACATTATTGGAAAACATCTTACACACACGTCTATTAAACACATCCCTCTTTCAGTGGAAATTAACTGTCCATACTCCCATTCAGCTGTCGATTCATCATATTAAAACATTCAGTTATTATTTATGAAGTGTTCTTTCTACTAAGCTTATACATCGTGTGGTGCTTACCTACTTTATCTCTATGCTACCAGATGCTCAAGAGGCGGGCTCAGACAACAGGAACATAGTGGACGACGGGAAGTCTCAGAAACTCACCAGGGATGACATTGAGACCCTCAAAGAGCAAGGACTCAAGGGACAGGTACAGCCGGAAAACATACACACCGGGGTAGTAAATGAAACAAAAGTATTCTGCTGGGAGGGGAAGCCTCTATTGATGGTGCACGCTCCACTCTGCAGGAAATCATCCAGCAGCTCATCGACAACAGCTCCACCTTCCGAGACAAGACTGAGTTTTCACAGCAGAAGTACATCAAGAAGAAAAAGAAAAAGTATGTTGTTTTGTGCAATTCCTCTACAGTTTCTATGTCTGTGACTCAGTATCACATTTACATTCTCAAAGCGCTTCAAAGGCCACCGTTATAGGACAGTCAGCCACCTAACCCTGAAGCCTTCTAAAGGGCAAGGGAAAAACTCCTCCATAACTCAAAGGGAAGAAACCTTGAGTAGGATCACAGAAGAGGGATCCAGCCTTCAAGGCAGGGGTTACAAGTGTGCAAGCATTAACAGTAGAATCAAACCAAGTGGAAACGAAGGTTGAAGTTATTTAAAAGTACCATTGTGTTGTTATATTGCACCGTGTGGTTCTGTCTCGCAGGTATGAAAGCACCATAGCGGTCCTCAGACCCTCCTGTCGCATACTGGCCATGATGTACCACGGCCGAGAACCGGGGAAGATCTGGTAATTATGCTCATGGCTTACGCAGCGCAATAAAAGGTTAAACAGGATGCAGCCTTTGCCTTTTTACGACTCCGCCACACTAAAAAGGAATGGCTCGTTTACCCTTGGGTTTATGCAAGGGTTTTATTTTTTGGTCCTTTACGTGTTAACAGCCATCTGAGGTACGATACGCTGGCTCAGATGCTGACTCTGGGGAACATCCACGCTGGCGGGAAAGTCCTGGTGTTCGAGACGTGTGCCGGCCTCGTCCTGGGAGCGGTGATGGAGAGGATGGGGGGTACAGAGACTTCTTCCCTTTGATATAACGGGGCGTATCCTAAGGCATTGTTTAGTATGGCTTGGCTGGGATGACTGTGTTGAATCTGCCATACAGCAGTAAAACGCCTCTAGCATGTATGACTGGTTGCGTAAGGATCTTCAGAAGAACAACTTTTGCTGATATACATTTTTAATTAATTCTTCCAATGATTTAACTTATTGCCGCCTTTGTCCAACGCTGTCTCTTCGAAGCGGTTGTCCACCGCTTTTTAAAAATAAAAAAATAAATCTTTTTCCGATGCTGCTCTCCCAGGCTACGGTTCGGTGGTCCAGATGTACCCAGGGGACGGGCCGGTGCAGGCGGGCCTGGAGAGCTTCGGCTTCCCCCCTCACTTCCACGACACGCTGCACACCTTCCCCATCGGCCACGTCAACGCTCTGCTAGCGGGCACGCTGGACACCGGCCCGCCCAAGGAGCTCGCGGCCGGTAAGGGGATCTGTTGCTTTTTGATTTTACTTTTGATTACGCTTTCATTAATCCTCCCCACCTCTATTTGGACGGTGTTTTTTTTGAATGACATATTTTTACGCGGTCGGTAAGAGATGTTGTAAGTGTTGCTGGGGCACAACGCCTCCCCTGCCGCTATCGTGTCCAACCACCGGGAGGCCTAAAGTACGGCCCTGGGTGTGATTCAGAAGCAGTAATGAACCAGACGCGTGTCCCAAAAGAGGGCCCTCAATACATACGCTGAAGGGGTTGCTTGGGCAACGCCATCAGAAGCTGAATGAGCTCAAAGAGCATCTTCGTGTTGCCTCGACTCCGTCCCCCCCATTGTCATGACGGGCCTGTGCGGGCCTGTGTGTCTTTGTGTGTGTACCTAATAGTCCTGTGTGTATGTGTCTCTTTGATGTCAGAATCCCCAGACGCAAGCGTCCCCAGCAAGGAAGGAGAGGAAACTGGACGGACAAACGCAGACACTGGGGGTGAAGGAGGAGAAGGCAAACCAGAGGAAGTTAAGATAGAGACCCCCACCCCAGCCGAGGGGGAGCAGAACCAGAGGGAGAAGTTGAAGGCGGTCAAAGTAGGTTCTTCTCTTCTCCTGCATCCTCTTCCCAAGCCCATTCAGAGTGTGACTTGAACTAGTGGTTTGACTGGGGAAGGGCTGAGTCCAAATACTCTTATATTCGGTGGGATACGCTACCCCGACTGGGGGGAACTTAAATTCATATACACCCTGGATCAAATAAATAAATCCTAAAGATGAATGGTGATTCAACACGGCGGTAGTGGATAATATAATCATAATAATCGTTGGTGGCACACATACTCCAGCTCTGGAGCCTGACGAAGAGGGGACCCGCCTTCATTTCTCTTATTTATCTGCCGTTCTTTTCAACAGCTTCAGGAGAAGCAGGAGAGGATGGAGGTGAAGAGGAAGAAGCTGGCAGTGGCTGCGGCCCTGCTGGAAGGGAAGAACGCCGATGGGTGCGTATATGAAAGCGCCAGTCCTGGAAGGTCCCTCTCCATGTTTGGACTCTGCATTGAACCACCCTTTTGATTCCTTGTCTGTTGTACCCAGCCGGTTGACATAAAACACCGTAGAGGGCTTTTCTCCCCAACCCCCCTCCGAAGATCCACCTCTGCAGACTTGATTCCTATTATTCTATGCGCTATGTTCCATTTATTCCTGTATTTATTACCTCTTCAGTCCCTGGCCCTCTCTGCCGCATTGTTTTGGTTCTGAACGGGCCCGTGCAGTGGACCGTGGTAATTAAAATCGATCCACTGTGAAAGGAGCAGTTCGGACGCACAAATAATAGTGTAATTGTATTTAGAAAATCGCGGCGTTCTCTAAATCTTACTGTCACTCGGTACCCCCTCGCTTGGTTTCCCACAAAGACGGCCGTAGTGATTACTCTGCAGCTTTTTCCCCATAAGTGCGTGGAAAATGAAACGGCCTCCCGGCTGTTTTTTTTTTTCCTGTGATGGATGGGCTGAAGGGTTGTGAGGCTGTGGCAGCAATACCAGAATTGATCTGCTATTGCTTGTTAATATGCTGTGTCGCGGGCCCATCGCCTCCAACCGCATCGCGCCTATATCAATCATTGTGTTTCGAAACGCCTCAGATACTTCCCCTGACGCCCACCTTGTAAGCTCGCCCCTTTTTTGCACTTCCACTGAGCTTCACGGAACAAACGTCGGCAAAACGCTATAGACGATAAGCAACACTGGCAGTCGACGCCTCGCGGTTTGACCGTCCGTTTCATCCTCCCCCCTCTCTCTCGCGCTAGGTTGATCATCGCCAGCCGGTTCCACCCCTCTCCGGTTTTACTGGGCCTGATCAAGTTCCTGGCTCCATCCAGACCCTTTGTGGTTTACTCCCAATACAAAGAGGTGAGACGCGACGCACTACCGTCAGGGCTTCCCTCATCGTCATGAATGAGAGCACTTGGCTTAAAGGTGACATGTTATACCACCAGGTGCGAGTGTGATAAGCCATTACAAGCCGTTTTGAAGATCTGCCTCTTACACAGCTAGGTGGACGCACCCACTTGTGATGTCAGAAGAGGCAGATTTTCAAAACGGCTCGTAACGGCTAATCACACTCACACCTGGTTGTATATAATGTCACCTTTTAAGGCTTGGATGGGAGATACTCGTTAACGGCTGGTTGTTGGTTGCGGCCCCCCTGACGTGTGCCCCTCGGGAGATTCCTGGTAGAATCCTGCCCTTGATAACACCTGTGGTTACTGGTTACTGTCACAGCACTGGTATGCTGCTGCCTCTGTGCCCGTTCCTGATTCGCGGCTCGCCCCGAATTCAGGGTACTTCATTGCCCTCTTGTGTGAAAGGCTTCTTTCTTCATCTCTTTCAGCCCCTCATCGAGTGCTACACAAAGCTCAAGGAGAACAGCAACAAGGAGCACTGCGCCGTGATCAACCTCCAACTCACCGACTCCTGGCTCAGGCATTACCAGGTAACACCACAAGTTCACTTTAAGGGCCGATATGCAAGATCGGCAATTTCAAGCTAGCCGAATTTTACATTTTGCTATAGAATTAAAAAAGAAAAACAAGGGGTTCACCGGGTAGATCACGTACCATTAAGGCTCAGTCCTTACCGCAGCGACCAGGGTTCGATTCCTGCCCGCGCTCCTTTGCTGCATGTCTTCCCCTCTGTCTTCCCTACCTCCTGGTCTATCTCACTCTACAATAAAAAGGAATAATCCTCAAAAGAAAGGAACAAACAGTCAAAAATAAAACTCTGCTCCTCACGCCTCCCTCTTCCTAATCTCTCCAAACCTTAACCCTGATCAAGAAGCATGTTTTGAGATTGAATATAAGATTTCTCTTAAGTTGTTTCAAAATCGGAGCGATTAACCTAGATACCTGTAACCTTATAATTTGCTTCTAAATGACCGAATTTGTTTAAGAGCACATTTTAAAAAAGACGATGCATGTTCCAACTTTTAAGTTTGGCCGGGTTGGAAGGTTAGCATGACATTTTGCCTTGTTGACTCCCCTAGGTGCTTCCCAACCGAACGCATCCCGTGCTACAGATGAGCGGGGGTGGCGGGTATCTCCTCTCGGGCACCACGGTCGACATGCAATACGCCAAAGCCGCGAGTAGCCAGCAGGCCGTCGAGCCACCGCCGGCCAAGAAGCTAAAGCTAACCGGTAGTGAAGGCTAACGGGTCGGGGGCGTGTGGCTAACATCCGTGACGGAGCTACGCCGGTGGGCAGGTTGGTCTCCGTTGGCAACAACGACTTATTTTTCATTCTGCAAAACTGAGTTGATTTATCTGGAATAGGGGGTGTTATGTGTCCCATTTGCATTCATCATCATAACTTTTTGCCTTTTTTGTTTGGTGTGTTTTGAGGTCAACAGCGCGCCGCTGAGAAATATTCAGCCTATCCGAACTCTCACTGTGTGTTATGTTAAGGAAACGTTCTCTGCGCTGCTAAGAAGAACGGACAGGCCGGAGTCTCATCCCCTTAAGACGAGCCGTTGTATTTTTTTTTATCCCATAATACTCTCCAGCTCTGAGGCTCTTGCTGAGAGAATGTTTTTTTTTGTTGTTTCTATTTTATTTACTTTGCTCTGTGGATGACATCTACTTACTGCATGTAATTAAATAGTTATTTAAAACGATTCCCACTCTGTAATTATCTGACTGGTAAATATAACAATTGCAAAGAATTAATTTGGTCCCAGATGAATTTTATTGCACACACAACAAAACATTATGATCATTGTTTAATCTACAAAGATATCGAAGTCATTCCCATGCTAAATAGGTTGGTTACATCAAAATATCGACTATACGAATACAATGATGGGCAAACTGTTCAAATCTTTTTGGCAAGGCTAATATTGATAATTTATTCCTCTATAACGCCTTAAGCACAGAAATAGGGTAGCCATAGGATTCACTGATGGTAATTTGAAACACTGCCAGGCCTGGCTCATTGAGTATTTCCATGCAACTTGGCAGCCATCTTCTTCAGTTCTGTCAACGATGCCAAATTGTCATTCCCCATTTCCTAAAGACAAGGAGAAGGAAAAATTAATTAAGAAAATTAAAATGGACAGCAATGCTGTCTTGTAGAACCACCCAAAGAGATGTGAAAGTTTCCAGCCGCAAAACAATATCAACACGCATCCGAAATGCCAACATATGCTGTTCTTCAAAAGCCTCCGCTTGCATTCTAAACACGTGGTTATAGTTGCTGACATCTCAACCTTGTTCCACTCGATTAATGTTGGCGTCAATGCCATTCAAATACGATCAGCGATCACAATCACAGTATCAGCTTGCATGTTTCACTGTTTAAAAGCCCCCCCCCCACTTATCTGTGGGTAGGGTCGGCAAAATAATGAAGCAAACTCCATTAATTTGGAGAACAGTGCCCTGTCTTTGGAACTAATGAAAAGTTTCATGAAGGGTGTTTGTTTGGAGCAGTTCTTGGAGGGTTCATTTAATCATGCTGCAAAAGATGACAAGCAGAAAATAAACTGCTTTACATCGTCCTCCTGAATCCTCTGGTGTTTATTTGTCTCAGTTTGTGTGTGCTATAATCTAAACGCGTGCCATCCAACTAGCATGCTGGAGTTGGAGAATAATCCTTATCACTATACATAACATTCATCCACCCTTGCCTCCTAGCACACATGCTTCAAGATGAACAATTCCTGATGTGCATTCGCATGGGCGGTCATGGTTACAGTTGTTCTGAAGGCTAGATTAGAGTCGTCCTTACACTGTCTCATTCTGATCTCCAATCTCGCCCAGAGATTTCATCTCTCTCGAAATTTACATAATAACGTCTGCGGGTATCAGTTGAATAATTTCACAGAGGGACCACGCTCAGGGCTTAGCTGGTTAAATAAACAACACCAAGCCCTTGTTTAATCCACTTGACTGCTCTGCATGAGGCCCTCCTTACAGTCTTCTGCTGTCTTGTTTAAACAGGACACCTGCAGCCATCCACTGCTGAACCTTCTTGAAGGTTTCTCATGTTTTTAATAGTGTAAATATACATTTGAAATCTTAGTGGCATTAGCATAGTTGCGATTCGTGACTGGTCTGTTGTGTTGTCGAAATTGCTTCATGTAGTGCATTGTGCCTCTCTCTTGCTCTCCAACTTTCACTCTTTCTTTGTGTCTCTTTCTCACTGATTTCTAGTCAGCCTGAGGTCATGGTCATCCACCAGTGAATGCGTGTTTTGTATTGTTTACCTCCTGGGGCATTGGTGGTTCCTGATGCGTGCTACTTCTGTCTTTATCATCTGATTGGTCGACCACCTGCTTCATCTTCTGGCTCAGCACTTTCACCATGTCCTCCATCTGTGCACAAAAAAAAAACATGGATCTAGATTAGGTTTCTGGACTTGATCATTCAGATGAAACCAAGGTTGTTAAAATACTGTTTGTTATGTACAAACACATTAAGGCATGACATGGCTTTTCAGTTTAGAATTAATGAACAGGGGGGTGATTATTTGGCATTGCTAATGTTAATTGCTAATTACACAAGCAAATGAGTACATAGATTAATTTATGGGATTTAATTGGACCCAATTCAAAAGGTCAAGGCTATGAAGAGGAGGCCATAATCTTTGTAATAAAGGAAGTGAATTGCATAATTATCTTTTGAGGCAGATAACGTACGTTGTGTGAGGTTGAACTTGAGTTGTCTGACCAGGATGGATTGTTGTAGCCTCTGTAAATCCCAGGGTTAGTCTTCTCTGTCAGGTACCTGTGAAACAGCACATCACACTTCGTAGTGGCTTGATAACCTAAGACTTGAACACTTATTAGGATCCTTTCAGGGATCTTACTAACAGCTAGGAACACCCAACAGTATCGTATTATAGCTATTATATAATTATATTCTAAATAATTTGTGAGGTATCAACATTTTTACATTTTTAAAGTATGATAACTGCATTATGGTGCTGTGCTTTATATGAATCCCCCCAAAATTCCAGGATTTAGGGATTGCTAATGGCAGTTAATTGTAAAACCTGTTTAATTAAAGAGGCTGTTACTACATCTGAAAAATGCTGATAAGAGTGCTAAGGAAATATCTGGATAATTTAAGGATTGTTAAAATATCCGTTATGTTTTACTACCTCAGAGCTTCAACCCGATCTCTCTCACGAGCTGAATCCTCTTCCTCAGGCTTCTTCTCCTCTCCGTTGTTCTCTGATTCACTCCTCTGTTCATCCTCCTCTTCAACTAAGTCCCCACCACGTTTCTGCAGTCGTCTTTTATGGTGGTATCGATGCGATGGTTTCCATATACGCTTTTCTCTTGCTTCCTCATCTGCTTCATGTCTTTTATTAAAATCCCAAGACTCTTGGCTTTGATCTTCATCAGCAATCTCTTTTGCGTCCTCAGAAAGTTCCTCATCACGTTTGTGTCGTCTTTGGTGGAATCTGCCAGGTCTCCATTTCCTTTTCTCAATTCCATTGTCTAAATCCCAGGACTCCTGACTGCGTTCATCATCGGGAATTTCTATTCCATCCTCAGAAAGTTCCTCATCACGTTTGCGATTTCTTAAGTAGTATCTGCCATGAGGTCTCCATTTCCTTTTCTCTCTTACATTGTCTAAATCCCAGGACTCTTGGCTGCGGTCTTCATCTTGCTGATCCCTTATGTCCTCTGAAAGTTCCTCGTCATGTTTGTGTTGTCTTGGGTGGATCCTAATGGGTCTCCAGCTCCTCTTGTCTCTGTCCTCAAAATCCCAAGACTCTTGGCTGCGATCTTCATCTGGAATTTCTCTCGCATCCTCGGAAAGTTCCTCATCACGTTTCCCTCTTCTTTGGTGAAACCTCCCGGATTTCCATTTCCTCTTCTCAATTCCGTTGTCTAAATCCCAGGACTCTTGGCTTCTATCCTCATCGGGAATTTCTCTCGCATCCTCGGAAAGTTCCTCATCACGTTTCCCTCTTCTTTGGTGAAACCTCCCGGATTTCCATTTCCTCTTCTCAATTCCGTTGTCTAAATCCCAGGACTCTTGGCTGCGGTCTTCATTGGGAATTTCTCTTGCATCCTCAGAAAGTTCCTCATCACGTTTTTGCCTTCTTTGGTGGAATCTGCCAGGTCTCCATTTCCTTTTCTCAATTCCGTTGACTGAATCCCAGGACTCTTGGCTTCTATCCTCATCAGGAATCTCTTTTGAGTCCTCAGAAAGTTCTTCATCCCGTTTCTGTCTTCTTTGGTGAAACCTCCCAGACTTCCATTTCCTCTTCTCAATTCCATTGTCTAAATCCCAGGACTCTTGGCTGCGGTCTTCATCTGGAATTTCTCCCGCATCCTCGGAAAGTTCCTCATCCCGTTTCTGTCTTCTTTGGTGAAACCTCCCGGACTTCCATTTCCTCTTCTCAATTCCATTGTCTAAATCCCAGGACTCTTGGCTGCGGTCTTCATCGGGAATTTCTCCCGCATCCTCGGAAAGTTCCTCATCACGTTTTTGTCTTCTTTGGTGAAACCTCCCAGATTTCCATTTCCTCTTCTCAATTCCATTGCCTAAATCCCAGGACTCTTGGCTGCGGTCTTCATCGGGAACTTCTCTTGCATCCTCAGTAAGTTCCTCATCACGTTTTTGTCGTCTTTGGTGGAATCTGCCAGGTCTCCATTTCCTCTTCTCTATTCCGTTGTCTAAATCCCAGGACTCTTGGCTTCGATCTTCGTCAAGAATTTCTTTTGCATCTTCGGAAAGTTCCTCATCACGTTTTTGTCGTCTTTGGTGGAATCTGCCAGGTCGCCATTTCCTCTTCTCAATTCCATCGCCTAAATCCCAGGACTCTTGGCTTCTATCCTCATCAGGACTCTCTTTTGCGTCCTCAGAAAGTTCCTCATCACGTTTGCGATTTCTTAAGTAGTATCTACCATGAGGTCTCCATTTCCTTTTCTCCCTTACGTTGTCTAAATCCCAGGACTCTTGGCTTCTATCCTCATCAGGAATCTCTTTTGTGTCCTCAGAAAGTTCTTCATCACGTTTCCCTCTTCTTTGGTGATACCTCCCGGATTTCCATTTCCTCTTCTCAATTCCATCGCCTAAATCCCAGGACTCTTGGCTGCGATCTTCATCTGGAATTTCTCTCGCATCCTCGGAAAGTTCTTCATCACGTTTTTGTCGTCTTTGGTGGAATCTGCCTGGTCTCCATTTCCTTTTCTCCCTTACGTTGTCTAAATCCCAGGACTCTTGGCTTCTATCCTCATCAGGAATCTCTTTTGTGTCCTCAGAAAGTTCTTCATCACGTTTCCCTCTTCTTTGGTGATACCTCCCGGGTTTCCATTTTCTCTTCTCAATTCCATCGCCTAAATCCCAGGACTCCTGACTGCGGTCTTCATCTTGCTCGTCCTTTACGTCCTCAGAAAGATCCTCATCACGTTTGCGATTTCTTAAGTAGTATCTACCACGAGGTCTCCATTTCCTTTTCTCCCTTACGTTGTCTAAATCCCAGGACTCTTGGCTGCGATCCTCATCGGGAATTTCTCTCGCATCCTTGGAAAGTTCTTCATCACGTTTTTGTCGTCTTTGGTGGAATCTGCCAGGTCTCCATTTCCTCTTTTCAATTCCTTCACCTAAATCCCAGGACTCTTGGCTCCTATCCTCATCAGGAATTTCTCTTGCGTCCTCGGAAAGTTCCTCATCACGTTTCCCTCTTCTTTGGTGATACCTCCCGGGTTTCCATTTCCTCTTCTCAATTCCATTGCCTAAATCCCAGGACTCTTGACTGCGTTCGTAGTCTTCCCCTTC
This sequence comes from Pollachius pollachius, assembly GCF_949987615.1. Classification (NCBI taxonomy): domain Eukaryota; kingdom Metazoa; phylum Chordata; class Actinopteri; order Gadiformes; family Gadidae; genus Pollachius; species Pollachius pollachius. The sequence continues at coordinate 5,917,237 of NC_136949.1, forward strand.
TTCGGGGGTTTCCTCCCCACGCTTGCGGTACCTCCTCTTGTGGTGATAGCGGTGTGTTGGTTTCCATCGCTTGTCTCTTTCCTCTTCGTCCTCCCCCTCACCTGTCTCTCCGTCCTTGTGTCCTTTAGCCAACATGTCGAAGACATCCCGCATTTCCTGGCGAGGCTGGTTCCCCGGGGTCTCTCTTTTTTCCTCCACAGACTTTAAGAACGCCTCGATGTCTTTCACGTTTTCTTGTTTGGTTTCAGGGGCCTTTTGTTGTGCTGCTGGGGACAGCTCGTCTTGGGGTACAGCCCCTTCCCCCGTGTTGCTGTTCGGTGGTTCATGTCGAACCCCTGGAACTGACAAAGAATGGTTCTTATTATTCATCTGTATGTGATTTCTTCATTTCTGAATGCGCCACATTACTGTTATTGTTTTAAAATGATATTTATGCATATAATGATCATAAAATATTCCCAATGTTTTTCAATTCACTTAATAATAATCGTGATGACATTGATGACATGATATTATCAATAATTTCGTATTATATAAGCTTATTATACAATAAGTAAATCTAAATGAAAGTTAAATATATATATATATATATATAATATTCATATATTCACATATATAATATGTAACATGTAATATGGAAAAACCAAGGAACCAACATGCTGTTTGTGACTCTTTGTGGCTACAGTTTTCAGTTAATAGGTGATTTAGAAACATAGTCTTTATTACAAACCTGTTTGGAGAATATATTTGCAATCCGGGTCGATAGCATGAGAGACGGTCTTTGAGAGAGCTATGGACAGGACTTGGACCAAACATCTCTTTACCTGCAGTAAACAAACAAATGGTAACTCGAGGGAAATCAACATTCTCGGTCATGTAGACGAACATTGAATGGAAAAGTACCATGTCTTCATTGGGTCCCTCTCTTTCAAGTGGAAGCGCTTGATTTCCTAAAAAAATGATGGAAGAAAAACCAAAAACTGTCTTTTTAGGTTATAAACCAAAACGATACAGGCAAAAAAAAAATCGTTTTTATAGAATAAAATAATGCCGTCCTGCAAGAAATCGTACACTCTCCAAAACAAATAAAAAGTTGCCGTAAAGGCGATAATGGGGGGCGGGTACAGGGCAAACGATGTTAGAGAAATACTGCGCAATGCAGCCCGCGCCACGCGTCCAAGATCCCTCTCCATGGTTCTGATGCGCTTCATCCCCCAACTTTACGCACCGCACCACAGACAAGAAAACAAACCATCCAATACTAGTTTCTCAACTTACCTGAGACGATGGAGGCGACAGCGACCATGACCAGGAGAAAACGATCCATGTTTGCGGAAAAAGCACCTCCGCTCGAATGGAGCAGCTCGGTGCCAAAACTACAGCAGTGGCCAAACTACTGCTGCTGCTGTTGTGTCCCTCCGGTGCGGTGAGCTGCAGTCCTCCTCTCGGTGAGCTGCAGTCCTACTCTCGGTGAGCTGCGCGCTGCTGTGCGCCTTGGCTCTGTGCTGAGGGTCAGAAGAGCGGAGCGCCTTATAATAAAATAAGTCGTGCGCGCAACGCGTGGGAGGAACGGGCACGCACGCAAGCTCTGGCCCCGGGGGGCGTGTTATGTCATTAGTCGTTAGTTACACCCGAAAAATAAGAATAAATGAGTTAAAAAAGTTATTTAAAGGTCGAGTGTATTGGAAAGGAATGTGTGCATGGTTCAATTAGATGAGTGTCCAAAGTGATTAAAGGTTATAAGGGATGTTCTGCATTGGGGGTTCGTTTCATGGCGTGTTTCGTGTCAATGCTTTGGTTTTGGTGAGGAAAAATAACTTTTAAGATATATGTATTTTTATTTTATTTTATTATTATAATTATTATTATTATTATTATTATTATTATTATTAATATTATTATTATTTATATATGTGTGCGGGTTTCCCCAGGGCTACTTGGGTTCTCACGACTCTTCAGTATGTGCGCATGCGGGCCGATCACGGGTTTCCCTGTCTCATTAATGTTTCTCCTTTATGTGAGCGTTTTCTGGTATGAAGCCAGCAGCCCAGGGACTGAGACGAGACAGTATTTCATCCGCACACTCATGCTATGCTGTTGAGCAGCAGCACCCAACAGCTGAACTACCCCATGCGAACTGTGCTGCAGTGCTTTTTAATCCTACCCGAGGAAAATCCTTAGCCTCGATTGATAATATCAAGGTTAAAATCCACTTACTATGCCAAAAGTGTCCACTACACGACATACAGAGACTTGTATTCATTAGGCCTGCTTATTACTTACCTATGCATCTCAATTTGTTGCCTTCATTTTTATTTTTTTTTGGATGCAATGTAATCAGAAGGGACACTTATAGATATAATGTAAGAATGGGCTACTTGGGAGAATGTCTTAGCAAGCTTATTACAAATATATACACAAGCTGTGTGTATCTTTTGTGTGTGTGTGTGTGTGTGTGTGTGTGCGCACAAGTATTTGGGGAGGTACGGGAACCCCCTCCCCTTTAAGACACACCATTCCACAACAAGAACATGAATTAACAATGCCCTCATCTCCATAGCAACCTGCCCCGAGTGGGATGAGCTGACACACAACTTTCTGACTCCAACTTTGGGGCTCCACAGCAAAGCGCATTTCAACTTGTTTTATATATTTTTAATTCTGCTGATTAACTTGAAATAATATGTAGTTACTATTTAATATTCATATAATATTTAGTACATGTTTCACTCCTTGGTTCTGTGGTCCTTTTGAAATTAGCCTTTTTCAAATTTGCTCATCAGGGACCCAAAAAGGGTCCCTGATGTTGACAGCTGAGAGAAGCGGCATCACATTGTTTCTCTGTTATATACGTATTAATACACACATGAAAAAGTCCAACATCCACCTCCTCATTCATCTGCAAGCAAACAACAATCCACAGAACACCAGAGGGAGTCTGACTACATTGTTGTTGTTGTGTCGGTGTGTCAACCTGTCCACATGCCCCATGATTCCCTATACAGCGAGCACAACCTTTCTACAGAGCAATGTACAGCCTTGTCGCATCACATCTGTGTAAACCAGGCTCCGGTTAACGGGCAGGTCCCCCTGCAGCAAAAAGGTTAGTGTACATTCATACGCCTTCACTGCTCCCCCTGCAGTGAGCGATGCACCCAGGCAGGCCATGCACTTTCACCCCTTGGCTGGCAGGAAAGAAGTCTGAAGAACAGCAAGGTTGTCTTGCACCAGAATGTCTCCCCAGGGTGGCACGACGCAGCGTTGATCGACATGAACCGGTGCTTCCAGTGTTCTAGTGCAGAACGTAGATTTCTCCCATGAGCAACCTGGGTCATGCCTCAATGTTCCCCTCTGCCTTTACACCTCACCCACACAGAAACACCCACACCTCCCCGCAAGGGAGGAAGATATTTGTGTGTGTGTCTCTGATGCTTAATGTCCCACCTTGAAATTGAACCATCCAGAAATAGGATTTCAAAATCAGTGAAGCAATAAATGACATAGGCTCCCAGCTCTAAATTGTATATGTGTGTGCGTGACTGCGTGAGTGCGTCTGAGCGTGCGTCTGTGCTTGTGTGCCCATGTGCTTGTGTGTGAGTGTGTGTGTGCGCGCGTTCAATGCAATTGTGTGTTAGTATTTATGATTATATATATTTGTACCAACGATCTCATCAGATTGCGGATATGATTAATAAGGCCACGAGCGGTTAATACTGGAGTTAAAAAGCGCAGAGGGACCAGAGAATGAGCAGAAGACTTCCCAGTGTTCAGACAGCCTCCGTTTGTCATCATGCACCTCTGGGAGTCGACCCCCTACTGCGACTCTGGCTTTTTGTCCCACTGCATTTGCATGAACCGACAAAAATAAAAAGGGGGAAGGGGGCCGAGCGCTTGAAGATGAGCATGATTCAAGCCGCAGTATCAAAGCTGGGGGGCCCATGCTTTGATGTTGGTGGGGGTGATGATCTGTGGGGGGGGGGGGGGAGGTGGTTTTCTGAGAGTGTTCCCTAGAACAATGAGCTTAGCGTTTTGCATACAGCTAGCTTGGGTCCAGTGGTTGGGTATTCTGTGAGGGACTGACTGACTGACTGCGATAAATTTCCTCAGTTTTCTTTTTGAATGATTTAGTCATTAAGCCGATGCTTTCATCCGAAGCGACTTGGTGAATGTGTCTCTTCATGTGAGCTTGCTGGGAGCGCATCTGGTTCGAGAATGCCTACAATAGGTACATGTGGTGGTTATAGGGGATCGAACAACATCATAGCCACAACAATATCCGGCCCCTATGTTAAGCTATGCACCTTGGAAGAGTTTAGGTTCAGTGGAAATGTCTTTGGATGAATAACAAATACACAAATGTCCCTGATTAATAAAACGTAACTATAAAACTGCAAGTGTTTGCTCTCATATGTATTATAATTACAACAACTATAGTGATCCAAAGGTCTATGATCCTCATCCCTAGCAAGATGTTAAAGACCTATTGATTTTGTCTTAACCAAAATAAAAGAGAGTTTCAAAGGCTTATGAGGTCAAAATAGTCAAAATAGCAGTGATGGAGAATACAGGGCAAACACGTCCGGACCGCACAAACGGATGCAGGTGTAATTTCAAAGCCTGCTGCTCGTTTATGCATGCAGCGTGACGCCAGCGCTTTGAATGGGATGTGTTTGGATCCATGTGGCAGCACACACTGGATGCTGCTGCTGCTCTCACAATCAATACCATCCACACAGAATTGTGTGATAATAGTCATAATGGTGTTCCGTTCCATTGTGGCGTTGGGTCGAACAAAACACTAGACGCTGACTCTGCAGAATGGAAGGGGCTCATAACAGCTCAGGTAATGATTATTTCAAACCAATGGGAATAGTATTCTCTTCATCCCTCTGTGGCAAAGCAGGCGATGGCTAATTACCACCCGCACATAATAATTCCAATATTCTCTTGCAGAACCACAAAGCGGTCCTCCGTTTGTCTTGTTGTGGATTAGAGCACAATGTGGGTGCATAATTGAATCTATAATTGATCCATAGGAAACAGATAGAATAATCTGAATGTGATTGAATGGGAAGGCAGATTTGTTTGTGTGTGTGTGTGTGTGTGTGTGTGTGTGTGTGTGTGTGTGTGTGTGTGTGTGTGTGTGTGTGTGTGTTTCTTTTTGTGTGTCAGTTCTTTCAAAGTACTTTGAAGGGGACTGAAAATCCATGTTTCGTATTGTCGGTTTTGGGAAGTAAACTACCAAGTTCAGTTCATGTTCAGTTTGTCACAATTTCTCTGTTGAACACCATTTCTCTTCAGAAGCTTCTTGAAGCTTCTACAAATGAGTCAAAGAAACAGACTCCTGACTGTGGTTCAACTGCACCAACTGTTTTATCTAGAAGAAACTTCCAGAACATCTGAAGTCAGCCTCATCACTATCTTATTTCAAATCAGTGCTCAAAACTGCTCTGTTCGCAACAGCCTATTATTGTATTGTCTATTCTATATGTCTATTCTAATCATGTATCTCTGTGCTCGCATAGTCATTTGACTCTGACCTTGTATTAGATATATTTCATTCAGATAATTGGTTTTTCATTGAATGTTAGAATTGAATGTACCCAGACCCACTGACCACGCCTTTAAGAAAATGCTTTCAGGGTGGATTCAGGAGGGCTGTGTGCTTCCCTTTAATCAGCCCTTCAGTTCAGCTTCATTGAGCGGAGGACAGGTATGTCACATCAACGCTTAATTAGCATGTGGCCGGGTAACCATATCAGCCAAGAAGAGGTATGCATGCAAAAGACCTTTATCTCCAGAAACAGAAAGGGCTTTATTGGCGGTAAAGTTTGCACATACAAGGAATTTCTTCTGCTATGTTGACGCAGTAGGGTTAAAAAGTAAAAAATATGAAACCCAACTGTTGGATTTTTAACAAAGAATCAAATAAATAAAATACATAATATACAATATCAAAGTGAGAGTGTGTACATCACAGAGGTGTATAAAACAGGGGCGACAACAGGTGTATCTCATGATGTTAATCCCAACCACTGGGATGCCTATCCGATAATTAACTTAATAAGCTCCACCTGTGTGTACCACCCTACTATAACACCTCTGTGATAAAGGCCCATGTGTTAAGGGAGACATCAGATGTGAGTCAGAGATGTTAGAGCTTGGTTCTGCTTTAAAAAAAAAATCAAAATGGCTGTTGTGTCGACACTATATAAATAGAATTGCCTTATATATGGACTATGTATTTTCTCTCGAAGTTGTCTGTGGAATATCCAATAGTGGAACTGTCTTCCTTTAATTATATAAACAACTCTAGAGGATCATGACCTCTTTTCCAATTGCACCTTTGTGTTACCTTAAGATGTCAAATTATTAAGAGTCACAAAGGTAACTTTGTGATTCTTAATAATTGTATATCTTCTTGCTAGTGCCTTCCACTCATTGGTTGCGTGCCATGTCACAAGGAATTTCAGTGTTCAGAATAACCCTGGGTTATATTTTGCATATGACAGATAAAACACTTTGACCTTGACTCGTGTTGAAACAAGCATGCTATTTGCTGTGTTTGGTATTTATTCAACATTTCATTAGTTAATCTATGTATTTATGTGTATCACTATTGTTTGGTGTGAAACCATTTTTAAAAGGCTTGTGCTAGGTTTAAATAAATAGTATTGTTTTTAGTTTGTGTAGTGTGGATGGGTTTATAAACAAGGACCCTTTTACCCTTCAGAATCGATCTGTATAGCTAATTCCAACAACGATAAACAGGCTAGCTTGCGGATGATTTACTAGGTGATAATCACGTGCTTACGCCACATTTCTCTAGCAGTGATTAAGAAAATAAAACATCTACTCTGCCTTTGTCAATGGATCGGGATGCTTCTCATTAATATTTCAAGATGGTAGACCTAATAAAATATTTGCTATCAGTCAAGGGGGGTGATATTGATGAACCCTTGGTAGTATTGGTCTTTATGGTATTACAACAGTCTTAAAATGCTGAATGGGTTTCCTGCCTGGGGATTTTTATCATCTGTATGCATTTAAACATCAGTTGCAGTAAACAACCATCCTCTGGGCAGATGCACAGAATGCCAGCAGAGGTACATAAAAATGAACAACCAAATCTGTAGAGGTTGATTCACAAATAATGCAAACCATAAACCCATTGTGTTGAATTCTGTGATATCATTGCCCTCATGTTTTATGCCTTTTTCATGAATGTAAATTTAGACTTGTGTCTATAGTTTCTTGTTTAAATACTTCCCTTCCTTCCTCTCAATCCTTTATCCACCCCCCCCCCCCCCCAATTTCAAACATATTAATTTGCACGGCCTTACATAAATCTCAATTTCTGTTAGAGCCTGAAAACACACACACTCACACACAAACACACACACACCCGCACACACACACACACACACACACACACACACACACACACACACACACACACACACACACACACACATACACACACAATCAAACGCACACCATGATTCGTAAAAAAAAATAAACCTCTGTCTAAAACTGCCAAACCGCCATCATAAATTATGTTCTACTCCAATATTTTTTGCACAATTAAGCCCCTTCTCTAACGCACATGCAAAATGATTGCATGCAGACTGTGTGATTAAGGAGAGATTATGTTTGCTCTCCTAGCCCTCCATCCCTAAGATGTCAGTTGTTAAGTGTCTATAGACGCAGCCTTTTTCTTCAGGACTCGGGGGGGAATGAATGTGCAGGTGTGGCTTTCTTCCGTTATCTAATTTTTCCTCTCGGGACATGATGCCTTTCAGTGCACGTGCAGACGGAGTCAAATGCTTTCTTGATACAAATCTTCTGTGATGAGGCCATCATCCCTCAACCCTCCGGCAGCTGTCTGCGTGTCAAGGTTACATTAGACGGGGTCTTTCCAATCAATGCGCAGGAGGTCTGTGGACTGTGTTATGTCATTTTCGCTCCACCGGTGGCTTTTGATAAAAGGATAAACCAAAACACTATGAGTTGAAGTCTGTTGAAAAAAAAATGAAAATTGGTAGTTGGTTCATCTTGTGATGGTGCCATCTTCAAACATGTATTCTTCTTAGTAAATACATTTACAATCCATATGGTTAGTGCACAGTGAATAAAGTAGTCCATTTGTAACATCCAGTTGAGAGAGCCAGAAAGGAAATGCATGGTTTGAAGCAAGGAAGAAAGCCCCTGTGCTGTTTAATAAATCACTATGGGGCCTGCTGGGACCACCTCACTGACATCACACTAAATGTCTTTTGTCAAGACCAATCGAAATCGTGATACAAAGTGGATCCACTCTAATCCACTCTGACTGTGCCTGAGGAGGAATTGATAGCGGCGTGTGTTTGCTGTTGAAAAGGTCTGGCCCTTCTAATGAGATGCGTGTTTGTTAACGAGATCGTCTTAAGCCGGAGGCGCTGGTAAAGCGAGAATCACCTTAAAAGTGAAGGAGTGAACTAGTGACACTTTATAAGCAAATATAATAATAATAGTATTGTTGAGTATTGTTGTCAGTTTCGGTTGAGGTTTCTTCTGAATATTGTTGTATATAGGCCCTATGTTTATCGGGACGTTATTCTTCTGATGTAAGTGTTGCAATGCTAAAAAAAAAAAAAAAAAACTAATACCAAGAAACAATTACAAAGTCCCAGATCTCAGATCACAAAACCAGATCTTAATGGCTAGCCACCAGCAACATTTTGTATTCAATAATAATATAGAATATTGGCATATAATCATCACAGGGTAATACGTAGGGGTTTTCCAATAATGGCTAACAGATAAGAAAGCCAGACACGCATTTGTGGAGAAATAAGAATGGAAGAATACAAGGGGAAATGGTTACGTTGAATCAGTTACATAATTCGCAGGACGTGTTGTTCAGATTGTCACCACTGGGGGCCGCCATTGGGTAAGATTTGGATTATGATTATTTATTTTTCTGACTATTTTTCTGGTTTAGATATACAAAGATTTCAACACTTTTATTACATGTTATATTTTCGTTGCAAAATGTAGCAGGCGCTTATTCTGGAATAGGACACACACTGTTCCGCCACAGGTGGTTTTGAAGGGATGTTCCTTTTGGTGTGGTTTTCGATATGTATCACATGCTCTTTTCTCCAAGATCCTCGGATCGTCATTGTTCGTTTTGAACGACTTCCATTTCCTCCTTATTTTACGCTTCACCATTATCGCTTCCCTTATCTACCCTGAGTAGGTCTCCTGTATCACCAACAGGGCATTGGGAATTGCTGCCTCATCAAAACAAAGGCCTGAACAACCAACTTTTGCTTTGACTTTTTGGCCTCAGAGGAAGAATGAGGTCCGCCCATTATACTCAGATTAACATACAGTTGTCCGACATGAACAATACTAGGCCAGTCATTTCCAGGGTTTGTGCAGATCATTGTAGATCATGCTGGGGGCACACGGTGTCGTCATCACTTGTTTGAAATCTAAAAGTGAACTTCAGTGAAAGATGGAAGTGAGTGTTCTGTTTTATTGCTCTCATCTACGTAAAATATTCTTCGAAACAAAGTTGAAGAGGTGATTATGGTAAGCTCAATAGTATCTTACTGCAATACCGGAGGCTGCAGTTTCAGGACCACAGCTCCATGGACCATATTTTGGCATCATAGGAAACATTTACTCTAAAAGTTAATGTTAATGTCTAAAAAGTCTTTACTTAAAGGCCAGAACAAAAAAGAAGGTCCTAGAAGTGTGGGCCTATGATTGCGTTGCTGAAACCGCAACTAGTAATATGTTTCTGCAGTATTGCAGTAATATGATCCTGCAGGATCATACACTACTCGTTAAGCCTCATGAGACCGTCCAGAGAATCAAGGTGTATTGTATTTTTGACCACTAGGGTACATATATATATATGTATATATATATATATATATATATATATATATATATATATATATATATATATATATATATATATATATATATATATATATATATATTATAGGTCCTAAATCATCCCTGGTATGTTTCTGTACTTCATGATGTGATGGTGCATATCAAAACGCCCTAATGTCTCATACATAGGCCTACGTATTTTCTCCTTGCACGTGCTTTTTTGTAAGTATCTGTCTGATCCATCGTTTTAGATGATTAGAGTTATCTTATTTCATTACAAGGCTTTACCAGGAAAATATGCAATAACTTGCCGTTTATATATTGTTTACAAATGCTGTAGTCCCTAATTAGACCACAGTATTTGATGTATTGGTCACCCGATGGTTCCTAAACGGTGGACCGCTACCGCCTCCTGGCGGCGAGCGTAGCGAATCAAATTTGTGAAAGGGAACCCATCAGCCGGAAACCCCCTCGCCATCCGGGTATATGGTAAGCTTTTTTTGGTGGTTTTCAGTGTGGGGAGTTACGGACGCAACGTTAGCGCACTGCAGATCTTTACATGGTGCAGATGCAAGGGGTTCAAGTTTGTAACGAGAAAAAGAGATGAATTGGCTACCAAGTGTATCGATGTGTGGATATTATGTCGATAAAAGTTGACGTCGAACAAGAGAAAAAGGTATGGGTTTTTAAAGTTGGGTTTAATTACAACTGCCTCAGAATAGCAAGCGAGAGTAGCGGATTCTCCCGGCGGGGTTGTTGACGTCTACGAAGGTGCGCCCGATAACTGGCTTTTCCTAGCTCTTTACAAAACGGTGAAACAATGCGCTTTTACTCCGGTCCCGGTTAGCATCGGACGGTAAACAACGAGGTACCCAGAGGAAGGACACTGCGAGGGGACATGTTACCTAAAGCCTGTTGTCTACCAATTAACACATTCTGAGATGAAAAACTGTAGTCAGGCGATCCCTATATCACCGCAGTATCGGATGTTATAATTTGTGAAAGGAGAAATTGACCTTTTTACATTTTGCCTATTCCCATCATGGTAAATGAGGCAGGACCCTACTGTTGCCAAATATTCAGCATAAAATTCCGAATTATATGATGCGTTTTTAAGCTTTGGTAAACCATCCTCAAACAAGCAAAGATAGGCTTCTCAAAAAGGGAATAGTTGTAAATTGTATGGATAACCCGGTTATTAAGATCGGTACTAGTGCCTGATTGTGGAAACGGTATGGTCTGGATAGTCCAGTGCGTAGCGAGGCCGCGTCTCAGCCTATCAGATAGACCCAATACAAATAGCCCACTGTCTTAAAATTATCCTTTATAGTCAACTGGAACCTTTTGCATTATTTCAAAATCGATTTACTGTTTTTGAATACTTGTTAAATGGGACATCTCCGAAGACCCTCCAGCCGGGGACAGGCCCCAAGACACGTGGACAGGGACAGCAATAGATTTTGTTTAAGTTTTGCATTCCAGTTCCCCTGCCATGTTTATGTTACCCGTTATGAAACGTTGTCATTCGCCGCCGGTCCTTCCGGACGGTTGCCACCCAACCAACCAACATGGCCGCGAAGCTAATAAATCTGGTTTTTTTCTTGGACCTTTGCCAATAATGCAACATTTCGTAGTTGGTCCTATAGTGAACTGAGATAATAATATAAAAAATATGTATTTTACATATCTATATCTCTAGATAGATAGATATAAAGATCGATCGATTTAGACACACGCATGCATATATATAAATATAAACCGAAGGCGTAATTTTGATGAACGCGTGATGATTATGAATATCATTTGATGAAGGCATGTTTACGTCGCTGGCGTCGTGACGTCACTGCTAGTTTGCACTCGCGCAGACATCTCAGCGGCTTTCGAAGCATTATCGGTCGGTTTGAGGTAGAGACGTAGCCCGCTTTATGGTAAATACGCCTCCCCCTACTTTTGTTTTTATATTTAAAATGTATGTAAAGGGAAAAGCAAATCGGGTTAGCGAGCTTGTAACGTCTTCTGTCATGCTTGTGTATGTGTGTGTGTGTGTTTGCTGATCCAGAGTAAAGCGGAATGGACCGCCGCGTCTCTGGTTTCTTAACACACACCGCGTCCTCCTGTGAGAACTTCGGTTGTAGGCAGTTTTTAACGTTGTTTTTTCCCTCAAATAGGATGACCATCTTGTGTGTTGTTGTGCACTGACAGCGTCCCTGGTAACGAGCCGGAGGGTCCAGGGGGTGTTGTGTCCAGGAACAATGGCTCCAGGGGAATACAAATGGTATTTTGTATAGGAACATCCCTATAGCGGGATCCCCCTTTTCCAGCACCGAGGCAATATAAAGGTATTTTTTTCTTTTTTTTATTACGTTTTCTTTAAAAGGTCGGTGCTTTTTCCTTCTTCTGTTTAACTATTTACGATAAACCAAACCATACATGAGCGTGCCCATAACAATACGGCCGCATGTTATTTTCTTTTCCTCCATCTCTGTTTTTAGCCGTTTTTCAATTGTCAACTTTGTTAACCATGGAGACTACTGAAGTCACGTTGGCTGTGAGAGGGGAGACGGCTCCGGGTATGTTGTTTGCTTCTGGCTAAGATATAATTCCACCCAAGTTTGAATTGTTCCCTTTCTGTTGTTATGTTGCTAATGTTCATTTGAATCCCAAGTGAACGTAATATACCACTGGTTCTCCACTGGTCTTCCCACATATGTCATTAGTAATTAAGTCATGACCCCAACATTTTTTATATAATATATATTGATCAATATTGCAGTAAACAACAATGCCCTCATGTACGGTTAAAAACAAAAAGCTAACTGCTGCTGCAACAATTTGGGCTTAAAGCAATGAAATTTTAAGCCATTGAAACAGGAACTAACGTTGAAACATTAGTTAATCCATTGGCTCCTTTCTGAAAATTGAAGTTTGAAATATGCGCTGCGACACACTCAAAATTTCCCAACATCTCTCTTACGGGTGGAAACCCACTAGTTAAGAATCATTCGTACAGAGAATGGGCTATTAACGATAACAATTGCTTCATGAGGGCTCCCCTGCATTCCCTTTTAGCCCTGAATATCTTGTTTACCGAACATATGTAAAACATCTCTGTGTCATTGTGACCTAAGCTCATTTCGTAATAAGAGCTGTTATTACTTCTGACAATATGTTTAGCATTTGTGGTTCATACTGTAACCTTAAAAGCTAACATGACCTATTTTGATGTTTTTTAGGTGAGGTCGTTGCAGTGGTTGGTAGTTGTGAAGCCCTGGGAAGTTGGTGCCATAAAAGAGCAATACCTTTACAGCCTAATGTTGGCAATGAAGGGTGAGTTATTTGCTTTCTTGATTCATAGACATTTGCTCATACTTTGGCAATGATAGGTTTACTGTCGGCACTGTTCAGTAAACCTCATTTAATTTGGGTCTGGTCTCTTTTGGAATGAAATAATCATGAATTCATATATCTTTTCAGCACTTTCTGGAGTAGGACCATCACCCTGCCTAGGGGACTTGAATTCAAGTATCGCTATTTCCAAGGGTTCTTCCTCGAGTCAAAGGTGAGCAAACTGTAATAATGGATTTCATTTATTTAGTGAGTTTCCTTTTATTCCAATGCAATGGAAACAAGAAATGGTCATGGCAACAAATAAAGAATGACGTAAATCAAATGAAGTCAAGAAAAACGGAACTATTCTATTTATAATGTTCCATGAACCAAATATTTGAATTAAACTGCATCGTTACACTGCAGATGTTTATAAATATTTTATAAATTAATCAAACAAATAATTGATTATTTAACAATTGAAATTTGATTCATATTCTGTCGATCGACTAATCAATAATCGACTATCTGTTGCAGCACTAGTCTGGACGTGTTTATTTCAAGTGCTTTCTCATTAAAGTTTGTTTCTGCTAGAACTGCTAAAGCTTACTATCAATGGAATGTATCGCATGTATTTTCCTGCTTAGTACAAACTATGTACTGGTGCCTCATCGTGTCTTTGATGTCAATGTCCAAATAATGGGTGGATTGCTTTTTCTATGTTTATTTTTTATGGCATTGAACCCAGTGTTTTTACAGACGTGGGGACTTGGGAGGTGGCTGTCTGATAGGAACTGTGTGTTTGTGTTGCTTTCCCTGCCCTTTGTGTGTGACGTGTTTATTCCTATTGAATTTGTCTGAGGTCAAAGTCATGGAAGTGGCAGGCCCTGCATCGCTGCCAGCTGGCTCTATTATAATACACGTGAGCCCCTCCCATGTGAAAAAACAAGCTCTGGTTGAAGTCTGATTTATAATGGCACCCATGTTGTAGTATTCATGGAAACATCATTCAACATTAGCATATACACTGCAGTCGCTCATTTAATGTTTGGTTTAAACCATAAACAAACATTTGAGCCATTAAAAAACCCCACGAATGACTGTATAAACAAAGCTTCTTACAATAAAGTTAGTGCATACATTGCTAGGATTGTTGGTCCCAGAAGCAATTTAAAACAAAACAAAAAGGAGCAAGAGCAAATGCTGTTCATATGCTAATTGGAACTTTGGAGCATGGCTTATGATTTATTCAAATATAGCCTGTGACGTCATAAATTGAGCTTTGGACATGAAACTTGGTACACTTGTTAAGGGGAATTTCCTACGTGCATACTAACTTCAAGGCCCTGGGACCTTCTGAAGTAGCCATTTTTGATCCAATCTAAATTTATTTTGAAGTTTTTACCAGACCTGTCCATAGAACATGTGTACCAATTTTGGTGTCATTTTGAAGACCATTTTTGAAGTTTCCCAAAACCATTCATTTTACAGGAGAATCTATCCATGTGGACCGTATGGGTTCAAGGCATTGAATGCATTTTAGAGTGTATACCAAGTTTCAGAAATGTTTTCCATCTGGGGACGAGGCTGATCGTTTGACTTTGACCGTGAATTACAGCGTCCCCTCATGGGCAAGATGGTACCAAACTAACAATGTCGGTTGCTAGACGGCCCCCCCACCTTGATTCCCCCACGAAGGACGCAGGCTGGTGATGCTGAAAGCCTTTTTTGTACGAGTTCGTAGTCTGTGATACGTGACCTGTTACTCAACGTTGTCATGCAGCTGAGTGGGGAGGCTGCTTAAACCAGCCATCATCCACACACGCTCCACACAAACCTTTTAAGAGATCCGCTCTATCGGGATGAATTTATGTCGGAAAAAAAATCAAAAACTTTAGGCCAGTCTCAGGCTGAGGTATGGGCGCTCAAAAGTAAAAAATAATATCATAAACCTACAATAGCTATCCACAGATACTCTGTGAATACCTCACAAAGACAAGCGAACAAAGTTTGGCGATCTCCCTGTTCATGACTTGAGCCGTGCCACCTGAGAAGTTTAATGAAAGCCCTGTTTTTTTCAAAGGATTCTAACCTGACGCCCAGAGAGCTGAAGAGCCACAATACCAATTTGCCAACATCCTTCTTGTCGTTTTCCGCCCATGTAGTTGCGGAATGTTAAGGTGTTCCAACTTCCAAGACCATGTGACGACTGTACCCGATCTAATCCTCTCTTCTTACCCCTTCAGTCCCAAGGCGGCATTGAGACTCCAGTATTTATCTATAGTTGTATTTGAATTCACCCCTGTATTAAACATTGGCATTGCAGAGTGCAGGGGGCTCCTGCCAAGTGATCGTCAATAAGTGGGAGACCCATCAGCGGCCCCGCACCATGACCCCGACAGGTATAGAAACCCCCGCGAATAAGGTGCACGCGTGGCTTTGGTTTGGGTTTTTGGGCAGTCAAAACCTAGGGCACCCGGCACTCCCCAATTCCCTTTTGCAAGCACTATAGGAGGTAGGAGACATCCTTTGTCGCTTACGGGTCAGATCTTAGAAGAGATCAGGAAGTGACGTCTCAGTAAATCTTTAGATTTCTGGGTTATATCACCATTTAACCTCAACTCTCCCTCGAAACGGACCGAGTTTCCTCCTGGTCTTCTGTGCTGTTACCGGTCCTGGAGTTATAATCTCCACTCCACCTGTAAGCCGACTGAGCTCCTGAAATAGTTCTCGTAAAGCAGGAGGTCAGACGGTTCTTCTGTTTTTAAAGGCTGGATCCTGTAGGGTCGCAGAGGAAACACTGTTGTAAACTGCCCATTGTTAGCTGATATTTGGCCGGTTCTCTAAGAGCCCAGGTTAATTGTTGACATTGTCTCTGTCGAGATGTGAATCAGTCATGATTATTGTTCTGTTTAGGCGCCACTGCCCATGTTCACGGACTTGTTTACTTCGGTACGCATTTAAAAATTCTGAGCCAATATTGTGGCAAATTTCGCAATTTCTAAATGAACATTCTTTGTGAGTAGGGGTGAGTGCAACAAGTTTTTTGGCTGATTGACATCTTGACGTAAGACATTGTCAACCATTGACCTGGGGCCTCAACACACCGGCCAAATCCTTTAGCTTAGGTCTGATACATCTCGATGTCAATGTGAGAAAACCATGAAAATATTTACCGTTGTCCCTCGGTGTGGGCGTCTGGCACAACGCTCAACTAATGCATTCTCGTGTCTGTGCTTAGTTTTAGCCGTATCTCGTTTGCCTGTCTATCTGATAAAACCACCAGCACCAGCCTTTGGCAGTTACTGTAAAACATGTCAAAACGCGTTAGTTGTGTATGCATTATGCAACGTGTGGAGTTTGCTTGACCTTGAATAGTGTATGTCTTGTTTACAAAGGTTAGGTTGCCTGGTCCCCTTCTTATCAAGTGGTTGACATTCACATATTTAAATGTTACCCATCTAAATATGTCAATGTCAGCGTTGTATATGATCCCTTCTCGACACCCCTTCCGATGCTTCCCCTGCTTGTTTTGTTACAGAGTCTCACATGAACCCCGACGATGGCCAATTTGGTACTCACGGTAAAGCAATGAGCCTAACCCAAACATATTATAATTATATAGAATTGTATTCTATTTTTGTGATTTTGTCTACTTGCATGTAGAGACCCTTTTTCACCGAGGAGCCAACGAGGGACTAACGCGGTTGTCCCTCATAAAACCTATTAAATGTCTGCTCCGTTTATGTACCTTTTTGCACATAAACTAACTGTTGAAAACTAGTGAAGAGAAGTCTACATGAAAGCAGCGGAGACATAATTAGTGTCCGCTGTGATAAAGGAGATCTTCTCATAGCCATGCTGTAGCCCCTGTGATTGTCTGTGCCCCCCCCCCCCCCCCCCCCCCATGGTAACGGCCCGTGTCCCTGTCCTCCCCCAGGTGGGGTGGCCTGTGTGGACTCTGGCTGGCTGACGTGCCAGACGGAGGTGCGTCTGCGTCTCCACCACTCCAGGAGTGCTCCCGTGTCCATCACCAAGAAGAAATTCAAGAAGTCCCGCTTTAGGTAGGCGCCCCCCCCCACACACACACAGCGGGCCTGACCCGAGGAGAGCCCTGGGTGGGATGGGACAAGGGACAGTCCGTCGGGGGGGGTTGGGGTGGAGGAGAATCTATTGAAATCAACACCTCCAGGAAAATTTTTTTTTTTTACAAATGTAGAAACCTCCACTGTCAGACACTATATATAAAAAAAATCCTTTAGATAAACCTCCTAGGACAAAAATAAACCATGTCAATCATGCATCGATTTCTTTTATAAAATGTTTTTTTTATGTCGTTCAAAACGTTGGGACTCCGATGTGCTAACATCCTCCCTCCTCCCCAGGATCAAGCTGAACCTGGTGGGCTACGAGGAGGAGGGCGAGGAGGAGGACGAGCCGGCGGAGGAGGACCAGCTGTCCCCGGACACCATCTCCCTGCACAAGACCAACACCACCACCCTGGAGATCAGCATGATCAGCAGCGACGGCTACAAGTCCCGCCACTCGCAGCCCGACTGTGGCTACCCGCTGGAGCCCTCGCGGTGGACAGAGTACACCATCAAGACCATGGACCCCGACAACCTGGAGCTCACCTTCGAGTTCTTTGAGGTGAGGCGCCCCCGTGGCTTCCTGTTAGCCACTCTGCACTCCAGTGGGCCTTTTCCTGAAGCTTCTTTTTTTTCAAACCGCCGCGTTTCTTAGTCTTTGTGTAGTGACTCAAATCTGATGTTATGCTTTGAATGATCTCGGTCGCTTTGCGTAGAGGCATCCGATGAAGGGCCATACGCACATTGAATGTGATCCGGGTGGTGCAGGGTAATGAGCGAGACGCTTAACCCCTGCCTGGTCCTCCATGACGTGCATCAGAATGAAATAGCTTTGGATAAATAACGTCTGCCAAAGAGTGACGAGTCGTTTTCCGGAACACCCTGGAGTCGTTTTTGGGTTCGAGGGGTCTAAATCAGTCTTCAGCGGACTGGCCTAATGAAACCCCATGTCAGGTTCACGTAGCCCTCTCCAGGGGGACACAGCTCTCATGGCACTTGATTGCACTGGGTTTAATCTCTGTGATTGCTCATTAACCCCCCGCGTCTAGGAGGACATGGGCGAGCACGTGGTGCAGGGCGACCCGCAGCCGGGTCACGTAGGCACCGCCTGCCTCCTCTCCTCCTCCTTTGCGGAGAACGGGAAGGACTCGGGCGTGGCCACGCTGCCCATCATGGGCCGCAACTCCAGGCAGACCATCGGGAAGGTCAGAGGTAAGGGCTCCACCTTCTTCCCTGTTCTTTTGTGTGGTTTTTGTTTTGAACGCAACCGACCTGATTCACAACATTGCATTCATACTAATAATGAATCACACAGGCAGTGCGAGACGGAATATAGTGCCACTTTTGATCAAGCCATGTGGATAAGAGGTGTGTGAAACCACACATTTTTTGTTATTCAAAGTGTAATGCATGTTTATTATGATTATACATTATACTAACTGATAATCATACATTTTACTAACTAGTGCATTAGATTCACTTTCATTGGGCAATTGTCCGTGCACACATTTTTGATACTACCCTAATTTACAATCCAATGTTGGACGAGGAGTGTATTTAATTTTTTAATAATTACAGTGAGCAGTGTGCCGTTTTAATTAAAACAGCCCAAATTCTCATAACCTATGCATTCCGCTAGTGAAGCAGTATAAAGGTTGGGCGTGGTCTCTCTTGGCTTCCAGTGGACTACTTGGTGATCCGGCCCATCCCAGGCCTGCACTGCGACATGAACGCGTCCTTCACCCGATACTGGAGGAAGAGGAGCGCTCTGGACGTGGGCCACCGGGGAGCGGGGAGCACACAGGCTGCCAAGTGAGAGGCTGCTGCACACACACACACACACACACACACACGCGCGCACGTGCACACGCACGGTATAGCGTTCTGTGTTTCATTATAGATGTGCGTGTGTCACTACTTGACCGGAATGCATAACACTTCATTACGTGAACATTTTTAATGGGAATAATTAGTTAGCATGTAACCTCTGTGAATAAACCCTGTTTTGTTGATGTCGGTTAGGTAAAGTTCAAAATGATTGTCCCTCAGCGGAAATTTGTCTTGGGCACATTGCATCATTGCTTTCATAGAAACATACTTCACAGAGTACAACGTAACAAAAAACAAACAGACAAACCCAACATTTTACCATCAACAACATGTAGCTTAATATTTCTGGTTTGTTCAAGCAGGTTTTTTAATTTTATTGCTATTTAAACTGAACAGTTAAATCAAATAATAATCCATAAAACCCTCTAAAATCATAAGCTTTGTTGAGCTTAATTGTCGAAACAAAGGAAACGTGGGTAGGCTCGTCGTGGCGGGCTTCCGTCAACAGTTGGATGTCGGGTGTTTATGAGGCCTGTCAGCAGGCTCCTACCAAAACCTGTAGGGTTGTTATTGCTGGCTGAAATTGTTTGCCAATATTTATTCAACAGGCATCACAAAGTGCAAGAGAACACCATCGCCTCATTCAAAAGCGCAGCCAATCACGTGAGTTTCCCCGTACCCTGAACTACACGGCGTGACCGTGTGACACCCGACACGGCATTCCTAGATGTTCTTCACCTTGGTTCACTGTTGTAACACAGGCATACCTGTATGTGGTATCTAGTGAGATCCAAATCCATCACGCAATAAGCAAACAATCATGGGCGGGTAAAGGCAAGCCACAAGCTGTGGATTACTCAATGATTATTTAATATCTTAATCCTCCACATGCCTTTTTTGTTTTGTCCTTGTAGAAATATGTCTCTAAAAGCCGTTACGAGTGGTCCGTCGAATGCTTGCTTAATGTATTCAGTGTTGTATTTAGCGTTCATTTGTGGAGTGTCATTAAAGTATACCTTCGCTATAACGTGCATCGACCCAACGCAACCTCCCATATATCGCATTGCTTGCCTGGACCCGAATTTTGCGGCAAGATATCATTTCCAACGCTTTCCTCATCCATTTGGTGGCACTACTACTAACAGCACTATGAAAAGACGGAGCATTATGTATTTTTTTAGCTTGGTGTATGATGTGGGGACACAATTGTTGTGTGAGTTATGAAACCTATTTGTTTTATTTCCAAGCTTTTTCAGTTTAGTTGTGTCGTACTTGCTATAATCGCACTGCGGCGTATGAATGTGGTTGATTCTGATCACACTGGATTCATAACAATAGAAACATGCATGTTAAGCAATCTCAGGAATCCCATGGTCAGGCATTAGGGGAACCCAACGACCGCGTTACAGTGAAGGTTGAGTGTCCCTTATCTACCTATCTACATATGTTATCGTATAGCTTCCTGTCTGTTTATGCACAGGGTGCGGCCTATGTGGAGTTTGACGTCCACCTCTCCAAGGACTCTGTGCCGATCGTGTACCACGACCTGACCTGCTGCATCTCAACCAAGAAGGTACCGTTAAAACGGGCCTGTGTCAATAGAATAGGATCTCAAAAACCTATTTTATATCATTTGTATTCATGGTTGGTAATTCTTTATTACATAAACATGTCCTATTAATAATATTCCGATTTTAACATTCATCGTGTACCATTTCTTATTTTCCTATTTTGTCTTTGCCCTCCAAAGAACTTCACTATTATTAGTTAATAAGTCAACGTTCCTAATAAGAAGTGCTTGGGAGCCACATTTAACCATAACATGTTTTTAGTAAATGCTGAAGCCCTGGGTATTGAATAAATACCATCATAAGACGTATTTGTCGTTAATCACTGTTCCGTGTCTCTTTGGGAACGGCAGAAGAATGACAAGAAGTCCCTGGAGTTGATCGAGGTGCCAGTAAAAGACCTGACCTTTGACCAGCTGCAGCTCCTCAAGGTACATGCTTGCTTAGCTTCATTCCTAGAAATGAATGCATCTCCAAGAAGCGGCATAGCCCGATTCGACCCCCTTGCGACATCTGACCTACATTCCTCCTTTTAACTCCAGTTAAACCAAAACTCCACACGCACTAATGAGGCGGCACATTGACCATGTGCCGCGTTATTGGTGTGTAGTACATTCAGTCAATTCTCTGCACTTGTTAAAGCCAGCTCCTGGCGATGAAACGCTTGTATCTTTCATCGATTGCAGTTGTTTTTATCGGATTGGATTTAACTCTCATTTATGTCTTATCTTAGATATTATGTCCCAACGCCTAATATCAGTTATAAAGAGATACACCAAAGCACAGCTAGTTGAGCAATATGTCTGAAAACAATGTCTTGATGTTGTAAAATGTTATATATCAATATTAATAATGGTTTGTTTGGGTTTGTGCTACAGCTGGCCCATGCCACAGCCATTAAATCGAATGATCTCAAAGGTAAAACTTCTGTGTATATATCAATTTTTTTTAAATATGTTTTTCTGCCTGCAGCAGTATTTGTTTGAATAGTGTGTGTGTGTATTTTTGTGTGTAACCATGTTTGAGAACTAACTCAGAGATTCTGTTTAGATATGCTGGATGATGAAGACGAGGTGGATGATCAACAGCCGTTCCCCTCGCTCTCCCAGGTATGGCAAAAACATCTGGTTGAGTCCTTTTCCACTCACATACTAACTCATTGATTTCTCATTGAAAAGAAGTGGAACTTTGCTCGCCTATCACACTGACTGCCTAGTAATGACAAGCTCACACTTTGTGTTTCACTGGCGTGTCCTTTCAGATATTCCAGGCAGTTCCTGAGAACGTTGGCTTCAACATTGAACTGAAGTGGATCTGCCAGTCCAAGGTGACTGTCCCACAGCTTTGATATTGTAGTGGGCTACATTTGGGGAAAGATTGAATGAGTACTGGGATGTATTGTTATGAATATTCTTTTTTTATTCTAAAATTAGGCTGAAAGTATGCTTTTCCACCTGCACTCTCTAGAGTATGAGGGCTTTATTTGATCATTTACATAAGCTCCTCGTTATTTGTTAGTTTTCAGCTAGTGTAAACGTATTTTTCAACTGTGAACAACAATACAAATAAAATGGAAAGTTAAACACGATAGACCAATATTTAAATGTTTCTGCCACACAGTAAATATTGGACATTACTAAAAGGACTCGGGGAAGAGACTAACTTGAGGGATGTCAGTATAAATATACCTGGAAATCCATCCAGATTCTGCTGTATACTGATACAAAGGGAAGGCTTAACGGTGTGTTCTCATTAGCAATGACCCCGCTTGTGATCTGTGTGCGGCACTAACGTGCGTGTGCCTCGTCGTTGCTGGCAGGACGGCTCATGGGACGGTAACCTGTCGACGTACTTCAACATGAACACGTTCCTGGACATCATCCTGACCTGCGTGCTGCAGATGGCCGGCCAGCGCCGCATCGTGTTCTCCTGCTTCGACCCAGACGTGTGCTCCATGTATGCGCTGACACACACACGCGCACACAAGCGCATGCGCACGTGCTCACATGCTCATAGGCACACGCACGTCCACGCCCCACCCTACCGTGTCTCGTGGATTAGTTGAGATTAAGATATTATGTATTGTTAATGGCTCCTAATGTGTTATGTGCACATGGCAACAGTGTTGACCTCTTAAAAATTACCGTGGGGAACGGCTGTATCATTATAGGAATAATCATATACAAATATTTTGTTATCCGATATAAAGCAGTCTATCACCTACTTCAACTGAGACAGTGAGTCATTGGGACGGATGAAACATTTTGCTCACTGCTGATGTTGACTGCAGACTATAGAATGTACAACGTCTGCAGTGACAATGCTGATACCAGCCCTTTTACTACACTGGCTCTCTGTCTTATCTCTCCCTCCTCCTCCCATCTCTCGCCCTCGCCCCCCCCCCCCCCCCCCCCCCCCCCCCTCTCCCCCATCACTCTTTATTGTCTCTTTCTCTCAACTCAATCTCTCTCCCATCTCTCGCCGTCTCCCCCTCCCCCCTCTTTCTGTCTCATTCTCTCAACTCTCCCTCTTCCTCCCTCCCAACAGGGTCCGCCAGAAGCAGAACAAGTACCCCATCCTCTTCCTCACACAGGGCATCTCAGACATCTACCCCGCCCTCATGGACATCCGCTGTCAGAGCACCCAGGTCGCCATGAGCTTCGCCCAGAGCGAGAACATCCTGGTGAGGAACGCGTGCACGCAAACACACACAGGCGCACGGATGTGTGTGGACGTGTTGGATCGTTCCTTCCTTCATGTGTGATTATGTTACGGATGAATGGGTTGTGATGGATATAAACCGTGAGGATCAGATAAATCAGTGGGGAATATTTCAATGCTTTGTTTGAAGGATTATCCGAATTGCCTGTTTTATATTGATGTACGAAACGGATGAATGAGTCCGGCATTGGGGTTATTAACTGGATCTCTCGCTCTCTGTCTCTCCCCCTCTCTCCCTCCCTCCAGGGAATCAGTGCCCACGCAGAGGAGCTCCTGAAGAGCCCCAGCTTCATCCAGGAGGCCCAGACAAAAGGCCTGGTGGTGTTCTGCTGGGGAGAGGACAACAACAACCACAACAACCGCAATATCCTCAGGGAGCAGGGCATCAACGGCCTCATCTACGACCGGTACGCTCAGACCGCACACACAGATGTGAAACACACGGCTGTGTTGGTTTATCGACCAAAGGTCGTGATGTTACATACACACGGACACACCTGTGTTGACTTGCGTACGTCCGGTACAGTCAGAGGTAGTCTCGACATTCAGACTCGGCAGATCTAAAATCTGATGGCAGGTGATCTCAAATCTGGGTAAACGGGGCATTTTGGATTTCTCTCACCTCACATTTGTTATGTTACCAATCATGTTGCTGGGGGAAGGGATTTGTAGGTGGGGTTTCCATGGCTTGTGTCTCTAGGGAAAACAATCTGACGGGCAGACCAACGGCCTGCGTGACGTGACCGACCGTTGGACTGTACAGAGAGCGATAGCGTATTTTGTCCATGGGTGGGAACACCTGCTAAAATATGTTGTTTTGGCAGTAACATTCCTATCATCCTCAAAAAAACAGGAACTACTAAGTTATTCCACCCCCTTGTACTTTTTGTTAACCGTTACGGGCTCCCTACATCTCCCCTCCCCCATAAACCATGAAACTTCAAGTCTTTTTAAAGTGATGTCCCAAGCCAAGCACCTGGCCCATCTCATCTTACCAGCAAAATACCAAGAAGTGTGTGTGCAACGCTTCTGCTTATAACTATTGCGTGTCCCAAAGTTTCTGAGAACGCCATGTCCCGGCTTGTTATCTTCTCTGTGGGAAGACTTTTTTTTTTGTCAGCCCACCGAGTCACGCTAAAAAGGCTAGCATGCTAGCCCCAAATGCCAGGTTGGCTTAAGAACAAGAAATCCCTTTTACTTTTCGGTTAATCAACAAGGAATAGTTCTGGCAGGCATGCTAGGCAGCTTAGCAAGGGCATGTCGGCTAATCCTTTGACACGTCATTTGCAAACCGAGTTGGAGGCGTGCGTGTGTGCGTGTGCGTGTGCGTGTGCGTGTGCGTGTGCATGTGTGTGTGCGTGTGTGTGTGTGTGTGTGTGTGGGGGCGGGAGGGGGGCGTTCTGCTGATATCTACACGTTTTCCCGTGCAGTGACTTCTGCTCCATATTTATGTTGGGAACAGGGCCCCTCTCTGGCCGCCTTGTGCCTTTTCAAATTCCAAAGGGCAACCCCTTCAGTGCGGCATCGCTCAACTCCCCACCTGACTAGCAGCTTGTGCCTACGTCTGCACACGCCTCTGTCGCCCTCTACAGGCGTGTGTCATAACTGTTCCTCTTTCTTTCAGAATTTGTGATGGCTTGGTGCCAAATTATGAATCAAGTTCTGCAGAAATCCGTAATATCATTCTGGTTTTGGTTTGTGTGTGCGCTATATTTGTACTCACTCACCGTTTGTGTTTTTTTTCTTTGACGCTATAAATACTGCCTGAACCTTTGCATCTCAGCAACAGAGTGGTGATCTGTGATGATGGGTACATTTACAATCACCTCTAACGACGACATATTCAAATATACATGGTCCATCCAGTCATCCAACCATTTCCAAAACATTGTATGTCCTTCATTGAAGTACGTTAGCGTATGAGCTTACAAATATGCAAAGTACGCTACTTTAAAAAGTTGACGCAATGTGTGTGCGCGGGCAACATCCATTCCATTCCAAACGATATTAGACCGCTGCAGACCTCATCTCCATGCCACACCCCCTACTTTGAATAACGTAAAACGTGACTACGGAAGGACTTAAGGTTAAGCTTTATAAATGTAAAGGGATGTAAATTTACCCACTGATGGCAAAACAGTTGACTTCTGATCAGATCCAACATCTGAGTATGCAACGTGTCCTAATGAGACAAATAAGCCTTTTCTAATAGTATTATACCGAAAAAAAACTGTTCAGATATGTCAACTGCCTTGTTTATCAGCTATGAGAACGTTATCTCCGGCTGCCAAATGGTTCTTTCATAAATCATGCTTATGTATTGTATAGTTGAAAGACACATTATGCAGACAATGAGTGTCTGCATAATGGTCTCAACCTGATCTGTACGTTTTTTGTCAACTAACCCATTAAGGATAGCCATCTGTATTTTAATATTGCTGGTGGAAGGTCAATATTTAAAAACAATACTCACAAACCTTAATAAGCGCTGCTACTCACCTTGTATACCAGAAGACTGCATCTTGGTTGGTCAATGTTTTTCGTTTCTTCGTTTTTTAAGAAATGTTCCGTTAGTAATGCCTGTATTTGCTGCCGTGGAGCTGTGAAGGATCTCAAATTGGCTGACCTTACAACTTGGCCGACTCGAATGTGGGCAAGAAGTGAAACAGTGTTGCGAAAAAACCATAACAACAATGCATGGGATTTGTTTTGCTGCTTACGTTGGAGTTGATGCGCAATTATGTTCGTCTGTGAACAGAGCTTTGGATACTTTTGCATTATTTAACGTTGCTTGACAGTCACTGACCTAAATCGTAGTACGATCACAAACCCAGCTCCACATCAAGTCACCGTACTCCTTGTTTCACACCGTGCGTTGTTCCGAAAGCCTAACCGCCGCCTCCGTCCGCCCCGGCAGGATCTGCGAGGATCTGGGAGAGCAACCCAACGTCTTCAAGGTAGAGGAGCAGCACTCCCTGCGGGAGGTGATCTCCGACGAGGCGCGGATGAACTGCCCCTGCTCCCCGTACACCATCCCCTGCTCGGCCGTTGACGCCTGTGGCGTCCCCGCCGCCGCCGCCACCGAGACCAACGGCGGCGGCAGCGTGGAGTCCGACTCGGGCCTCAGCTCGTCCTGAGCCGTCACTATTGGCTGGAATCCACGGTGGGTCGGTCGCTGATGACACTCCGATGGTAAAGACACTGGTTTTCACGCTGCTCACTTTTCTCAGTTTGTGTGTCGATACTCTGTGACCCGTCCACCTCTCCGTCTTCACCTTTTTTAAATCTTTTTATCAGGAGGGAAGCATTTTGCCAAACACGTCCTAAAGGTTGTGTGAACATCATTTGTGTATGATTCTTTTATGTGTCGATTTTTGAAGTGTGAGGATAGTTGCCATGGTAGGCTACCTCCATTGCCATAGCTAACATAAAGTTGACCAAAGAACACCTTTCATGGTTAACTTTGCATTGGTTTATTGAATCTTAGCTGTTCCAGGTGTAGGACTGAAACAAGACAGAAACAGGCTGTCCCAAAGCCTAACATGTTGGTGATTATCAAATAACTGCCTACATAAGTAAGGCTTTCCCTCTGACCCGTTTTACCCCCATTACGTTGGGTTTTACTGTTATTGGTATGGCTGAAGACACCGGAGCTTAGTGATTCAGGGTAATATTCAGCTCCTTCGCAGGGATGCACCATATTATGCTTTATTTTGTGTACCTTTTGTGTTCATATTTTGCCCTGGCTGAATTCTTATAATTTCAGCGGGCCACTACATACTCATCATTGATCAACATATTGAAGGCGTATTATCAAGAGTATTCTATGTATTCAATGTGTCAGCAACTACCTTTTCTTTGACGTTGATGGATGTGTCATTAATGTATGTATATACTGCTTGTCTTGCCTCTCAATCTGCCTACTCCCTGGATCTTTATTGTATGTCGATCCAGCTAGTACTCCAAATAATTTCACAACATTGCCTCTTACCACTGGAAACACTTGCAAATACTTTGCACTTTCAGATTTAATTTCAGTCCCGATGGCTCTATGTGATACATACGTGCATGTTAAAATCTTTCGTTGAGATCTGACAAAGGAAAAAGACAAATCATGTAATATGTATTTTTAAGATCTCGAAAGGAATTTTAGCTTCCGCATGCTCTGCACATGGGACGTTTTGGATTGATATCTGGACCCATACTCTGTCTCTGGGAAACATTTAAAAGGGCATGTGGTATAAGTCAAGTAATAAATAAAACTGATTCTCACATGAACGTGAATGAAATCGCTGGTCTCCATTTTACAATACATCTTTAGTTCTACATTACTGGTTTATTTTAGTTATTTAGTGGGTTCGTCCTTATCATTGTTATAGTTTACATTACAGGGATTTAAATTAAATGTAGCCTAATAACTCCTTAAAGCTGCATTAAATTAAAATTTAATATGAACAGGAGTTGTGTTGAATGGACTATTTCGTTAAATTTTATATATTTTTCGAAGCAATTAATGGACACAGGCCAACCATGAATGTATGATGAAATTTTGTTAACAGTTCAATATCAAATAAGATTTATCATAGAACTATTTACCATACTATTATGTAGATATCGTAGTGTATATGAATGTTGTTCAAAATCTGAAATAAATAAGAAAAAAAATCAATTAAATATAACTTGCTGGCGGAACTGCCATCGCACCATACTTATGCTTTGGCGCCCTCTGTTGGCTCAACAAGCAACATGCATGTCATATAGTATTTACCAATTTGTGCCATAGAATGTAAAATGTATAAAAGACGTTGGGTGTCTTAGCTACAAACCAAAATGTGTTAAATAAGAGTAAAACTTGTAAACGGACTCTAAAAAACAAAAATCCAGCGATCTGCGAATACGAACTCAAATTACGTAACATGGCTTTTAAAAATGTCCGGGAGTTGTAGTCCAAACGAACGTCTACTGCAGCGTTCGTCGCGGAGCGAAACTCATATCCCAGAAGTCTTTGCGGCTCGCCAAAGCTACTAGCAGGTGCACGCCTACGCTAGATAAAACCATCAAGTGTAATCCTCGCTAACCGTAGCTGAATCCTAGGAGGCTGCTTTCTGTGTCTACCTTATCAACAGTTCGAGCTCAACGTGCGGAGATGGACAACTCGGGGAAGGAAAAGGAAGCCATTCAGCTGATGGCTGATGCTGACAAAAAAGTCAAGTCATCAGGCTCTTTCTTAGGAGGGATGTTTGGAGGGTAAGGACCACTGCACCAAAGACTCACCAGCTAGCAAGCTAGCACACAGTCCAACCATTGGAAATGAGGACCGTATAATGTTAATACATTTTACATGCATTGCATCCAGATGTTACGTGGTAATACATATTGCAAATGTTGCTAAAGGTATACGTATCTGTCACAATCGATCACAAAAACACACCTAGGTCTGAATGTAAACAAGCCAGTCGCCAATCGCATCACCTATCAAACCATGCGATTGCCTCATTCTAATTCCGGCATATCTGATCATTGTTGCTTTCATATAGCATTTCATATAGTTTGCCTTTGTTTATATAGTTGATTGTGTCCGCTTTTATACAATGTATATGATGAGGCCTACATGAGATATTTTGGTTCTTTTTAGCACTGGTAGTATACTCGTGTGGTGGCAAGGGCTCACTGTAATTGATTTTGTTGTAATGAATAATCAGCCATGATGGGGGTTGGACTCGTACGGTCGGTCTGCTCTTCTGAGACCGTCCAGCTGTTCAGGTCTGTGTGTGGTCTCGCTGAGAGAAACAACGTGAACGAAGTCGCGAGACAAGAATGGTGTCACGAGGCCAGAGGCTGGACATATTTTGAATTCAACATCAAAATATATGATTTGGTTAGATGATTGAGTAATCATAATTTTTGATTGAGTAATCATCTTTAATTTAAAGGGCATGATGCTAGTAAAGGATGCTCACATTCAAGGGATGGGGAAGTGTGTTTTTCTTTTTCTTCTTTTTGTAAATCTTTATTTGCTTTGTCCGTGAGGATCGGTCCTACTTGACCTGAGATGTTGCCTCATGGAATTAAAGGCAGGGCTGAGTGTAGCCCGGCGATGATGTCATTCGCTTGTGATTGGCCGGCACAAGAGTTATCACTGGAGGGGTCTCCCAGAGGTCTGCTCAATGTCAGACAGAGAGAGAGAATAGTGTGATTCATCTAAGCTATTTTAAGCTAGTCTGGCCAATGCCTGTTAGTTTGGATTCACAACCTGGTGCAGGGCAATACCCCACCGATGGATCAGAAGAATGCAATTATAATTGTTATAAGCAAGTTATTAGCAATTACTAGAATTAGCGTTATTAGCAATTCAGCAGGTCTTTTATCTAAAGCAACTCCCAATTCAGATACCTTCACTGAATGAGTAGTAATGAGCAGTTAGGCTTCTTGCTTAAAGGTTAGGCTGCGGGTGTTGGGTTATCGACCTCACAACCTTTTGGCCGCGAGTCAAACACCCATTACCAAAACGCAGAACACTGTCATACCTAGGTTTTCTTTCATGGAATCAAATAAATGGCGTTTTCCACCACCTGTCACTGTACAGTGAAAACGCGTGCTGGTCTGTGTTGACCGTGTTTTGTCTTTTCTTTTGTCCAGTGGACCTCACAAGGTGGAGGAGGCCTGTGAGATGTACTGCAGAGCCGCCAACATGTTCAAGATGGCCAAGAACTGGAGCGGTGAGAACCACGCCCCCCCCCCCCACGCACAACAGCCTCCTTTCATCTTGCTTTTTTTCCACCCACCCCTGGCCTGTTGAGATAGCTCTTGGCATTGTACACCGTGTGCCACCGCTGCACGACTAAGCACTATGGCAGGAGCCTCCGGGAAGAGGAGGAGGAGGAGGAGGAGGAGGAGGAGGAGGAGGAGGCGGGGGGTTATATTTGCATATGAATGCACTTTGTTGTCGACGCGGGCGCGTGCCCGTCTGGTATCGACGCGTGCCGCTAATTAATTGCGTGTCGCCGCGTCTTCTTCCTCTTCCTCTTCCTCCGTCCTGTCTGCAGCCGCGGGGGCGGCCTTCTGCAAGGCTGCGCGGATCCACAGCCAGCTGCAGAACAAGCACGACTGTGCCACCAGCTTCATCGACGCAGGGAACGCCTACAAGAAGATCGACCCAAACGGTGAGACGCCGGTGACGCGCGACCACGGAGACGTACGCACGCAAAGTCTGAGGTTGTCTCGAGAATGAAATGACTGATTTACTTTTGTCCTCGTTCAAATCGTGAACCAAAGCACTGCACTATGAACCAGTGGACAAGGCTCGATTTGGGACTGAACCCAGTAGCCACTAGATTAATGACTCGTGCTCGTGTTATGAGATTATGAACGAGGGGACTATGGAAACCATAGATCCACTAAACCACACAGGACTCAAGGGCTTAGGAGAGCATGGTGCTGCATGGCCCCCCCTAGTTTGTCAAGTGCTTTCATTAGGATGGAGACAAATAAGGGTGTCACCGGCTGAGCAAACTACCTCTGGATTCATAAAGTGATCCATTAGCAAGGAATACTAGTTTAACAAAGGCTTTTTTATGCTAGCATTTTTCTCTGTACATAGTGTACAAGGTATTCTCAAAGTCAAATAATATTGTGTAAGATGTTGTACCATCCTCACTCTCCAACCGATCAGATGAACACCCAGTGCCGATTAATGACTCATGATTATCAGTGTAACACCTCATACTAAAATATACCCAAGATATTTATATATATATATAT
This sequence comes from Pollachius pollachius, assembly GCF_949987615.1. NCBI lineage: Eukaryota > Metazoa > Chordata > Actinopteri > Gadiformes > Gadidae > Pollachius > Pollachius pollachius. The sequence goes on from NC_136949.1 coordinate 5,948,423, forward strand.
ATATATATATATATATATATATGCTGTCTAACTATTGCTTCTTCTTTTTTCTAATGCTGCCAATAGAGGCAATCAAGTGTTTAAACGCAGCCATCGATATTTACACTGACATGGTAAGATGCTCGTAGATGGATACTGCCATAGCCATGAGTTACCTTCTCTCTGTGCAGTCATTGAATAATTCTTTATTTATATTCGGTGTAAGCCTATGACCAGATTTATTGGTAAAGTACTGACATTAGTTAAAATGAATACCTCTTTTTATAGAAATTGCATCTTCATCTTTGGTATAAAAAATCTAAATCAGCTATAGTTTCAGATATTCATGTTAGCTTTGTGTAGGAAAAAGAAATAGTATAATAAGGCCTTGTGTGTATATACAGACTGCATAATGATTCATGCACTATAACTATACTGTGACTTCTCACCACTTAGGGTGGTGAAATGTTGAAGGGCTTATAACGGGAAGTGAAAACAAGTTTGGATCACAAGGATTTTCAGGCCTTAAATGAAAAAGGAGCCCAAAATACAATGACAGGCTAGGGGACCTGAATCGCTGTTGACTTATCATGTCTCTGTGCCAAATGTGAGTCACCTTACACTGGGCGGGGCACGTAAGTAACCTCTCCTCTTGTCCATCACACACTGCAGGGAAGATTCACCATCGCAGCCAAACATCACATAAGCATCGCAGAGATCTACGAGGCAGAGTTGGTGGACATAGAAAAGGTTAGACAACACCCAAGTTTGTCACTGACTTGAAATTATTCATGAATGAATGAATCGCAAGGATTCATTGGGTATATTTGCTGATGCAGTATTTAAAAAATGTTACTTTAATACATTTAGTCTTTGTTCCATTAGGCAATTGCACATTATGAACAAGCAGCGGATTATTACAAAGGAGAGGAGTCAAACAGGTGAGACTGTTTTTACTACAACTCAAATTCTAAGACATTGTTATATTATAATGTACAAGTGTTGCCAATTGTGTTTGGGACTGGTTCATTTGAATTCCGCACAATAGCTCCCGGTGAACATAAAATGCTGTGACTGAACGATAACACTGAATATCAAGCGAGAATATGCTTACCGCTAGCTATGAATGCAACCTGAATACCAATGATTGGTAAATTTGCTTCGCTGTTGCAAAGTGCACAAAGACAGAACTTCTTCTGTTGTGTGTTTGTGTGTTTTTGCATTATCATCTTAAAGCTTCAGAGTGTCGAATTGAGTGGCATCTAGCGGAACGGACTTAGAGAATAGCAGACAGCAGAAATAGAGAATAATATTCATAAATTAGTTGAAATTAATGTATAACCCCATGAAAATATGCATGGTGTTTTCATTACCTTAGAACACGCCCTTTAAATCTACATAAGGAACGGGTCCTCTTCCACAGAATTGCCATGTTTCTACAGTAGCCCAGGATGGACAAAGGAGGCTTTTAAATTATTTGCTATCTTACTTTCCACCTTTTGAGCGACCAAACCGTTTTCTGTTTTAGTGCGCCACTAGATGGCACATTGTGCTGTCTGTGGTCGACTCTTGAAGGCTTTTGAATAAAAACATATTTGCACCGCTCGATGCCACTAAATCCTATACACACTGCCCCTTTTTAAGTTAGAATGTGGAGCTGTCATTGTTTCCTATAGCTCCTCTATTTACTACATTAATCTGACCTGGTCATGCAACATTTTTTTGGTAATTATTATCTTCTATTGTTGAAGCTCGGCCAACAAGTGTCTGCTAAAGGTGGGCGCCTACAGTGCTCAGTTGGAGCAGTACGCCAAGGCCATTGAGATCTATGAGCAGGTACGCACGCACACGCACACACACGCACACACAAATAAAAGCATTTCAAATGTCCCAGCGTGGGGTGGAACCTTCTGCTGAGGAGCATGGTATTTCGGAGCCTTTCAGCCTAACTGTGGATCATGGCCTGACTCGAAACAGGCGGTTGTACGCTAAAGCTAATGCGCAAACTTTACCTCAGTGTTTCACATTGAGCAGCTGAAAAAGGCATGTTAAACGCCAGGGGAATAAAATGGATCACCAAAACATGCTCTGAAATGCTAACTGATAGACGTGGAAGCAGAATGAAAGCATCGTTGCTCTGCGTTGGAGCTTCGACATGAAATGGCTTTACTATTGGCGAAGCTGGGCGATTGATCTCCTCCACGTTTCCGTCCTTTTCCTTGAATACCACCCAGGTGGGCTCGAACACCATGGACAACCCCCTGCTCAAGTACAGCGCCAAGGAGTACTTCTTCAAAGCCTCCCTGTGCCACTTCATCGTGGATGAGCTCAACGCCAAGGTGAGACCCTTCTGTACCCCCCCCCCACCCTGCGGGACGGTCCCCACTGTCGTTCCAATGAGCGTTGAGCCATTGACATTACATTTAGAGCAGTTTTCTGAAGCTTTGGTCCACAGCGACTTGCAACCATTCATGCACACATTCACACACCGACGGCGGAGTCAACCACGCAAGGCGACAGCCAGCTCGTCAGGAGCAGTCATGGGGAGACATCTCGCTCGGGGACACCTCGACACACAAGCTAGGAGGAGCCGTGGATCGAACTAGCAACCTTTCGGTTACAAGTCGACCCGCCCTACTGACGCTACCGAGTCCATAATGTAACGCCTCGTCTCTCCTCTGGGCTTGCAGATCGCCGTGGAGAAGTACGAGGAGATGTTCCCGGCCTTCTCAGACTCCAGAGAGTGCAAGCTGCTGAAGGTGGGTGGAGAAGAGAGGGGTGGGTGGGGGTGGGTAGTTGGGATGGGTGGGGTGGGGGTATGATTTGCTGAATTGTGTGATGGAAGTCTTTACTCCCCCTCCAGGGCAGTGGGTACCATGACTGATCTGTGTGTGTTTGACAGAAACTGCTGGAGGCGCATGAGGAGCAGAACAGCGAGGCGTTTACTGAGGCGGTGAGTCCCCTGTGACCTGTGTTCAGCTCTCTCTCTTTCTCTCTCTCTCGTATTCAGAGCGCAGCTGATGAATCGATCTGCTGTCTACCCCCCCGAAAAACTGTCATGTTTAACGCCTGCAAATCCAAACTCAAACTTGATGTGCCAATCTGTTGACAATCAATCCTGGTTGAATACGTTCTAACTATAGTACCGATATATCTGGGCGGGCGTAATACTACAATAGTGGGGCACTAAAAACCTGGCCTGTTGGCCAGGTTTGGCCTGTTTCTGAGTTAAATAGGCCTGTTTCTGAGTTAAATAGATTATATCTCCACAACGGCAAGTGCTATCATCTGTAAACGGGTACCCAAAGAAAAATGACACTTGTGAGATTGTTGGGCAAGGGAAATAATAAATGTGGATCCCAACTTGGTTAGAGTGAATATAGCCGGAACGCAGCATAAGTGGGAGATATAATTTCCGCCTGAATTCCGCATATACTCCGCATATACTCATTTCCTCTGAAACCCCTTTCTTAGCTACAATACATTGATGGTAAACACCATGTTCAGTTGCAAAATGGTGCAGAGACGAGGCATACTCATCAATGGGCACTCATTTGGTGCTTTAAGATGTTTGTCTTTTGCTGCTCTCTCTCAAAGCCCGTCATGTTGTCCATGTTCCAGGTGAAGGAGTTTGACTCCATCTCCCGCCTGGACCAGTGGCACACCACCCTGCTGCTGCGCATCAAGAAGACCATCCAGGGGGACGAGGGAGACCTCAAGTAGGGGAGGGAAAGGGGGAGACAGCGAGAGACAGAGAGGGAGGAGGGGATAGAGAGAGAAGATTGAAATGGGGTGGAAAAATGCAGCATGGAAAAATCGTCCATCAAGGCATGCTTACCCTCCCTCAGCCCATCCCCCCCCCCCCCCCCCCCCCCCCCCCCCCCCCCCCCCCCCACTCTACCATTCCTTCTTCTACACCACTTCTTACACTCATACACATACACTGACACTTCTCAAATGTCACCCAGGTTAACCCCCATACAACGATTTTCCCCGTGCTGCTGATATCCATCAGGCATTACTGAAGCGTCGTATTCTCATGTTGATATTTAAAAGCTGTGCTTGTCATTATTCAGGGTGTGATTCCTCCCTACCACCCACGCCTCCTAGCCTGGTCGGTTTTTTTAGAGCAGAGGCTGCATTCCCCCCTTTAACAGCCTCTTTAGGACCCAGGGGTTATCTACGCTGGGGGCAAACGTAATGGCGCAGAGGTGATTGGGATGTTGGCAGAAGGGATTGCACAAAGTATAGTTCTATATTTTCTTTGTATTTTCTTTCTTTTTCTTATCTGGTATTTTAGATGGAAACAATCTTGTCTATTATTTATACTATGTGTTGCAAAAAAAGATTGTTATAAATCTATTTCTATCCGTGTGTTGGGTATTTACAGATTGTAGTGAAGTGGTAAAGGGAAAAATCAAGTCTCAAGTCATTCCTTCCATGCTCGTATACATTTTACTTCCATATCATTCACACATGGGACGACTCGTTAAGTGCAATGATAATTACATGTAGACTTTTAAATGTTTCAGATTGACGTTTTGTTTTATTTATATATATATATATATATATCTCCTGCTGATTTAAACTTTGATTTGTTTTTAAATGCATTGTGGAATTGTAACGACAACCAAGAGTCCAACTTGAGGTGGGATATAAATTACTTCTTGGTCATGATTGAGGTGACCCTTGGATATCAGGACAGACCTTTAGAAAACTTGCAACGTGAGTATCATTAGAGACTTGTGCCGTTTCCTTTATCTTGTGTCGTAGAGTAAGCGAAGGCCCATTAGTGTCATGCACCTTCGACGCGAACCATGTGTTTATAGCATGTCATTGTGTATCGGTGTATTTTAGCCACATTTTAGCCATGTGCTTCATCTCTCTGTGTCTCCGCCACACCAAAGTTTTTCTAAGCGGTCCACAGCCCTGCGTATCAAGCTTCTTCCAGGAAAAACGACCGTGGCATACTGTTTTGATTTCATCTGTATGCTTGTGAAAGATTATCGTAATAAAAGATTATTAAACACAGCTAAGGTTTTTGTTTTTTATTAAATTAAATAACCATGATTGCTTATTTAATGTCGTACCGAAGTTTATTAGCTAAATCCGAGACTTTACCTGTGAAGGTAGGTACAGCTTAAAGTAAATGGAGGCTGATTTCAAACCGAGACGAGTGATTAATTGAAATTCAGAAGTCGCCGACGCATTGAAAGAACCCAGAAGTGATGTCCCTTAGATTGAGTCAATCCGTTCTAAACATCTTGTGCTACCGAGGAGTCCTTGTGTTCATCGGCGCTCGCCTCTTCCGTATTTAGCGGTTGGTCGCTCTGCGCGTCCTCCGCCTGCTCCGTCGCAAACTGATCCTCGCAGGTAACCACGGCCTGAACGCCCAGCCCCCCGGGACCCACCTCCGACCCCGGGGCCAGGAGGGTCTGGGAGACGGCGGCTTCCAGTACGCACGCGGTCCGCAGTGCGACGCGCCCCTCCGACAGCTCCGTCAGCGCCATGGCGGGTTCGGCCATCGAGGCGTCGAGCGAGTCCGAGGTGGTGGTCGGGGTTGCGGTGGTACTGACGACGGTGGTCATGGGCGTGATGGCGTGCGCCAGGGAGAAGGGGACCGCTATGGTGGCGCCGTCCAGGGAGAGGACGCTGGGCTGGAGCTGGGTGCCCGGGGGCATCTCGGCGTGGATGACCGTGATCCCCCCCATGGAGCTGTGGCTGACCAGGGCGATGGTGCCGTGGGAGGCCCAGTCGGCCGGCAGCGTGACGGGCTGGCCCGGCACCATGATGGCCTCGGCGGGTGCCTGGGTCTGGACCTCGGCCTCGGCCTTGGCTTCTCCTGAACCGATGGCCTCACTGCCTCCGCCGCCGGCCTCGACCTTGGCCTGGCTCTCGACGGCCCCGGAGTTCCCTCCCTTGGAAGAGTGTCTGGGCTTCTTGCGCTCCACGTTGCCCTGCAGCACCACCAGGTAGTTCTTCCAGGGGGCGTCCGTGTCGTGGGTCTGGGGGTCAAATTAAAAAGGGATGTGATTATCAGCGGCGCAAACATGGCCAGAACGAGATCTCTTGAGTTTACCTCCGTCATTTAAGGTTCATCTCGTATTTAGTGTCAAGAATGCAGAAGTCAAATAGATGACTTATGCAGATGGCGATTATGGAATGTGAAAAGCACACTGAGTGGCTTAGGGTATAGCCAAATAAGGCACATTGAATCAGCACAATAGAAGACTAGAGTAGATAGATATCACAATTTGGCCAAAATATGACTAATATGGCAATTATGCTACGAGGCTGACGAAATGTTAAACAAGCCTCTGGGTTGAATTTGTGTGAACCTTGATCGCGGAGCATTTCAGCACAACCGGCTCTATTTGGGCTGCCTTCCCGTTCCATCCCATAATCCCACAGCAGGGCTCGTAGGTCCGTGAGGTCTGCTCACCATGGTGTGCCTGCGGACGGTGGACTTGTCGGTGAAGGTGCGGTTGCAGAGGCCGCACATGTAGGGCTTCTCCCCCGTGTGGATGCGCTGGTGCCTCTGGAGCGCGTTGAGCTGGGTGAACTGCTTGCTGCAGTCCTTGCAGCTGTAGGGACGCTCGCCTGGCGTGGGGAGAAAGGGGACGGGGGGGTTGAGGAAGGCTTGCGTGTGTTTCGGAGCTCGGACGTGAGCCGGATAAAAATCGATGTTCCACACTATTTTTAGTTTTTTTGGCGATGAACTACGAATAAGATTGAGGACCATTGTTGAATGTCAATGTGATGATCAACACAGCTGTCCAGGGAAACCTACAGTACATTTTAGATACTAGAAGTAAATCATCTTGCTCTAGGATGCCTTCAGGGAGACTACAGGCATTTAGGTACCTGTTCTAAATATCGGCCGATATAATTGATATCGTTAATTTTTTGATTCCCTAAAATCGGAAAACGGCCCCTAAACTCCAGCATCAGTCGGGCTCGGAAAGCCAGTAACATTTGGCTCCAGTAGTCTAGGCTTTTCTGCCACATGTCAACATCGCTTTTGACAAAACACACACACACACACACACACACACACACACACACACACACACACACACACACACACACACACACACACACACACACACACACACACACACACACACACACACACACACCTGTGTGAATCTTGAGGTGCTGGTGCAGGGAGTTCCTCTGGGCGAAGCCGCGATCACACTGCTGACACTTGTAGGGCCGGGAGCCCGTGTGGATATTGGAATGGTGCCTCAGGTACTCCTTGGACGCGAAGCTCTTCCCACACGCCTCGCACATGAAGGGCTTCTCTCCTGCGGAGAGGAGGAAGACGACGGCGGTGGAGATATTTGATTCCTTCCTCACACAAAAGGTAATGCACGCACGCAGAGAAGGATGGGATTCATTTGGGCATGAAATGACAACACCGTCTCGAAGAGAATACAGGATTACCATCGGTGTACCAATCCCCTATTGTGCAGCTTAGGTATTGAAATACTATGCTGAAATTCAATGCCAATACGGTAGTATTCATTGCTATTATTCCTAACTCCAAAGACTCGTGTCCGAACAAAAGGTTTAACTCAAACATTTTAGGATTTAAGTGACAATCGGCAACAATTCATAAAAAGAGTCCAATGTTTTTCCAATGTTGTTAGTTCCCCCCCTCCTCACCCGTGTGGGACCTCTTGTGGTAGGACAGCATATGCTTCTGGGTGAACCTGGCCTCACACAGGTCGCAGGCGAACGGCTTCTCTCCTGTGTGGGTCCTAGTGGTTGGGGGGCAATAGAAGGGATGTCACTGCAGCCGCACGGGTAGCTTGAAACGTTCCATGGGTCAACTGGTTCGGAACGCTGTCAAGAAGTGATGTCCCTGCTACAGACCTCATTCAAAGGCGATATTATGCCACCAGGCGGGAGTGATTAGCCATTACAAGCCGTTTGAAAATCTGCCTTTTCCTGTGTTTTATCAACAGTGGGACTGTCCACCTAGACATAGGAGGGATACTGGATTTTCAGACGGCTTGCAATGGCTAATCACTCACACCTGGTGGCATAGCATCGACTCTTTAACAGGTTATATTTTATCCAAATATAGATTTAAACTGCAGAGGATAGGGAAAAGACATACTATTAAATGCTTTCATTTTCCTTTTCAAATGCGATTAAAATCCCTCGAACATCAAACATTGCTCTGCAGATGAATAAAAGATGCCATGTCAAATGTTTGGCACCATAGTCCATCGTGGGCTTCCCACCCCCGCAGTGAAGGGAGGGCCGCGTACCTCTGGTGCATCTTGAGGGCGGAGCTCTGGCTGAACTTGGAGGAGCACTCGGTGCACTGGAAGGGCTTGGCCCCCGTGTGAGTCCTCTCGTGCAGCGACAGCGCCGTCTTGGAGCTCAGTGTCTTGCCGCACTCTGGACATATGTGGCGCTGTCCGCGTCCCTCGTGAACCTGGCCAAAACAGTCACAAAAAACTATATATATAGATAGATGGATAGATAGATCTATAGCAGGGGTCAGCAACCTTTTCAACACGCAGTGCCCGTTTGACATTTTCTCGTTAATGAGTGTGAAACAATATATTGAATATTAAGCTGAATTATGACACAGTGACCAAAAACACTTCCAGAAGACCCAGAATTGTATTATTTCCATATAGTCCACAATCATGCATCAACATTTCAGAACACTGCTGTCAGTAACTCATTTAAACATATTTGCACTGGGAGGAAATGCCCAAAACAGAATAAAGACAAAAAATATATATATATAATAAAAATCGGCAGTAATGATTATGCTGCCGCATTGTGCCGCATTTTTTTTTTCAAGTGTGCCAATGATGATGCTGCCACGTGCCACTGGTTGCACGCATGCATCTATAGACCTACATGTATAGAAATCAATATAGATTGATAGAAAAATCTAGAGATATATACAAATCATTATATAGAATGCATGCGTGGGACATGCTTATCCAAAGCCTTTTACAATAGACCCTTTTCACATAGGCATTGATTTAGGACAGGTGTCGCTCATAACACTAATTAGCCCTTTTTACATGATTACAACCACTGGTGCAGCCCATTTCATTAATTAGGGGTCAGTTCGATTATAGGTGAGGCAGGGCCCCAATACAGACATGACTCATCCTGTAAATGGACATTGACCGTGCTGGTGCTGCGATAGACAAATACAACCGACCTAATCTTGAATTGAGGAACAGGATGTGACTTCACCTCGATATCGACGATCTGTGAAATGGGTTTATTTTAGTAGAGTTGACTTAACCCCTAACCCTAGGCATGGTCATGCCATGCTCTACCATTCAAGCTAAATAAGGGAGTCGTTCGAATGACTTGGGCTACCGTGTCATGTGAACCCAAATTAGCCTATATTCAAACTGCATTCTGAAGCGGTCATTACAAGGCAAGCCATTGGAAAATCTGCCTTTTCCTTTTGTTTGAGTGACATCACAAGTAAGGGTGTCCACCTAGATGTATGCTGGATACACAAGCAACATTTGCTACAGTCCACTGGGTAGGACTGGTAGACTGATCTACCCAGTATAAAACTAGGTGGACACTCCCACTTGTGATGTTACTAAAACACAGAAAAAGGCAGATTTTCAAACACCTTGTAATGGCTAATCACACTCACACCTGGTGGCATAATATCACCCCTTTAAGAGATGCATCCCACCCACACCTGGTGGCCCAATATCACCCCTTTAAGAGATGCATCTCTTAAAGGGACGGCGCCGGTGCAGGGAGACGTCACCTGCCGCTGGTGTCGGATGACGTCCTTCTTGCGCTTGAAGGTCTTGGCGCAGACCTGGCAGGAGAAGAGCCTCTCGTCGTTGTGCACGTGCTGCTGGTGGATCTTCAGGTTGCCGCGGTTGGCGAAGGTCTGCTGGCAGGTCTCGCAGCGATACGTCACCTCCGCCTTCACCCCGTGGTAAGTGCTGGGGGAAAAGGGGACGATGCATACAAAAGAGGTTACAGATTTTTTTTTATTTTGTAAGACCAATTACATGCTTGGCACTTGGTTCTATGAACACCCTGAATGTATCGACAGCGATATATTGTTGTTTCTATTTCTTCTGACAAATATACTTTGTGTAAGTCGCTTTGGGTAAAAGCGTCTGCTAAGTGTCCTAAATGTAAACGTAAATATACATTTGTTTATAAAAACATAGATGATGTTTTTAATAGAAGAATATGATATCCAATGATTAATTAAGAAATCAACTGTTAGGTGATTTTGAATATCATATTTGATCGGATATCATATCCTGGAGCTATATTGACCCCACGGATCGAGTCTGTCAGACTCCAGAGACATTAACGCGAGCTCATCCTGAGTGCAACGTCGTGGTCCACCAGAACCGGCCAACGCACCTGATGTGCTTCACGTAGCTCCGGGCGTAGTGGAACGTCCTCTGGCAGCTGCCACACTGGAACTGGGCTTTGGAGGTCCTCTTGGCCCTCTTCTCTGCTCCCTCTTCCTCCTCGTCGGACAGGTACATGGCTAGGTCCGGGTCGACGTCCAACGAACGCACCTCCTCCCCCCCCGCCATCTCCTCGTCGCCGCCGACGACCGCCGCGATGGTCTCCGCGCCCTTGGGTTTGGCCTTCTTCCTGTCGTTGGGGGCGGGGCTCTCTGGCGGAGCGACGGCCCCTTCGACGGCGCGGTCCTCCCCGGTTTCCGAGGGGCTGTCCGGGTCCGTGGTCTCCGGGTCCTCGTCGGTCATGTCCCGGTGTTTTAACAGACCCACAGGGATCTTCCGACCCGCCAGCCTGATGCTGACCCGCCGGCCCCCCTCCTCATCGGGCGCCGCGACCTCCAATTCCTCCTTGACCGACTCTTTCGCCTTCGCCGGCTTCTTTTTAGCCTGCTGCGGGCCCGCCCCCACGTCTCTCTTGGTGCTCTTCAGCGGCCGCTTCCTCTTCAAGGCCTGCCTGGGCTGTTTTATAGCGTCGGTGTCGGGGGATTTCTGCTCCGTGTCTACACCGGCTGATGCCTCCGAAGATGGCGGGTGTACGCCCGCGGTCAAGGCCTTGCCGCAGACCTCCGAGAGGTCCTTGCAGTCCAACAGAAGGGCGGCCGCCTGGACGTCGCCCAGTTTGTCTCTGGCCACTTCCACTTTGCCCGTGTAGACAAACTCCAGGAACTTGGAAAAGTTAGCCGTGCGTATGTTGGAGAGGAACAGTTTGTCGGGCACGGCATCCTGGGAGAGCAGCAGCCTCTTAAAGTAGCCGCTGTAGGCAGCGAGCATCACTTGGTGAGCCTGGAACACCTCCATCTCCCCTTGGTGGTCGACCTGAACCGTGATGTCGACCAGCTGCCCGCCAAGCCTCAGCTGGTGCAGGGAGGAGAGGATGTTGTCATGGTGACCCTTGGAGGCCAGCTGGACCACACTGTCGCCCATGTTGAATGGGTGCTGCGAGAAAAAAACACAGAGCATGATGGGTTAGTTATCTGATTGTTTACTGACGTGATGGGCTTTTCATTTTTTTTTCCCCTAGTTCGCCAATACTTACAGAGGCATAAACATGGATAAAGGGATACTTCACCGGTGGAGATATGAAGATTATATGAAGTAAACAATTCTATGTATTATAAATGTGCAAAAAAAAATCGAAATCGGTTCATCCTAGCCTGAGAAAAGGCAGAAAGTGTCTCTCTGGCTCAAAAGTAAGAAATCCTCCAACTCCCACAGTGCATTGCGCCCGCTGCACCGCCCGCCTGTTTCTGTTTGGAGGGGGAAGGATCCATGGTCCTAACGCGAGTGGTAGAGCGAGCAAACTTTGTGTAAACATATCCCCGTGATACGTTGACTAGTTTAGACTTCTGCCCTCGTTTTTTTCAAACGCATCATTTGTACATTACTGTACAGCATAAAAACATTTGCTAGTTACAGTAGGTCAGCATATCAAGTATTTGTACACCTTTTCTCCCCAGTTGAAATAAGTGTATCTTATACAGTAGGCCTACTTTAGTATAACAGCACTTGGCTTAGTAAACAAATCACAACAACCAACATGAATTTGAAGTTTTATTCATGAAAAAATATTAACTATTTACAAAAATGTGTTTGCTAGAGTCAAAATAGTCACAGCTCAACTTGAGCATTTACTATCTCCTGGTAGCCACAGTACTGCCCATCTTGTGCTGGGTAATTAGCTCTGGAAACTGTCGTTTCCAGTTCACTTTCTGGGTCCGTAAATATGTACCCAATATCCAACTGTTCAGATGAGGCGTAAAGCCTAGGTGAGAGGTTACACACATGGCCCCGTCCTCGCCAGATTCAGCCATTTATTCTAGAAGAAACTGGCATCGCTGTAATTCACTGCAGCACATTCCTCGGCAACAGGCAAGGCTTGTTCAGCTGCAGCAGCCTCCTCCTCTATTTGTATCAATTCTTCCTGGCTGTATTCTGGCTTGTACTAATAGCCCTGAATGTCCAAATCAAACAATAGATTTTCAAAATCCACTTCGGCTGTTTGACATTGAAAATTTGTTCTCTAGCTAAGTGGTGAAGAAGCATGGTGGACATTGTGTTTACATCTCGTACACGAGCTCCCGCCCCCTGTCATTCCTTATTGGTGGGCTCACAAATTTGCGGAACCAGTGGTTTGTAGTCCTCAGGCCTTCTAGCAGGCAAGCAAAGTTCTCCCGAGATGACGTCAAACGCGTCATTTGACGTCATCTCGGGAGAAAATTAGATCAAGAAAGCTGGGCCAAGGGAAGACTGGGTTAGACTGAGGGGTGAAAAAAAGTATATATATATTACAATAGCGATTTTATAATGAAAGAACGCCGGTTCTGAATGGGTGAAGTATCCCTTTAAGGGGTTCAAATATCTAACTCGAGAATCAAGACATTTTGCTGTCGGCCTATATTAAGTGAGCACTATTTAGAAAAGCCACATTGGTTTATGTGGTATTATTTACCAACATCACGCCATAAATTTGCAAGGGCACATACACAGCAGCTACAACGTTATTGTTGTTATATGCGTCGCAAGCTATGTGCTAATGATAGCTTTCATTACGGAGAACGCACAGGGGGAGAGGCTTTTTTTATTTTGCAAATGGTCCACCAAAACGGAAGCAAAAGGGAGCGGCGTATCGCAGCAAGTGACAGATTGTGGGAGAAGTTGTCTTACCGTAAGCTCGGTAAAATAGCAGCCCTTCACAATTTACTCTCCACAATTCGCCCGAGCTAGTACCGTGAGCAACACGCAGTCGCGGACGGTATTTCCGGAAGCGAAATCAATCCCAAAGACGACAGTGGTTAAAAAAAAAACAAAAAAACAGGGGCCTCTACGAATAGCCAAATCTCCTAACCTTTATGCCTCCCTTCCTTAACCTTTGAGGAAAACGTCATCGGGTCAAGGAGAGATGAAAAGGTGCTTCCTTTCGAAAATAGGAAAAGACAGCACTGTTTAAAATTAATTCGACTCCACTCTTCCTAACCGACGTCACTGTGCGACGGCGGGTATTGCCGACCTCTAGCGTCTCCAGTGTGAAACTACAAACTAAAACACTAAAACAAGCGCTCTTTGATCCATGCGTTCTTGTCGTATTGATTTCAATCAGGTTATTGCCAACAGTGAGAATCACTTCGGTCGGACTTGGCCAACGGGAAAATTTTAGGCCACTTGAATTCCAATTCACATGTGAAAAAAAAGAGGCTAAACTTATGTTGATGTTGGTATGAACTGCCCCCAGTAGTCTTTCTAAAATGTGAAGTTGGCATTTTCTTTTCTTATGGTTTATTTTATGTGCTCACTAACTAGCAATAAATGAATTCATTTATATTCAAATAATTATGTTTCTGGAATTGGTATCCATTATTATCAATTGTATTTTCTTCTCTTCTTTTCTTCTGCTTTACCGCATCTCTCATGCGTCTTCGCGTAGTGTCGGTAAACTTCGTCGGTGGCTTGTTGCTTTAAATATTGCCGCCGTAAAGGGTAATGGGATACCACTATCTCCTTTCCTTTCGCAAAGGAAGCGTGACCTATGTTAAATGAGGGTAAAAGGAAGCATCGAGGCTCTTTTCCTAAGCATCTTTAGAATTCGAACCACCTTTCCTCCAAGCACTTCCTGCAAAAATGAGAATTCGTAGAGGCCCCAGGACTGATCTGGAGTCAGATTTCCCAATCCGGATGTGTCACCTCACATCCGTTTTTGATAAAGCTGACTTGAGATCTGATTTCTTTCGTCGACTGTCGTTCTAATGAGGCCAGTTTGAACGATAAGAACCGCTCCTGAGTCAGTCCTTCGAATAAGAACTACAGCAAACAGTATAGTTGTACACACAAATACGTAATTAAAGTATATTTTCGATGAATCAATGGCGAATAATAAGGTGTTCCGTACAATACAATACGGGACACAGAATAGCCTACCACGCGTTCGGGATGCGTTACCATGAGATGTCCACAAGGGGGCACCAAGGCGCCAGGGAGTCCGCATCGTTGGAGACGGAGACAAACAGTGAGTGATTGCAAACCTAAAAAATAACAATTGTGTGTTCTAAAGAGGTCACATGCCCCAAGGAACCTTTTTTTTTTTTTTTTTTAACTTGTATTGCTTTCATTGAATTAAGTTTGTCGCAATATTTTTTTTCATGTTACAGGTCTTACAGTTTTTGTTTTATTTGCCTTGTTTTGTCTTTATGGCTTTTCTGGCTTTGTCGTGCGCTTTCAAAACCAATCAGACAGCAGATCAATCCAATAAAAAAAGTCACGTAGCCTAGTACGCTATTTCTTGTTTTAGGCTGCACTATTTATCATCAAGGCACATCATTGACACCATTTTAGGTTGGCACAGTTTATTTCAGCAATGTTGTATGGAAAAACACTTGAGGCTATTCTCTGCAGTGCTATTTTGGAAACTGTAATTTTTGGTGTGTGTGTTTTTTCTATCACTATTCCTTCCATTTGTCTCAATTAATTCTGCAAGCTCTTAGTCTATTTTGCCCTGGTGAGTCATCCAGCTCTGCGGTCGAGAGACTGTGCAGTTCAGTTCTGACCTGGAACGCTGTGTCCGCCCATATCCTACTCTATTACATTACACTAGAACACACACATGCACGTGCACACACACACACACACACACACACACACACACACACACACACACACACGTGCATACGCACGCACACATACGCGCGCACATACAAACTTCAATCAACCTTATTTTGTTAAGTGTTCACCTAGCAGAAACCCACAAAGACTCATAAAGACCATGTTAAAGCAAGAGCAACACACATGCACAACCACCAACACCCACACACACGTGCACTCACAAACATGCACGCCCAGTTCTGGAAATCGTGCTTCCGCAAAGAATAAGTGTATTAAATTGCTATTCTCATTCTCTGATTATGTTAATCTCCTTATACACTCGACAGTGTTGATACAGGCATGTTCTATAACTACATTAACTCACAGGGAATTATAATATTTGCCAATCAATCTAGTTTAATGTTAGGTAGCTGTGGCTGCTCGCCAGGGGGTTAGTGAATTTAATCTCAGGCCGCACGTAAAGGTACTAGCTTCGTCGATCGTATTGTAATGTGGAAATTAATGAGACCTGTCTAATAAATTAGTTCGCCTTTAGTGGCCTATGAACGTCAAGTCGAGGCTTAAATTAAAGGGGGAAAAAAGCTATTAATTCACACAAGAGATGCAGAATTGAGGTCCAAGAGAGGCCTGGGAATTCAAGATTATGATAAAGGTCGGAGCATTGATTTTCTTAACATTTTTGGAAAATGTGAAGTATAATATTCAATATAGACAAGATAATGGAGAGTATGATGTCCCAAAATACTTTCAGTTTTTTCTCCATCACAAAGTGCAACACCAAAAGTTCAAACCTGGTTCAGAATTACTATGGCCGTGACTATAAAGGACTATACAGTCATTTTAGAAATTCACTCTACACTGCTTTTTGAAGACAGGTTTCAATTGGTTCTCACAAAGGTGTTGCTGAACATTTCCGTTGAACGTTTGGGAAATGATGAGTTAAATACTAGAAATCTGCTACCGCCGCAAAAAAAACCTTTTCCACAGTGGTGGTTTTCTATTGGCTGTGCGTCCTAGCCCGAGTGAAGGTGATGCGCTAACATTGACAAGGCCCCTCCCACTTCTAGAACCCGATGTGTCCGTCTCTTCAAAAAAAAAACTTGTCACGACTGCTCAGATCGTATGTTTTCTCTCGTAGGCGGTAGATCTCCAGCTAAAAGGTGCTAAGGGGGGGGGCGGGGGAGGGATTGATTTACTTACCCTTTAAAGACCAAAAATAAATCGCAATGTCTCAGTGTTGGTGTGCAAAGACGCCATGTCACCGAGGGGGTCGCGGGGTCAGGTCTGAATGTGGGGGGGGGGGCGTTGCCACGGCATTCTTCTCTCACCTAACTGCGAGGCGGCGAGGCCCAGGGAGACAAACAGACCGGGCAGTGAGATTCATCACAGAGCTGCTTGTATCTCTGGGGGAGGAGAGGAGGATGTGGATGTGGTGGTCGCTGTGTGTGTGTGTGTGTGTGTGTGTGTGTGTGTGTGTGTGTGTGTGTGTGTGTGTGTGTGTGTGTGTGTGTGTGTGTGTGTGTGTGTGTGTGTGTGTGTAGGTGCGGGGATGTGGCGAGCTACAGAAAAGTAAACATTCTTGCTCTTCACCGGGGTCATGGGTTTCTGCAAGGGGGAGGGAGAGGTGGTGTGTGTGTGTGTGTGTGTGTGTGTGTGTGTGTGTGTGTGTGTGTGCATGTGTGTGTGCATGTGTGTGTGTGTGTGTGTGTGTGTGTG
>NC_136949.1:5970212-5975212 GCF_949987615.1 Pollachius pollachius
AGCCCTGGACTGATTGTTTTTTAAACACACAATCACTTGTGAGAATATGGGATCACCGTGCTGGCCAGGGTGTATACAGTTGGAGATTAAATATCTGACATGGGATCCAATGCAATTATTTTGGCCTGTCTGAAGGCCTAAAAGAGGGCAAGGTATCCATATTATTATCCTTCCAGACAAACCTTACGTATAACTCTCCCGTTGTGCTTTACAATAGGAAAAATACTATATCGTGCCTCTCCTTTTGTTTAATTTCTAAAGCCTGCGTGTTGACCTCGGAGACTGGCTTTGAAAATACACAATGTCTCGCGTAGTGGAGAAAAGATGGCTGTTCACGGGTTATCTAAGCCTGGGGGAAGATTTGAGTCGAGCCACGAGGGAAATTCTCTTTTTGTGAGGATCCTGTCTAAGTCTCTGATAATCCTGCAAAACATAGCTCTGCATTAGACGCCACCATTTTGCTTCTATTCTACACGCCCAGCTCTTTGCAGTTCCTCTCGAATGTCCGAAAATGGAGAAAGAGAGAGAGAGAGGGAGAGAGAGAGGGTGGGGGAGGGATGAAGTTCATACAGGCTGCCTGATGCCAAGAGACCCATGACTGACACATTTACAGTGGGACTGCAGTGAGCCTGTGTGTGTGAGTGTGTGTGTAAGAGTGTGTGTGTTTGACTGAACAGGTTTGTACTTAGGACAACAACAGATACATCTGATCCAATAACACACACACACACACACACACACACACACATAGACAGACGCAGACACAGACACACACACACAAACACATACACATACACAGACACACACACACACACACACACACACACACAAACACACACACACACACACACACACACAGCCGGTCATGCATTAGCAGATAGCAGCGCCAGCCGTCAGCTGAGTGTAGTCACGGGGCTGGAGATACTGATGCCATTGCGTCCGGTGTGGCGGCCAGTCATTGGGCTGCCGTCCTGCTCGTTTAAGCCCCCCCATCCCTCCGACCCTCACCCCTACAGCCTCCCTCCACCCCTCCCTCCACAAGGGACACCAATGTGTCACTTTTTCCATAATGAGATCTCATCTACCGTCCTCATCCATGGCACCACCGTCCACAGAACCCCTCCCCCCTCCCTAATCTCCCTCCCTCCCTCCCTCCCTCCCTCCCTCCCTCTCTCTCTCTCCACGTTATAAAGGGAGAGATGAAAGGCCCCTTTCCTCTGCTCGGTTCCTCTCGGTTGGTGTCAGATGAGAGAGAGACAGAGAGGGAGGGGAGAGAGAGGAGAATGATTCATTGTGCTCCTCTGTAATTGAATGATGTGAGGAGCTTGGCGTTGAGGCCATGACGGTGAGCTCATCCTCCATCATTAGTCCTGAGGTTCACTAACGCACACACACACACACACACACACACACACATACACACGCACACACACACACACACACACACACACACACACACGTACACGCACACATATGCATGCACACACACACGCACACACACACGTGCAAGCGGCTGCAAACACACACGCACGGCACACACTCGTACAAAGAAACACACTAACACAAAACACACACATACATGGAGATGCATGCACACACACACACACAAACACTGGGGAGAGACGTGGCGGGGAACAGACGGGTGGCTGTGTGTGTGTGTGCACAGTATTTAGTCGAGCAGTTGAATCCTCTTTCCTTGAACGGCTTTTGTTTTTCAGGGAAAAACACGAGACACTAGCTCATGCGTTTATTGTGTGTGTTCTGTCGTGCGCGGTGCATTCCATCTAATCTACGATTCGGCTGGATCTCGTGCGCACGGGAACAGCGTCCCAGTGAAGAAAAACCATGACAAAACACCTTTCTGACTTTCGGGCGTATTACTATTCGTCAAAGTCAACATTATACTTAGATATAATGTGAATATGATATGATGAGTTGTGTTATATTTCCATGCGAATGACGTTGTCGTTTGTCCGTTGTGTTTCCGCAAGTACCTCTGAGTGCATAACACCCACAGGTGCCACAGAGATGCTGCTCTGTTTTTCTTTTCCGGTGACATGACCTAAACCCGACCTGACTAGGCCTCGGGCAGCTCGGTGCGGAGGTGTGTGACCCAGAAACAGTGGTGAGTTCGGGGGGTGAGGAGGGCGGAGTCGACCCGCAGCCATGCATTAGCCCCGCCCACCTCTCTCCCCTCACTCCTTCCGTACGTGCGGGTGTAATGGCGGGGCTGTGGTTAGTGCTAGAGTGCCGGATGCAGGTAGATGCACAATCTAATCCAGTTGGTTCCTGCCTAAGTGAAGAGCATCGTGTTTTCCCAGCAGGCACGGCGGAGCCCCGCTGTCATGGTAACGTCGCAGCAGTCTATCCGTCTGAATGGTGTCTGTCTGTCTGTCCGTCGGTCTGTCAGCAGATCGTCTTTCTGTCAATCTGCTGCCTGTCTGAGGTTCAGTCAGTCCTTTGGTCTGTCTGCCTAGCTGTCTGTCTCTCTGATGTTTTCCTGTCTGCCTGGCTGTATGTCGGTGTGTCTGTCTTTCTTTCCGTCTGTTTGTTTGTTTGACTGTCTGCCTGTCTGTCTGTCTGTCCCTTGTTCAGCCTGTCTGACTCCACCACAAGGTTGTGAGTCACACACATCATGTATCTGCAACTGAGAGAATACTTTGTCAGGCGTCCAATCACACAAAGAACTGAAACCCACATGCTGAGCAAACATGCAAATGTGAAATGTAACCACACGCAAATTCACGGACACACATGGAAACACATGCACACGCAGCCTCACACACCCACACATACACACACAGCCACACACACACACAGACACACACACACACACACACACACACACACACACACACACACACACACACATACACCCACACACATGAACTAACACACATGCAAACATACACGCAGTCTCACACACGCACACATACATACATGCAAACACACACACAGACTCACACTCATGCAAACACACACACACACACACACATACACCCAAGCACACATATGGAAACACAGACGCTCTAACAAACATAAACACTGGTTAATGCAAACACACACACAAAAACACCACAGTCACGAATGCGGGTTAAACTATTCCGCTCACACACAAACAAACACACACGCGCATAGCAACCCAATGCAAACATCCACATCGACCAACACACACAAACAGACACACGCCAAAAAAAGGGTATATTTGTGCACTTCCCAATACCGACCATACACCATCATGTCTGACGGCGCGTGCCTCCTTCCAGAGCGCATACCGCCGGCCCTCCGCCTGTCATCCGACCTCAGACGGATTAAATGCGTTCGCCGCCTCCAGTGTCCGGCGGATCAGGAGGAACCCGCGCTTATACCCGGAGCTCCGGGGCTTATCTCGCCCGCCAGATGTCCCCGTCAGGGGGCCGTCCGGTACGGCCATGGCACGACCCCCCAATCGCCAAGCGCACGTTACCGAGGTTTTATGGGGGTGTGCCAATCTGGGGAAGGAGAGGGATATGGAGAGGAAGGGTAAGACGGTAGGACCTAGGATGGGGGGTCATGGTTGGGTCATGCTAATGGGATCACAGGTACGGCGTAGGATTTGAATGTGAGGAGACGAGATGGCTATCTGTCATGTAAGCTTTCGCCGCGGTATCTGGTGCGGTGGACACGGAGGTAGAGGAAACAGGCGTGCACATCTGCTACAGGCATGACACGCGTGCACGCACACACACAAATGGGGAAACATTTACAGATTCACACTTATACACACACACAACCACATGTGCGTATTTGTACATATATAAATGGACCCATACACACATAAAGATAAACTCTGGGGACATACAGACACAAAAGCAAATTTAACATAAGGACATGTATACACACTCACACACACATAGCCACACGCACATATACAGAAATACACGCACAAATAAAAACTCTGGGGAGGCACAGTGACGTGCATCAACTCACACACAAACACACAGACACACACACACCCACACAATTAATCTACTAGCTATTGATCTCTGCCAATTACTTCGGGGGCCTTATCCCATTCCATCTTAGATTACAAACCTGCATTCGACGTTGTGTGTGTGTGTGTGCGCGTGCGTACGTGAGTGATATAAATAGGCTACTGGGATGATGATGTGAGGGGCAGGGACACCAGCTACACTCCACGACACTCACACACAATCTGGTCCTTCTCCAGCTCCATGTTTGGCCTGCATCGGGTCACAAGGGAGACTTCAAGGCCCTGGAAACCAAGGGTAGAGGACACATGGATGCCGTGCAAGGCGTGGCCATTCTGCTGCAGAGTGCGAGAAAAATCGAAACTTCAGTACTTAGCACGGGAGCGAGAATGAGATGAGTCTTGTGTGAATCCAAGTATGGTCTTGAATACCAGTTGTAGGGTACGCTGTGACTCCCGGTGGACCAGTGTGTGAATATCGCTCGTTTTCTCGGCTTTTTCATCGCATGTGACATTCCTGTTTTTACAGCTCCCAGCTATTTCCCGGATCCCTGGAGCTCACGCACACACACCAACCTCACACGGGAGAGCACACGCGCGCACACACACACACACACACACACACACACACACCAACACACAGTCTCACTCATGCACACATGCACACACACACACACACACACACCAACACAGAGTCTCACTCATGCACACATGCACACACACACACGCACGCACGCACGCACACACACTCACTCATGCACACACACAAACACACACACACACACACACACACACACACACACACACACACACACACACACACACACACCACATTTGCATGCCAGTGACTCATCTCTCAGAGCATGTGATCATTCCATTTATGCACATACACGCAGGGCAAATGTGTTTGCACAAAGACACACTAAGACACACACGTTCGCATTCTCACAAAGAGAATGCTCAACAGATACACAATACATACCAATACAAACGCATACAAAACATGCAATGCTGAGTAAAATACCCACAA
>NC_136949.1:5977712-5982712 GCF_949987615.1 Pollachius pollachius
TCCCTCCCTCCCTCTCTTTGTCTCTTCCTGCCTCTCTCGCCCTCTCTCCCCTATAATTGCTGATGAATGAAGTGGAAGGTTGCATTACCACATTATCACCCAGTGCAGCTGTAGAAGCCTTTCCTCTGTCCCTCAGTCCAGCCACTCTTAGGCTTTGGCTTTCTTACCGTGGCCTTTAGCTTCTATTCACGGCCCACCCCCCATAAGAATGCATTATTTCTGGGCAAGGTATCCCCACAGTGTAGGGGAGGCTGGTGGGCTGACGGCTAGAATTACCCAGGCATGGGCTCCTATTAGGGGAGAGTGATTCGACGGTGTGGCCGAAACTATAGCAGAGACAATCTCCTGTTCTGTGTGCGACTCTTGTCATTGCAATAATGAGAGGTGGTGTGCTCACGTGACCGCATGTGGACACAGGCAAACACACATAGACACACACACGCACACACACAAACACACACGCTTACATACATGCATACACACACACACACACACACACACACAGACACAGGTGTTTGTATACATGCACAAGTACAAATACACACACACACATTTATGCACGGCACACACACACACAAGCATACACAGACACACAGACACACACCCACACACATTTTCCAAATCATTTACTTTTGTGGACAGTCCGACATACAGACCTATTGTGCATTTCATGTAACCAGATAGAGAGAGAGAGAGAGAGGGGGGGGGGGGGGGGAGAGAGAGAGAGAGGGGGGGAGAGAGAGAGAGGTAAACAGAGGGACAGAGTGTGTGTGTGTGTGTGTGTGGGAGAGAGAGAAAGAGAGGGAGAGAGAAAGAGAGAGACAGAGGGAACCACACAGGTAGAGAGAGATGCAGCCATCTCTCTGTATAAAGTCTTGCGCCGGGCTGCGTTGGCATGGAAACCCCAGCAGAGCGGGGAACACTCTGTTCGATCTGCAAATGGGTCACATGGAGAAAAAGTCATGAACATGCTCACACACGCACGCACGCACGCACACACACACACACACACACACACACACACACACACACACACACACACACACACACACACACACACACACACACACACACACACACACACACAAATGAGGGGCAAGGTGTATCAGGTGCAAGGTAAAACAACCCTGTGCCCTTTCTCTCCACCGCCACGGCGAGGAGAGAGTCTTTCCCTTATCCCCTTCCTGCTGGGGGAACCTATTCAAACACGTTGCACCTATAGAACCGAATGACGCGTGGCACAGTGTGTCTGATTATCTAACACCTGGTAATAACGTACAGGGCGGAGCGATGGATGGACGGTAAAACCTGTGTCTGTTCTGCAGGAGGTTCCTTTCTAAAGCACTGCTAGCATAGCACATATCATACCACCGCCAGCACCAGCAGCACGTAGCCCCATGCTAATCCTGTAGAGCTACATCTGGGTGTATGTATTCTGCTGCTCCTTTAAATCCATCCATTCACACCGTCTATTATTGATGTCGGCGGATGGCCGCTGGTCCGGAAGAACCGGAACGCTGCCTGGGAAGTGGACTCAGAGCAAAGTGTTAACATAGGTGTGTGTGTGTGTGTGTGTGTGTGTGTGTGTGTGTGTGTGTATGTGTGTGTGTGTGTAGGTGTGTGTGTGTGCGTGTGTGTCTGAGCTGTATGAGTCATCGGCTGTGAACAGGGAATACTCACTGCAGATGTGTTCACTCCATCCTTATTCAAGAGGAGAGGAGAGGAGAAGGGAGGGGAGTAGAGGAGAGTAGATGAGAAAAGAGGGGAAGTGGAGGGAAGACGAGAGAAGATGATGGGATTTGAGAGGAGAGCAGAGGAGGGAAGAGAAGAGAGGAAAGGAAAGGAGGACAGAAGAGGGGAGGAGAGAGGAGGAAAGAGAAGGGGAGGAGAAGAGAGGAGGGGAGAGGAGAGGAGAGAAATGGTTTAGAGGGGAGGAGAGGGGAGCAGAAGAGAAGAGGGGAGACGAGAGGGGAGGAGAGGAATGGAGAGTAGAGAGGAAGGGAGAAATGGAGAGGAGCGGGGAGGGGAGAGGAGCTGAGAGGAAAGGAGAGGAGAGAATTGTAAGAAAACAGACGAGAAGAGAACTGAACAGTAGAGTTAAGTAGCATAGTATAGTATAGTATAACATAGTATGGTAGAAGGGGGTAGTAGTGGGCTTTAAAAGTACAGTACAGCAAAGTAGAGTGGAGTAGAGCCGTTTTCATATAGTATAGTATAGTTTAGAACAGTAAAATAGTATTAGCCTGGGATCCAGACAAATCTGCAAGCTCATATTTTATTTGCTTTTGGCGTATGCGTCTGGCCCCCCTCCTGTCCAGACAGAGTTCCAGCAGACCTGGCCCATGTCGGGCCAAGCCCAATCGTTGATCTAATATTGGAGGTTTGATACGATGACTGTACAGAGGAGACACCTCAGGGAGCCCAGTTGAGACATTATCATACCCCAGCCAAGATGGCTGCCTCTGAAGTGCCACAGTGGAACTGAGAGGTTCCAGACTAACACTCGTTAGCAAATTGGTCGAGTAAATAAAGCTAGCTTAGAAGATTACAGTACAGTTTGATAGAGTCAAGTAGGATATAGTTGAATCAAGTAGAGTAGACCAGTATAGTGTAGAGTAGACTAGTGTTTTGTAGATTAGAGTAGAGTAGACTAGTGTAGGGTGGATTAGAGTCGAGCAGAGTAGAGTATAGAGTCGAGTAGAGTATAGAGTCAAGTAGAGTATAGAGTTGATTAGAGTAGAGTATAGAGTCGGCTAGCGTAGAGTAGACTAGTTAAGAGTAGAGTAGATGGAGTAGTGTAGGGGAGAATAGAGTAGAGTTTACTACTGTAGAGTAGAGTAGATACGAGTAGAGTGAGTACAGTAGACAAGTGTAGAGTAGAGTAGAATGAGTAAAGAAGAACAAAACAGACCTTACTAGGCTTTCGAACCCTTAAGGGTAAAGCATCCAGAGACCGAAATGCTGAGCATTCTGTCTGGTTTACAAAAGGTGCCTTCTATCTGAACCACGTCTCGCTGTAGGTCATGTGGTCAGCTATCAGCCCTGTCTCTAGTGTGTCCTCAGCTCCCGTCTTTCAAGTCCACACGCCAGCCCAGGATTTAGTGCAGCAGCAGCAGGAGTTTTGGGTGTGTGTGTGTGTGTATGTGTGTGTGTGTGTGTGTGTGTGTATGTGTGTGTGTGTGTGTGTGTGTGTGTGTGTGTGTGTATGTGTGTGTGTGTGTGTGCGCGCGTTGCCCGGGCTGACGCCACATTTTGGTGACCTTGTAAAAGAGTGCCCAGGCCAACGTGATGCAATAAAAAGATCATGTTTACTGCAGAGAGTGAGAGAGAGGAAGCGAGAGAGGGGTAGGGGGAGAGAGCGAGAGAGAGAGAGAGAGAGAGAGAGAGAGAGAGAGAGAGACGAGAGAGAGAGAGCGAGAGGTAGGGAGAGAGTGAAAGAGAGACAAAGAGGTAAGGAGAAGGAGGGGAAAGGGTGAGAGAGGTAGGGGGAGTGATAGGGAGAGAAAAAGAAAGAGAAAGAGAAAGAGAGAGAGAGATTGCAGGGTCACAAAAAAAGAAAACTTCCAGCCCCTGCTATCTACTCCTCCCAGCAATTAGACCCGGCCGCCATGTGACAAGTGATGTAAAGACACGTAAAGAGCCTGTAACTGCCTGCAAACACAAACAAACACGTAGGATCAGACACACACATCGCCTCACACACACACACACGCACACATACACACACACACATACACACACACACACTCAGAGACACACATCCTCACACATGCGCATAGGCTGACACACGCAAACAATTACACGTATTGGCTCACTCACACACACACACACACACACACACACACACACACATACACACATACACACACACACACACACACACACATACGCATAGGATCACAAACACGCACACACATACACACACACACATACGCATAGGATCACAAACACACACACACACACACATCCACGCATTGGCTCACAAACAGACACACAAACACACATACCACGCACAAAGACACACGCAGACACATATTCGCAAACACGCATCCCCTCAATCACACATCCACTCAAACACACATGCGCTCAAACACACGTAGGCTCATGTACACACACATACACACACACACACACACACACACAGCTGATACACACAGACACAGAAACACATACACACAGATACACAAACACATATTATTGCACACCCAAAGATATACAGACACACACTCGCACACACACACATCTCCTCATACAAAGACACAAACACACACACACACACACACACACACACACACACACACACACACACAACAATTACACTATGTCTGACTTAGTGGTTGGGCCGAGGCTGGCATTTGGTTACATCATGCTTCAGAGAACGGAAGCTCAGATTACAGGAAAGGCAAACATTGGCCTCTGGGGTCTGCGTGTGTGTGTGCGTGTGTGTGTCTGTGTGTGTCTGTCTGTGTGTGTGTGTGTGTGCGCACTCCTATTCTCTTCATGCTGTTGCAATATAACCAATCAGAAGCCTCAAATGGTCTCTTCTATGAATGGTATTTTGTTTGGGTTCAGATTTCATCATTCAGCTCCACACACAGTTTCAGGGCAGTATATATTTATTGTAGTGTTTTGGGGATAGAGTTTTGGAATATTAGACTTGGATACATATTTGCTAGAGTGCTAGACACTTTGTGAACATTTTGTCTTTTAAATTTTGACCTTTATTTAACAAGGAAGTTATTGAGAAGAAGAGTTTGGTGCAGCAGACACGCCAGGGTGATTTAGAAAAGTATGTCCACAGTCAATTGCATAAAAACAAGGAAAACAA
The DNA here is from genome assembly GCF_949987615.1 of Pollachius pollachius. Taxonomy (NCBI): domain Eukaryota; kingdom Metazoa; phylum Chordata; class Actinopteri; order Gadiformes; family Gadidae; genus Pollachius; species Pollachius pollachius. The sequence goes on from NC_136949.1 coordinate 5,982,541, forward strand.
CTTGATGTGATTCAATGCTGCGTTTTGGCATAATAGCTTGGCAGTAAAAAAAAACACAGTACCAGCTAAGGTTTGGCCTTGAGGAGCCCCATTTGAGGTCTCCACCGAAGCTAGTAATCCAGTAGTTCAGGTATGCGCTTCAACCCAACCTCGCCTTTGAAGTAGATTGCTT
>NC_136949.1:5990212-6077697 GCF_949987615.1 Pollachius pollachius
GATGGGTTGAAATGTTTTAGGCGTTGTTAGCCTGTTCATAAACAGCCTTATAACTTTGGCCTATCAATTGAAAGCTATTTGCTACCGTTTGAAGACAAAGATGTAGCTTAAGGGTCGTTTTCTCATAGAGTTTTTCTCTGGGAGAGAAGCACTGGCAGGTCACTGAGAAGAAGCGATAGTGTGGTGAGATAGTATATCACTGCACGCAGGTTTTGTTTCTGTGACAACATAATACCATTCTCATCATTGAATGACAGACTTGCGAAGTTTACTTTTTATAATCTACATTTCAGCGATCCTCCGTTTTCTTGTTTACAAGGGTGACAAGCCCGCCCCATCTATTATCTGATTGGTTACCTGATAAGGAGCGACATTGACGACACCAGCGCTTTTCCGAAAAATTATGATATTTTCAACTAGAAGTGGGAGTGGCCACACAACAAAGGCACTTGGTGCATTCTTTTTCTCAAAGTTGCTGCCAACTATTAAAAAAAGACAGAAAAAAACACTTGGTGGGATTGTTCATTCTTCCCAGGCTAACCTCGATAGCATTGCTCTTTAGGCTAGCAACACCATATTAATCTTCTCTATTCTTAAGAAAATGATAAATACCCATTCCATCAAGAGCAGAGATGTAATACAAAATGATGCCTTTCTCATACACGTGTCCCAAATCTAAATGAAAATTGTAACCTATAACTGCGGTTGACATTGCACGTACACATGTATTGAACATACATGTAATTGTAAATTCCTCCCGGACACCAACAGCCCAGCTCCGCCTGTTTCCACATCTGTTACTGCACGTATTTCAGCGCCAATTAAAATCAGGCAGACGTGAGTTTCATCTCAAACTGCATCTTGCATTTGGAAGATGATTTTTTGTATTTATCAAGGCACATTGGCCTTTTAGTCAAACGAAGAACTGTAAGTCAAGATGAGTATGGCGATACATTTCCAATATAAGAACACACGCAATTAGTTCCTTTTATGAGCTGTATTGTACAATTTGCGAGACATATTTGTTCGAGGGTCAAGTCAACACTGGAATTTGTATTATATTGATGAACGAATTATAATGAATCAAGCAGTTGGAAACTTCACAGATACAATGTATCTGAAAGAACATCACACAATTATTGTATTCAGTTTTATATCACAGCCTATCGTTAAATTTGATTGATTTGTTTAAGACACATTTCATATATTTGCTTTGTGTCAGACCGACGCCATGATGAATGCAGTTCGACTTTCAATATTTTGCTTCCTAATCTCATTAGCCTATTGAGGGACGATTTATTCCCAATCAGTCTTGTTTACAGATTGTATAACGTTTCAGACATATTTCCCAGAGGGCCGGCCATGTCCTGCGATATTATTTGAATGAACCAACAACAATAACCAAGCTGCTGAGATGTGTGTCAAACACAACAACAACACACACGCTTATTGTATTTCATTTTATATCATAGCCTCTCATTGCATCAATTCGATTAGTTTAACAGACATTTAATGTATACATTTTTGTTATATTTCACCTTCCATGGCTACACGCCTTCTCGGGCATGTCATCTCCATATCTCGCGGATTGGTGCTAGCGTCTTTTTTATCTCGCGCAGACGGCCTCGCTCACGCTTCCTTTCCTCCCCTGCGAGTCATTCCTCAAAACGCCCGGGGTGTATCCGACGCAGCTCACATGCACCGCGGTGCTGCCGGTTCATCTGATGCTCGCCCAAGATAGCTGCGCTGCTGTGTGTCACATGACAGCTTCCCAGACCCAGCAGGCCTAGCTTCAGCTACAGCTTCCACAAAGACTCATCTTTCATACCTCTCGTGCCCAGAGCACTGTGAGGACCATATGGCCCCCCTGATCCCATTCGGCCCGGGCCCCGCAACCGTGGCCCCCGGCCAACTCTTACATGTACCCAGGAAGAATGCCGGTGACGTTTTATCGGTTATTTATTTACGGACGTGTACGTGTTTCGAGCCGATTTTGTGTGTTACATTTGACTTTGACATTCGGGTGTTTGGCTTTTTATGCTCCTGTAAAAACAGATGTTTTACTGCGGGGTTTATGTGTGGAGGTTTGGTGTTGCTTGCATGATTGTGTGTGTGTGTATGAATGCGTGTATCCATCCAACTATCCACCACCTATCTATCTATCTTGCTAGCTTCGCAGCACATTCAGTAGCAGTAAGTCTGTTCAGTTATTCATAGGAGATTGAAAAAAGAGGAAGGTGTGAGACAGTGAAACAGTGAAGGAGAAGAAAGGACATCCCACTCTTTAGTCCCACTCATTCATTTCACCAACAGCAAGTTGTCATGTGAACATTTTTTATGTATGACTTCCTGCCCACACACACACACACCAGCACACAAGCACACATTCGCACACACACTTGCACACATGGTCTGACAAGTACACACCCACACAAACACACACACACACACACACACAGACACAGGCATACACACACACACAAGCACACACACAGACTGACACGTACACACACACACAAACACACACACACACACACACACACACACACACACACACACACACACACATACATACACAGACTGACACGTACACACACACACTAACACTAACAGGCATACACACACCCACGCACACACACACACATGAACACACCCACACACACACAAAAACTGACACACACAAACACACACACACACCCACACACACTCAGTCTCCTACAGACACATTGTCTCACAGGGCTTGGTAAGAATTTTATGTGCGTGTTTGCATAGGAATGCAGTTCTATGTCTGCCCTGTACGTATGTACTGTACACTCTATCCATGTAGAAAAATGTGTGTTTATGCATACAAATCCAATGCAATGTGAATCGTGCAAGTATTGATAATAGAAACATATGCTCTAGGAATCTCCACGTTGGAGTGTATCCCGTTCAAAGAGTCTAGACTTTCTTGATGCGTTTACCAAGCCTGTCAGCCACACCGCAGAAGAGCGAAGAGGTGAACAAACAAAAGAAAAATGAAAAGTGAAGACAGAAGTGTTGGGTAGGGAGAGGGAAGCTATTGCGTGGCTCTCGCTCTCTCATCCTGAACGTGTCTTGTGGGCAGATTATTCTTGTGGGCAGTCGGGGATTCTGTAAATAGCGGCACAGAGTGATTTTATCTCTGAGGAACAGTCTTGCGAAACACTGTGTCTGTCTCATCGTTACGGACGACGCTCACTTGACTTCTGTAACACCCTGCTCTGCAGTGCTGCGGACACGTCATTCCATCTATTGGGGAAGAATCACATTCTCTGATCTGTTGGTGAACATTCAAAGCGCCACCATACCACCACACACACACACACACTTACTCGATCGCAGACCCATGCACTCACATGCAAACACGCCAACACACACGCCAACACACACATACAGAAACACTTACTCACACGCAAACATATACACTTACATGCACACAAACAAAAAAACAAGCACACACAAATATAACAACCCACACACGCGCGCACACAAACACTTACTCATATGCAAAGACATGCACACACACGCCCACACAGACACACATGCACACAAAAACGACTTCCCACACACACACACACACACACATTCACACATGCACAATCTCACTCACATTCGCACCCATAGAGGGCACAGCGAACTGTGTCAACACTGACTTGTGTTTCTTTGCTGCAGCGGTGGCATGATAAGAGCGATGCCTACACGATAGTGCACGTGGAAGGGCTCTGTGATAAGGTGTTGACCCCCACCTCACGCCTCGCTCCACACATGGTTCTGATTGGCTAGATTCGGTCACACTCGGCCGCCCGCCATTTCCCAGCGGTTGGCAGCCTGTTAGTGGTCGTGCTAGCGCACTAGCATTCAAATATAGCATTTATAGAGCCGTCACCAGCAAGATATATGGATGTTTGTTGGCCGGGGGAGATGTTGAATTCGGCTAGAAGAAAGGGGAAATTATTACAGCTCTGGAGCCAGGTTTTAGTATTTCTTGAATTCTTTAACGGTTTTCTGCAATCAAATAGGATCGTGTGGAATGAGGCGGTCACCTCAAACATCTCTGGCAGCCCGGTGTTTTTATCACTGTGAACGATTTTTCACTCTAAAAACCGTGCGTGCTTTTGCACATGAGCGAGAGCCTTGCAGTGCACAGGACGAATCAGCGCGATCTGACAGTGGAAATCAAAGGTTTATGAAGGTCGCTATCAAAGGGAAGGAAGCGCAGGCCTCCTGAAAATGAAACTAGCCCTGGTGGGAGCACATTGTGTGTTTCCAACCCATACCGTGTCCGCCTACAGCTGCAAGCGCAACTCAATCTGACCTTTACAACATTAGCCAGATGTGGAAATGATTTCAAATGATACATTTTGCACCCACACGCACGCACGCCCACACACATGCACACACAGACACACCCACACACACACACACGTGTACACATATGCACACGCAACCCCCCCCCCCCCCCCCCCCCCCAACGTGCAAACACAGCCGGCTCGTGTTCTTCCAGTGACACAGCCGTCAAACCATGAATCATTAGGTGATCAGACACTGTTCTGTTTTGCCATTTTTGCACGCGCAAAGCACCATTAAATGAGGTTTAAGGCATTTGATGATGAGCAGATTCCACACGACACAATGGCTGAAAAGGATTGGAGTGTTTAGCGCGTTTCTTCTCTAGAGTAAGCACTGCCAACGTCCGCCTGCGACGTTTAAATCCAGCAGAAGAAAGGCAGAACATAAGAACAAATGCAAAGATAAAGAAAAGAAGAAAAAAGGAAATAACAAAAGGATAGAGATGTAAGGAGAGACAGAAAGAAAGAACAAACCAATAAAAGATAGAAAGGAAGGAAGCAGGAAAAAAGGGAAAAAAATGAAATTAGGAAGTACAAAAGGGACAAAAGAATGAGAGAGAGTGAGAGAGAGAGCGAGAGAGAGAGAGAGAGAGAGAGAGAGAGAGAGAGAGAGAGAGCTGGTATCCTGGCTCCCCTCCACGCCAGCACACACGAGATGGGGGAGGAGAAGGGAGACCGGAGGGAGACAGAGAGAGGGAGTATGAGGAGGGCTGGCCATCTCCGATGACTCACCGCCATTGATGAGTTTAACAGCCACATATTCCACTCCAGAGAGAGGGGCCTGGTACCCCCCCCCCCCCCCCCCCTGCCCCCACTCAGCCCGTCTCTCCTCCTCCACCACCACCCCGACCACAGCACTTCTGCCTGGGCTAGGCACTTCCTCCCCCCCTCTCTCCACCACCACCACCACCAGTAGAAGGCCTTGAGCCTATATTAGAGCACTGGCAGCCGGCCATGTGGGTGGTAGGGGTGGGAGGGAGAGGGGGGACTGGCTCAGCCAATCAGAGCAGAGGCAACAGCCATTCATTTACCCTGGAAGCCTGATTCAGATATGAGGCAAGAGGGAGAGAGAGAGGGAGGGAGGGAGGGGGAGAGAGAGAGAGTGAGAGTGAAAGAAAGAGAAAGCGAGGATCCTGTGTTGCGTGCAGACAGTCTGTAGTTAGCTAACTACTTTGTTATTGCTTTCGAGAGCAAACTTAATGGAATTCAGCACAGATTGCTCACTACTGAAAGTGCCGTAAGAGATGCAAGAGATGGCACCTCTTGCCGAAATCCAGGAAAAAGATGATGAAAAAAGACTGATCTTCACTTTTTTTTGATCACTGTAACTTCAGCAAAATATGCAGCGATTCCCTGGGAGTGTGTGAACAGCAAATACACTATTTTGCGTGGAATATATATTTCACCTTATAGTTTGTCTCTGCGTGTGCTGTGTGTCTCATTAAATCGCTTGGTGGTTTGCCTGTGCAAGCGGCAGCTTCTGTTTTTCCCAAAACGTTGGAAGCATTACAGTCAGCAGATCCCCCACTTTCTATCACTTCTTCTGCAGAAATACGACAAACAATAACAACATGAAGTTAAAATCACCCAGAACAACGATGAATTCCCCGGCCCGGATTCCAGGTTTTTATCTCCACCTCCATCTACGAGGAGACCTGCCCTGTGAGATATATATTGTGTTCATCTCAGCGGCTGCAATCGATACTAAGTGACACACTCATTACATCGATGCTGTACATCTGCACCTCCATTGTTGTTGTTCTGCTGCTGTTGTTGTTGTTGTTGTTGTTGCTGTGTGAGTGCAATCCTCTAATCAGGGTTCCGGTGTGCTGGGGGCTGTCGGGTGGGCCTGCATGCAATGCTATCATGTCACTGGAGATTGCCTCCTAGCTTATTTTCTCGGGGCGCCGTTATTGGGTTATTACTACCAAACGCCACAGAGGTCACCTCAGCATATTGCGAGGCGAGGGGGGGGGGGGGGAGAAAGGCTTCCAGTGTACCATCTGTCAGCGAGCCTCGTCTATGCTCTATTCCTGGCGCTCGCACGGACACTTATAGCCAATTTCAAAGCAATAATGTGTCTGCGCGAAAATAAATAAATACCAAAACCCACTCCCTTTCGCCGACCCCCTCCCTGCGTAATGTGCGAGACAATACATCGAAACAGGAAGGGGGATACACGCCGTTGAGAGGAAGAGGTGTGTGCCGTATCGTGGAGGCAACTGCCATGGAACAAGGTGTTGCACATCGTGTTGTGTGTGTCTTTCACAGGCCTGTATGCTGAAGGTGTTGTGATGCTGTGTTGCTGCCGGACAATATTCTGCAGATATCTGCCGGGCCATGCAGGCAGCTATACCCTGTCTTCTCGTACGCTGAGATAGGTTGTGATATTCGATTTGGATGAAAGACCCAAAAGGATTAAAAATGAGGGTTCTCGTGATTTAGAGTGGTCGTGTTGCGGTGTTCGCATTATGTGCGGACAGTACACTGTTTACAGTGGCCATTTGGCTCTCGCGTTGCAGTGAAAAACAGAACGCACTGGTGCGTTAGGTCTTTCAAACAGTAGAAAATGCATGTATTTGACATTGCTGAAGGTGTAGGTTTTACAACAGAGGTGGAAAGCTAATTATACTCAGATGAGGTAAGGAATAGTGAGAGGAAAGTAAATTGTATCTGTTTAGTCTAATAGGTGAACACACAAACGCACACAGATACACACACACACACACACACACACACACACACACACACACACACACACAAATACAGGGTCAGACAAATGCATATGGGAACACAAACAGATCATACAGTTCAGTCCAGTGCCGGGGGATAGCCGTCAAGCTTATTTTTATTTGCACATTGTGCTTAATGATCCCAGAATGCAACACAACATATGCTCCGAGCTCGTTGTGTACTTTAGCTCATTAGCATGTATCAAACGCCGGACAGCGCCTGGCAGGAAACACTGCAATCATTTCATCACCTTTAATATTGTTTTTAGCTATGGGTTTTGTGCAAGATTTTGTTTGTGTGTGTGTTTGTGTGTGTGTGTGTGTGTGTGTGCGTGTGTGTATGTGTGTATGTGTCTGTTTGTTATTTAGTTTTTAATCATATTAATCTTTTTTGTTCTTCCTCATTTTAATCAAGTTATATAGGGGTCAGACCACTTGTGTCTTGGGGAAACTAAATTACTGCCCAGTGTACAAGAACTCACAGAATCCATTCTGTGCTCAAGATACTCTTCTTTAACCCGGAACCTTTTTTTTCCCTGAAAGGTCATGAGGAGAAATGATTTATTTTAGGACACTTTATCACGGCATCGTATCTGATTAAATAGAGCGTGACCATGGGGAGACAGGTAGTGATTGACCAAGGGTCTTCAATGAGAGAATGGGTGTACGTGATTCTTAAAGGGAAACGTTTGCATCACGGCCAGTAGCAAAAAAGGGAACAAAGGTGGGTGGGAGTGACCATCGTGGAGGGGTGAGGATTGGCCAGAGCTGAAGTCAGTTAAGGTGGGACAGGCCAAGTGCATTTCCAATACACTATGGTTGAGTAGTGGACATGTCTGCAAGGATACAAGACGACTAAAGGAAGCTACACAATAAAGAAGTCAGAAGGTTGACATGCTCTCGGTATCAGACTTGGTGGTTATAGTGGCGGTGCAAATGCTAACAGACCTAACACTTTCGAATGGGAGACAGGAAGGGAGCCTTCTCTAGGTGCAAAGAGAATTGATACGAAAAACATATAAATTGACAATTGTTATTATAGGGATTATTATAAGGATTAGCTTTTCCACGACGGGTCATTTGATGACCTTATAAAACAAAGCCAGTGATGCAACTAGCCATTTCTCCCTTCTTTATCTCTCCTGTTCACACACATACACACACACACGTACGCATGCACACACACACATCGATCTGCGCACACACACACACACACACACACACACACACACACACACACACACACACACACACACACACACACACACACACCTGTGAGGACAGCATTCGAGCCGTCAGCAGAAACAGCAGACCGGGGCGGAGCTATACTGAGAAACCACCATCCAAGCTGTTCCCAAAACATGGCCTTATCCCTCTCATCTCCGCTCCAAACAAGGGATTTGTCCTACTCAGAGAGAGAAAGAGGATCAAAACATGAAAAGATATAATGCCTCACTCCCTGCCACCCCCTCCCTCCCTCCTTCACCCCCGACCTGACTCCCAGCTGTCACAGAGTTGTGTGCATGCGCCAGCATCTGAAACTGAATCTTGAATCCCGCCCCAGATCAGTTACGGCACTATTTCTGGTTGCTGACCTGACTCACAAGGTGTCAAGATGGTGCTGAACTCTGGTCCCCAATGAAGGCCATTTGAATTCACATGGCAGCATGAGACAGGCGGCACTTTGCACAATTGGTCACAGCCCAATGTTAAAGAAACGTGTTCTTGCCCGGGACATTTTATTCAAACAATACTAATCTGAGTCATGCTCATTTTATGTCTGCACAAAGATTAGCTCGAGCCAAAACACATCTAAAGCTACTGACACTTTTTTGACTTGGGATTCCAGAGTAAAAGCCCCAGACAAGCTGAACTCCAGCTCGCTTGTCAGGCTGATGTATGAGTCATAGTAACACTACAAAGTAACAGCTTATCGCTGATAACGTTGTCACTCTGGTGGCGCGGATCCACAGGCTTGCATTGCATGCTTGTCACTTTCAGCCCATTGTTCGCTCAATGATTGTCTCTATCTTCTCATCTAGGGCAGCTATGACCTTAACTCTGTCGATAATCCATTGATGTCTCATTAGTTTCACACGGGATTACTTCGCCATTTTAAAGGAATTCCTCTGCTTGCGTAATATTTGACTGCCTCAGTGTGGCATGGAGTCTGATCCACTCTATTATTTTGCATATTTGCATCTTAAAATAATTGGATTGAAGTGTTTGTCTTCAATCTGACACACTTGAAATTGTCCATTCCTCCCCTTATAAGTGAACAGTAGTCTTGGATCAAGCAGTCCTACCATGTGAAGCAAACCTTATAGGGGGAGACTGCACAGCGCCTGGGCAGGAAATCAACCATCAAAAGGGGCGGAGTTAGGCGTTGTTGCTTGTTTTGTTACTGAGAATTTCTACTGAGAAGAAACTCAATTGGCTGAACCAATGAAGCTAAGCTCCATAAGGGATTTTAAGGAGTGCCTTTCTAGAGTGGTCTAGACGTCGACGATTTGAAACCCTGACAGACGCTTTTTCCAAAAACATTGGTAGCTAGACCGGATGGTTTAGATTGACAGAGTTTGTGTTCGCTGTTAGCCAATTACACGCTTTCAGATCCCTGCCTCCGGCGACGTGATAGGTCGGAGCAAATATGAAGCAAAATCAAGTCCAACGCTTGTTCGCCCAGATTTGGGGTCATCCGCCTTCAGACGTACAAATCACAGAGACAAAGGTCTGTTTGTTTCAGCTGGAAGTTGGAGGATATTCCCGTCATCTGCCGCACGCCTCAACTGACACCCACCATATTGTGACGGATTACACAGGAGGGACGGGGGGCGGGGATCAAAGCAACTATGTGAGCGTTTCTTTGAATGTGTGTGTTTGCATGTGTGTTTCTGTGACTGTGTGTTTTTGTGTATGTTTGTTTCTATGACCGTGTGTATGTGTGTTTCTGTGTTGGTGTGTTTTTGTGTACATTTGTTTCTGTGACTGTGTGTTTGTGTGAGGGTTTGTTTCTGTGGATGTGTGTGTGTGTTTGTTTCTGTGACTGTGTATGTGTGTGTGTTTCTGTGACTATGTGTGTCCCTGTGACTGTGTGTGTGTGTGTGTGTGTGTGTGTGTGTTTGTTTCTGTGAGTGTGTGTCTGTTTCTTTGACTGTGTGTCGAGTTCTGTGACTATGTGTTCCTGTGACTGTGTGTGTGTGTGTGTGTGTGTGTGTGTGTGTGTGTGCGCGCGTGCGTGTGTGTGTGTGTGTGTGTGTGTGTGTGTGTGTGTGAATGTGTGCGTTTAGTATCTCCCACTGTCTGGTGACCACACATACCAGCTCACCAAAGTCATCAGGAAGCTGGAGCTATGTGGAGTGAGTTTGTGGAGTGATTGTCTCATTTACGACTGAAGTGACACATCTGAGTCACCATTGCTTTCCGTGTATGTTGCCACTATTACTGTTATTTCGAAGAACTGAAACTGTGTGACACAGTGTCCCACGCAACACATCCGTTGGGTATCAGTGGAATAAGGGTGTGTTCTTTCAGCATGTATGTATGAAAATACCAAAAAAATTGTTCTTGTTACCCCCCTGGTTAACAAGAATCTAAATATATTATGTGATCATGGCACACAGTGTTAGATATACATAGCGTCAGTCACGCTGTCTAAGCTTACGGATCATAAGGATAGCATGTGGGAGTCTCAGAGCAGGCATTGGGACTACATTTTGGATTTGAGTGGAGGATTGTTTGAGTGTTAATTCCCAAGGGATATACATTTACATTTACATTTAGGGCATTTAGCAGACGCTTTTATCCAAAGCGACTTACAATAAGTGCATTTGTTACAATAAGTGCATTTGTCATAAGAAGTGAAACAATATATCGCTGTCGGTACAGTAAAGATGTTTATAGAACCAAGTGCAAGTATTACAATCGCTAGGCTAACCCATTCCCCGTGTAAAGCAATGATAGCAGCTACTGTAGATGCTACACAATTAAGTACCTTGAATAAGTGCAATGTACAAATGCCAGGACGTACAACATTCAATGGTGGCTGTGCATTGGTTTCTATGCAGAGTCGAAGTGAACTCTGAACAGGTGAGTTTTGAGTCTTTTGCGGAAGCTGGTGAGCGACTCTGCGATCCTGACATCGGCAGGGAGCTCGTTCCACCACTGAGGTCCCAAAACAGAGAAAAGTTGTGACTTCGCTGATCGACCTTTGCTTGCTCTTAGTGATGGCGGTACCAGACGTCGAGCTGAGGTAGTTGAGCGGAGGGATCGAGCTGGGGTGTGTGGCTTTACTAATGCTTGGAGGTAGGCAGGGGCAGTTCCATCGACTGCCTTGTATGCCTTGTATGATATAGTGTCCACTGTGTATACCATTGTTTGTGTGTGTGGGTAGGGTTAGTGTTAAGGTTAGAGTAAGGGAACCTAACACTATTCACAACCCTAACCCATGCATTCGTGCATGCACGTCTACATGTTTGTTTGTGTGTGTGTGTGTGTGTGTGTGTGTGTGTGTGTGTGTGTGTGTGTGTGTGTGTGTGTGTGTGTGTGTGTGTGTGTGTGTGCATGAGCGAGTGGGTGAGTGTGCGTGTGAGGGAGTGATTGAGTGAGTTTGTTTTTTTGTGTGTGTGTGTGAGATCGAGTGTGTAAGTGTATTTACTTTTTTGTGTGTGTTTTTTTGTTTTTGTTTGCAATCATCCCGGGTTCCCTAGGGGATGCAGATAGGTTGCCATGGCAGCAGCTTGGATGATGCAGAATTGCAGCATTGTGTGTGTGCGTGTGTGTGTGTGTGTTAGACTAAGCCATGCAGGTGCCATTGAAGCTGGGGTCTTTTTGATGTGGACGCCAGACAAGGACAGCACACTCAACCTTTTTGATCTACTAATACATGCTATGAATACAGGAAAAATCTATTTTAACTGACCTTCCGCAATCCCTCCCTTACACTATTTGGTTGTATCCCTTGTTGGTTAAAACAAATAACGTCCACGCGTATTTCTCGCCTTATCTCTCACTACCATCCCCATGATTACCACTTGTAAAGGATTTGCATGCAGGAAATTGGACGTGTTCATTGGTAGACTCAGATGAGTCCGTTCCACATGGATCCCAAAAGACTCCACCTCCCACCCACCCAAACCCCCGAGAGACAGAGCAGCCCTCCCTGCTATCTTCAATAAGTCCTTGTTATCTTTGGTCCTTGAATAATACATGGTTTCACTCTCCATTGTGTGTGTGATGTGGGACATTACTCAAAAGCACATTTGTCTTGGCCATGATATGTGTTAGGTTAGATTCTGGTAACAATGACCGCAACCGGGTAAAGTGAGCTGTCATGCTATGAATTTAGAAAGTCAGCATCTGTCCAACCAAGTGTGTGTGTGTGTGTGTGGGGGGGGGGTTATGTGGACAATATACATGAATAGCTTAACACCAGTCGTCTACCAATGACTACGTGTCACTGTTCTCACTCAACAGTTTTACTGCGAGGAGTCGGAACATGACTCACGACATGCGAACGGAAACGGAAAGCCATAAATACATGCCTAAAATGGGTACAGTGAAAAACCAACGGGCTCAGACACTTTCCTCAACACAAACATAGTCGCCGTAGCACAGACGTTAGTCTCTAATCGGTCGGTGCCCCCTGCAACCGCCGGGCATAATCGCAAATGACAGAGCTCCGCTCGGACAGATAAACAAACAAACAAGGCGGAAGGGGGAATAAACGCACAAGTGCAAAAGGAGTCAACGGGGCTTTTGGTTTCCGCGAACGTGCCCTCCTTCGGTTCACCGTGCGTTTACTCAGACTGCTTTAGCCCGAGAGCCCTGTGCAAACGAGCGCCACGCTCCGACCGCCGAGTCACCCGAAGGGTTTACACTGAAAACGTCTCCCAAGAAGCGCAACGTCGACCTGAGTGCGGCGTCACCTGGGGCCCCACTCGCCCCTGGCCGCCCTCCAAACCCGGGGCCGCCTGGCTGGGTTCCCAGCCGCCAGCGCCCGCCTCCAAAGAGCAACTATTATTACTCTCTTTATGAGGGGGGTGAGTCACCCTGTGCATCCACGAGAGCCACAGGCCGCCCCTCAGCTGTCGGCCTGTATGAGAGCCCCCGTCCACAGCCATCGGATGACGCCAATCCTGACCCCCCCCCAGACATTTCCTCCTGCAGGAGAGTGGACGAGGAAGAGTGAAAAAAAAAGGCGCAAGAGGAAAGGGTGGAGGATGGAGGGGGAAGGAGGGAGGGAACCCGTCCATGACATCCTGTATTCTCTGAAAATATCTGGAATAGTGTTTCCATGCTGGTGCTCGTGTTTATTAAGCGTTCCCCGGGGAGGGAGGGTTTGTCCTAATGCTTAGTTGGCCGGTATCGCTTTCCAATGGGCTGCTAGCGATTTCTTCAGCGAACCGAATACCAAAAAGTTACTGATTTAGTGCTGCAGCAAAGAAGAAGAAAAAAAGAGTTGAACTTTTCCAATGTATCTTTCTGTGTGTGGGGGTTGTTAGGCGAGTTTCTACTCTCCATAACCTTGTTAATGTAATTTATACACACCACATGCCAGAATGTTCTTTTCCTTACCTGGGAGAGCCACCATCTGTTTAGCTTAAATTACCGTATGCCGTTTGTTTAATTCTCTTAATTTGAGTCAAATGCAGGGTTGAAACAGGGCCTTCATCTGCTTCTATGTGTTTGATTACATATAAAACAAGGAGATGGCTCGGTCTTTGGTTATTATTTGTTCTGAAATATATCTGGATGTGTTCAAAAGAGCTGACCAATCACGCAATGTTTGAATGTTGAAATTCTGAAAACGAAACATGATACCACTGTCCCACAGAACCCAGAAGAACGGTTTGATGATCACACTGCTAATAATACTAACACCTCTAACAGTAATCTCTTTTTATGACTCGCACATACTTTGATGTATTTGTTTCCAGCAGGGGAGATCTGTCTGCAGTTTGGCAGCGCTAGCCTGATTAGACCATGATCCCCCGAAGACCAAAGCTGTGAGCTACCATACCGCGGCTCATCAGTGAAAGATCATCTCCCTCCCAACATGGTTCACTCTCTCCCTTTGATCCTCTGATTGACTCTGTTCCGTCTTGTCGCACTCCTCTTTAAAAGCAGCGCTATGTTGGGGCCCAAGAGTTCTAGGCGGTGAAGACTAAGCTGCACGGACCCAAACACCCCAAAATAACTCGTTTTCATTTCTGCTTTTCCTTCACTTCTAAAATTGAAGGGTTATTTCAGCTGCCAAAGCCCAATAGCAACTGGAAAGCCTCCCTATTGGCTGGAACTATAATAAAAGAGCTGGTCGGAGGCTAGCGATGTTAGCTAGCATTATTAGCGCCGTGACATCTTCCAAAATAATGCACAACAAGGTGTTTTTTCCACCAAGATGAATGTTCTTCATTAACGATGATGAATGTTCCTTGTGTGGTGAGGATGAATAAACCACAATTGTATTATCCGTGTACTAGTACGATTGTGAAACAAAACATTTTAGATATATTAGTTGGTTGTTCTGATATTCCAATTCCAATTATTATAACTGACGAGAGCATGTGATTTTTAGACCACATCCTATCCTCTCAGGGATTGTGTCATGTGACTTGTTTTGCTGCGTTGGGTGTAACTTGACGTGGTTGGCCGGTAGTATCGTTGTCTGTTTAATGTGTGTCTCGTCTCGTCTAACTAATCCCAGGGGTAAACTGTGGCTAGCTAAAAAGGTAAAGTACTTACTAACCCACGGTTTGTTTAAGAAGCTTTTCACCAGACTAGCGGGTACTTTACCACATCAGACTGACCAAGGACCAGTCTGTGGGGGTGGGCTGGAGGGGGTGAGTGGAGGGGAGGCAGATGAGTAACTCAGCTCCAGGGAGGGCTTCCAGAGATGCTCACGCGTCCTCACTGACCTTTGGAGTCTTCCAGGAAACATCTCAGTTTCAGCCGTTCTCACATACACGCGTTCCCACATACACACACTGCAGACAGACATACACTGCACAAACACACACACACACATACACACAAACACTAGTGGAGACCCACACACACACATACACATTGCAGACACATACACACGCTGCACAAATACACTCGTTCACACGTACACACTGCTGACACACACACTCACACTGCAGACAACCACACACACACACACACACACACACACACACACTACAGGCACACACCTAAAAACACAATTCATATCCAGACACACACACACATTCATGCATGAAAAAACATACCCTTGCATGCGCACACACAATGATAATCACTGCCCGCACATGCACACACAAAGACCCATTTGGTTTTTGCTTGAGGCACCACTGCACTAGGGCTGTCCTGACGTCCATGTACGGACGTGTCTGGAGAGCTGATTGCGAGAGAGAGAGAGATAGAGAGAGACACACACACAAACAGAGGGAGGGAGATACAGAGAGAGAGAGAGAGAGAGAGAGAGAGAGAGAGAGAGAGAGAGAGAGAGAGAAAGAGAGAGAGAGAGATATACAGAGAGTGAAGGAGAGACAGAGATACAGAGAGAGGGAGAGTGAGCCAGAGAGAGAGAGAGAAAGAGAGAGAGAGAGAAAGAGAGAGAGAGATATATACAGAGAGTGAAGGAGAGACAGAGATACAGAGAGAGGGAGAGTGAGCCAGAGAGAGAGCGAGAAGAGCTCCTCTACTGGAAGTGAGTCACCCAGGCCGGCGCAGAACAGGGGCAAAGGAGGGGAGTCTTTGGGGATTAATATCCTGATTCACCCACAGCTGTGTCCCGGGCTTAAAGGGATCCAGCAATGAAGGCCGATCTGTTTGGTGGTAAAGTGTGGCAGAATAGGGACTGAATTTAGCACCGCATACGTGCATGGCCCTGTTAGAAAACACGGTGTAAAGTGTACTGTATGTACGTAGCACAGCGATGCATTATGTCGAGTATTATTTTTGGAGCTCTTTACACATTTTTCTAAAGTAAGGTTTTTATTAAATAAGGGCAGCAGATGCACTCTGCAGGTTTATTGCAAAGGCACAGGTAGCTAGGTCACATGTGGTAGATTAGATCAACACACGCACGCACATGCACATACACACAACACACAGCTGGATTATAATAGTGAGTGGGCGAACCACAACTGTGTACTGTCATTCTGAAATGAGGGGATTGTGTGAAAAATACATTACCATGTTGCGGGGGCTTATTCAGACGGTGAATCAAACTGTGTGTTCGTGTGTGTGTGTGTGTGTGTGTGTGTGTGTGTGTGTGTGTGTGTGTGTGTGTGTGTGTGATGTGCGTGCATGCATGCGTGCGCGTTCGTTTGCAAGTGGGTGCATTGCCTCAGCCTTCAAGCAAATAAAGAAAGGTTAAAAACGAACACGTATCTCAGTGTCCCGGGTCCAGCTGCAAGCATTCCTCCAACCGCCCCAGATTCCAAAATGGAATTTCACAATGCTGTTCTCACACCCCCTGCTATTGCAAGAAACAATGGACCGAAAACAATCAAGTACATTGCGTTGAGAAAAAAATAAGGAAGAGACAAATCTACATACACGAGGACGACGAAACAACCGTTAATAAAGACTCGTAAAAAACGACTCAAATGTTGCACCGACGTTCTGAACGAAGGCTCCCTGGAGGCAAACCTCGCAACGAAATTTCCCTCGCCGTCCCCATGAATGACATTTCAGGAGGAAACACATTTGTAACACACTGCTGTACAGTAGCTACACTCGCACACTCCCATCCCCCCTCCTTCCCATCTAATTTACCAGCATGGGATACATTTAGATGCAAGCGGAGGGTGGTGGTTGGGGGGGGGGGTGTAGCCACACTACATGGCCGTCACATGACTGCATATCATTTGTCAGGTTGAAAGCCAATGAGAACGTGCCTTGTGAACTACGTCAGGGGGGTGGGGTGCTCGGTGCTTCGTGTGCGTGTGTGTGGAAACCCCTCCACCAACCAAGTAGTCGGCTACACTGAGCGGCTGTGTGTGTGTTGCTCGGCTGACCTCCGCACTGAATGGACTAGATTTCCCCCCCAGCCACGTAAGTTACAACAGCACCACGGGAGAGGATGTGTTGCTGAATCAAGGGATAGGGCCTGGGAAAGTCGGCCGGCCGTCCCTTCCACCTCTTCAGCAGCTAAAACGAGCAAAAACCCATTCGCGTTGGATTAGAAGGAATTCGTCGCGGAGGACAATAAAGAGAGAAAAGGCACGACACCGCTCCCCCAGCCACAGCACAAAGACTCCGCGGTTCCGGACGTTTTTTTTTTCTTCTCTCTCTCCATATTTTGGTAGATGACAATCGCCCGCGTATGGATGCTATCTGGGGGGGTGGACAAGGCCCTAACACTGACCTGCTTGTAGTTAGCGAGAAAAGCTAACTCGATTAGCACCTGCACCTGCTTGCAAATCAAGCGTTTTTTTTTTTTTTTGGGGGGGGGGGTGTTGCAAAGCTTCATTTGGTAGTTGAAGTCAGCCGTCTGCAACACAACTCGATCGCAGGGTTTTCCTGATTTGTGCCTGCAAGTTGTGTGTATGTATTTTCTTTCTTCAATGCAACGTGCCATACGTTGAACCGGCAATATAAGCTACAGAAAATAGGTTGGAGGCTCGTAGTCCCATCTTCATTCATTGCAAAGCCGACGTTGGATACGTTGCCTTTGTTGCAGTTTTTTCCCCTTCTTTTTACTGCCAATTCCTGCAACATCTATTGACTATATTTTCAAAGGTTTGCAGTTCAGAAAACTTAAAGATGATTTTTGTACCCAGGCTATGTCTGTTGATCATAACGCAACAGTGGCCAAATAGTAGCTTAACTTTGTAGAAATCTAATAAATAAATATATATATATATATATATAACTGAACCCTTTCGGAAGTGTGTGGAGATCAGAACCGTTTACTCGATCATGCACGATTGCCCGAATTTACCTCAATAAGTAGCAAGCAACAGCATACATTTGAATCGAGGGTTACATTTTTTAAATATTTGATTCAAAAAACCCATTCTCTCGAAAGTATTACATCATTGCAATAGCCAAACCGTTGCACTGATTCACACACGGAAACCAAAGTAGCAATAGGACGGCAAGGAGGAAGGCCCCGGGGTTTTGTGGAGTTATTACATCATTCCTAATGAACATACAGAGGTCAAATCCCATTAACATTTCACGTTATGGGAGATCAAGGCACAAATCGCACGATTTTGAAGAGTTGTCTTGCCTGCGGACTACAGAATCGAGCCAGAGTTTCAGTCCCAACCTCGGCTCCCCCAGCCCGCCCGAGGCCCCGGACTCCTCGCACTGTATCTCCCGTATCGGGGACTACCTCCTGCTCGAGCCGCTCGAGGGAGACCACGTTTTTAGAGCCGCCCACTTGCACAGCGGGGAAGAGCTCGTCTGCAAGGTGAGTGATCGTGCAAATGTTGCATAAAAGGCTAACGTTACTGCACTCGTGAGTGCCGATGCCGGTTATTGTCGGTATGTGCAGAGAAACGCAAGCGAACCCCTTTAATGTTTGTTGAGTTGACGTTTCCCATTTAGTTTTCTTTGTGTTGCAACATGCCCCCAAACGAGCCCCCCCCCCCCTTTGCTAAAATTCAATGACAGACCTCAACAAGAGTAAGAATAGATCGACTTTTGAAACTGACTTCAATGCTAAATGGAGAAACAGGAGCTACCTAGGTGAAAAAAAGTGAATGTGAGCCAGACGCGTGTCTCCAGATCCGTGTGGAGTGAGTTGCATGATGTAACATTGACAAAGGAGCGGGTAACCACGCACACATTCATTTCAAAGTCCTGCCCTTTACACGCACCATTGTTAGCCATTGTGCAAAAAAGTAATGGGATTATTTGTCCCTTGGAAACCCTTTTTTTCCCCTTTCTTTTTCTTGCCTATGAATACTCATAGACGTCTTATAAACTACGGATATGCTGTATGGACACACGCACATAACCGTGAGAATAATTTACACTAACAGGTTAAGCAACTGCGGTAGTGTTGGCTGTGGCATCGACCATTTAGCATTAGGAATTAGTGCTCCGCTCCCCCAGGAATGAGGACATGGCCTTTTTTACATCACCACGAGCAGCTTTTATTGACTTCAGTGAATTTGCAATTAAAAGTGCAGAATCTCCCCAGGAGTGCATTCAACATTAGAGCCCTAAAGCTGGCTAAAGACTCTCAAGGAGTCGAAATGATCGTTATAATGCACTGCCAGACCCCCCCCCCCCCCCCCCCCCCCCCCATAGCTCTTTCCTGAGGTAACTTGTCACCATGGCGATAATGAATTTGTGGCTTTTGACAGAGCCTCCAGTCCAGCGGGCCTACCCATTTGCGACTTGGAACACAGTTTCATTGTATGTCCAGCCTCAAAGCAGCCCCCAAGATCAATTTACCGCACGCGGGATTGATGGCTACTACCAAGCTGGAAGCCCTGGGTCATAACTTTCAGACCTTCGAGTGCCGTGGAAAGTGCCTGTATTGACCGAGGGGCTGAGGGCCCCCCCCCCCCCCCCCCCCCCCCCCCCCTTCTCACCTGAACACGCTGTGCTGAAAGCCCACGGGCTGGGTTACTATAGAAACGGAACAAGACACCGGGCGTGATCCCTGGCCGTCGTGCGTCTCCCTTCACCAGTTCGCTGCTGCTGCTGCTAAATATCGCCACGGGCTGTGGGGAGCCTCGACTCACCCCCCCACCCTGGCCATCAGCAAACGGGTTTAGCAGGGCAGGGGATGTGGAACTGTGGCGTGCAGTGAAGCCATTATTTGGGTGGGTTAACGGTGGGGGGAAAAAAGGCCCAAATAAACTTTTTTTTTTTTTTTACATTTTCTTTATTGGTTTTAAAGGACTTTTATGCTTTGTGCATTACCCATAATTTAACAGTGTGACCACAGGCACCATCCCTAGGGCACCTCCCAGTATGTATGACCAAAGAGGGCCCCTTTTAAACGTTTACAGGCCATGGTTCGGAGGGCCTATAGATGGCTTTCACAGGGCCCCTGACACGACGACCCTCTAACCAGGCCACACCTGTCCCTCCCTCCCCTCCCCAGGTGTTTGAGATCGGCCGCTACCAGGAGTCCCTTGCGGCCTACTTCGCCCTGGGCCAGCACCCGCACATCAACCAGATCCTGGAGATCCTGCTGGGGGAGACCCGGGCCTACGTGTTCTTCGAGCGCAGCCATGGCGACATGCACTCGTTCGTGCGCACGTGCAAGAAGCTCCGCGAGGACGAGGCGGCGCGCCTCTTCCATCAGATCGCCTCGGCCGTGGCGCATTGCCACGACAACGGCCTGGTGCTGCGCGATCTCAAGCTGAGGAAGTTTGTGTTCAAGAACGAGGACAGGTGAGGAGGCCCCGCCCCCCCCTCCCATCCCCGCCGCCAACGCCGCGGTGTCGTTTGTAGCTTGTGGTTTTCATTGTGTTGTTTTGAAGTGCTGGGGCACCCCATATAGAGCGCCTACCATATAGGCTCTGTCCTGAACGCAGCAACCCCGGGTTTGAATCCTGCCCACGGCTATTCGCTGCAAGTCCTCCCCTCTCTCTCTCTCTCTCCCATACCTTCCTCTCTATCTCACTCTATATTACATGCATAAAAATGGTAAAAGTCTTTATTAAGTGCTGGATGAGGTTCCCTTCTGATTTTCCAGTGGATGTGAGATGTTGGATGAGTGAAGGATTGGTAGAACAAATGTATGTATGAGCTGGGTCACGTCAGGCGTTGGATGTCAGGCTCCCCCCCAATCCGTCATAGGATTGACGGATGGATTGGGGGGGCTCTCTTTAACCCGATAAGCCACGGACAAAGTAGAAGCCTGACTTTTTTTTGCAAGACAGATGTTCAATTAAGCTACCTCCAGGCGGATAAGCTAGAGTAGTTTTGGAAATTGCGCGGGCGACACACGTGGGCATGCTGCCACCTGGTGGCGGCTTATGGGAGGTGTGTCTTTGCGATCTTTTTTTTTTTCCTTCCTTCCCCTTGTTTCCACAGCAACCGGTGTGCTCAAAGCACCCTGCGGTATGCCCCCCCGCTCCCAAAGGCTGTGGCAGAGGGAGCCCTTGGAAGGCGATGCATTATGCATCGTCAGAGGGTCCCTTCTATGGTGCTATTTCCCCCCCCCCCCCCACCCAGAGTGCGACCGTAGCAGACGTCGCACAGCCCTCCCATAGCTGACGGACCGCTTGCTCGCCCTCTGCCTGGCGGCGGTGGCCCCGTCACAGTCACCTGAACGCGTGGCATCATTCCCTGGCACCGGCCAGTGGAAAAGGGAAGCGGAGCCGTTGAATGTATTCAACGCCGGCCCTTGGGACCCCTGGCTGCCAGGCTGCCTCCGGGGCCGAGGGACTGACACCCCCGACGGCGTCTTTGTAAATGATTTAATGTTTCGCCAGCGCTGTCGGCAGCGGGGTCAGCGTTTATCTTTCTCACCTGTCCAGGATTATTATTGTCGTTATTGTTCTAATCCCGGGGGGTTGAAGGTTGAATATTATTAAGATGGCTCAATCTGCAGTGACAACCGTCATGTCGCCGCAGTGTAGTAACGGGAAAAGAGTGAACGGACGTTTTTTTTTTAATCAAAACTGGTCCTCACCGAATATGTGGATTCCCTCAACCCCCCCCCCCCTCAGCTGGTGATGTCACCCTGCAGATGTCGCGCTATGTAACGTTGTCGGTGGTGGGGGTGGGGTTCAAGGGTCAGCCACCAGTGGAATTCAATAGCGGTGCAAAGCCGGCCTGTAAAAGGCCTGGCTGGTGTCTACCCCCCCCCGATCAAGTCCGTGGGAGGCGAACCCCCTCTGCTATTTTCGGACTCTCCACCACGACCGCGACCTGTGTGACGCTCGCACAGAGAAATAAAAGATGGGACCTGGTCACCCATTTAGCCAAAGGACATTGCGTTTATTTCATTACGCCGGCTGGGTTTCTGCAATAAAATTGTCGCCGTCTTTCTGAAATGTTTTTAACTTCTTGCGTTGAGGCTCGACACACGATGCATCCGAGTCGCGCCGTTCTTGTGCACTTGTCCCTGCGTCTCCTTCGCCAACCAAAGGGACTGAAGTGCTCCGGACATAGAGCTTGTGGAATTTTCCTACATGGGTGACGGCTGTAACTCTATACAGTGCATCAGGATAATGGAAACCTATATACCCAGCCTAACGCCAAACAAAAGCAGGCGACCACAAACAGCAGTGTGTTGCCAAGCCAATGAATGGCCTTGCATGTCATTACATGCACACGTTCCACAGTGACAAAATACTTTAAGTACTGTAATAAGGTGTGTGTGTGTGTGTGTGTTGCACTCCTCGTTCACATTGCAACCAAGCGGTAAGCCTCTTGGTTGTAGCCAAAAAAAAGACGTTGGCTACAGTACTCCCTCTCCATTTTATTTATAGTCTCTCCCCCACAGACGCCTGCGCTTACGCAGCTTCTGCAGTCTGCCTCTTACCCTCCTGTCTCAAGTGGTGTTTGCCCAGGTGTCAAACCGAGTGTTTAGTCAGTCACCGCCCGCCGCGTGTCCCCGCTTTAGATCACCGGGGTGTTTCAACCTGTGAAGCTCGCACAAACAAAGTTGCGTTTTCACTTTCCAAGTGCCTTTTTGACTCATGCAGGGGTTCAAATTTGCACCCTGCACGTCTGATTGAAATGTGGTTGCACACGGGGACAGCGTTTGGCGGCGAATGCCGACCGCGCTGATCCTTCCTCAAAGCCTGTTCCCAGGGACCCGTCTCCGACTGGCTGTGCGCATTTAGCATTTCTTCTACGTGCGCGAGCGGAGGAGACTGTCAAAGCTGTGAGGCGCACCAGCCTGACGTGCTCCCATTTCCTCAGACGGCCGGGAATGTGGAGCACTGGAGATAACGCTCCCGATAAATTGTTCCACTTAAGCCCCTTTCCGGCGCAAAGTTGGAACGTCTACAGCCAGGACGTTGAGGAGGAGGGGGGGATGGGGTTGTGTGTGCCTGGGGGGTGAAGCTCTGTTGTAAAAGTGACGGCAATTGTAGCAATACCCGTGAAACGCTCCTGTTTTATAAGCCCTTCGTGTGATGTTGCATTGCCCTGCATTGAGGTGTCTCTGCTCCCACTGTAATGACCGCCGGTGGATTTCCACGCTTTTCTTGGTTTTATTTTTGTTATGTATTTCTTCCCGTCTGTGACCCGGCAGGAGCCTCGTGAAGCTGGAGAGCCTGGAGGACACCTACATCCTGGCGGGCCACGACGACTCGCTGTCGGACAAGCACGGCTGCCCCGCCTACGTCAGCCCGGAGATCCTCAACGCCAGCGGCAGCTACTCTGGCAAGGCGGCGGACGTGTGGAGCCTGGGCGTCATGCTGTACACCATGCTGGTGGGCCGCTACCCCTTCCACGACGTGGAGCCCGGCTCGCTCTTCAGCAAGATCCGCCGGGGCCACTTCAGCGTGCCCGACACGCTGACGCCCAAGGCCAAGTGCCTGATCCGCTCGGTGCTGCGGCGGGAGCCCGGCGAGCGGCTCACCTCCCGCGAGATCCTGGAGCACCCGTGGTTCGCGGCGGCGTCTGGGCTCCCCGGGAGCGGCGGCGGCGGAGCCGGGGGCCCCCACGGCCGGGCGGAGCGCGACCAGGAGCAGCTGGTGCCCGAGGTGACCATGGAGGAGGAGCTGGAGACGTTCTTCAGCTGAGGGGCCCGGAGCAAAGAATGGGGGGGGAGGAGGAGGAGGAGGAAGATGTTATCGCTCCCCTCTTAAAGAACAGCCCAAGCACAACAATAACAACGACGAAAGGAGGAGGAGGAGGAAGAAGAAGAAGGAACAACTCAAACCACAACAATAACGGCCATGTTTGGTCGCTGCACCGCAACAGTGGTTGGTGGAGATTAGCAGATGGACATTTTTTGTCAATCACAATATATATACATATGTGTATCTATATATAGATGTAGATCTATATATAGATAAAAAAAAAAGGTGTTTCGATCACGTTTCTTTTTTTTTTCCATCATTTCTGTGAGCCTGCCTTCCCCCGGGAGCGCCAGATGGCATCTGGCATGTTAGTCATCTTGTCACCTGCAGCCGCAAACCCCTCAACCTTCAACACACCCCCCCCCCCTCCCTCTGCCCCATCAGGCCCCGCCTCTGGTGATGACACCGTCATCACCAGAAATGCAACCACGCAAACGATGTAGCAACATGGTTCTATAGGCTGCTCCGTCCTGGTTTCTGGCTGTGTCCCTTAAAGAGTTCCTCAGACGCACACGCCGTCACAAGCTGACACTACGCAACGACGCGGAGGAACGAGAGAACTCGAGCACCGAGGACGAGAACCAGAGAAGCGTTTATTTTTCCCTTTTTGTGTTTTTTTTATTTTTTTTTTTTTAAGTTAACTGACAAGTCAACCGCAACACCACTCCTTCACAATATCATTTTAGGTTTTTGTTTTTCCGCCACACGCACCTCGTAGCATGATAGTGTTGGTTCTTAACTACAAGTCGGCGGGTGGGTTTGGATGTAAATCGCATTAAAGTTGTTTGTTTCTAAGAAGGCAGAAATGGCCGGACCGCGTCACGCGGCCGTCGTTGCCGTAGGGTGACCTCATCTACAAGCTTTTTGTCCTTTTTGTTTGTTGTTTTTGTATAATTTCTCATTTGTTTTTCGCTGCTTTATGTTTTTGTTTTCCTGTCAGCAGTTCAGACATGTACTTGCAGTATTCAGGCATTGTGTTTCAATTTCCTCATCAAGCCCATTTACCACTACTAGCGTTGTGGTGGTCCATTCTACGTGTCCCCCCCCCCCCCCCCCCCCCAGCCCAACCATTTTGTCTTTTGTTTTTCAGGTGGTTTCCCCACCTTTGTTGATTTCTAAGCTATTCTATGTTCCATCGTCAATGCTGCTTTGTTCTCCTACTCTCCACTAGGCCTTCATTTGCAGCTGTTCCCATGGTAACGCCCCAAAAATATGGTGTCACACACTCGATGGGCTACGATTTGGGTGGAAGGGTCGAAAAGACACCACCTCCGAAAAGACAAAAAAAAAGAAAAAAATACTAGCTTCCTCTTATTTAAATTCATACTTCATTTGTAGAAAGGAAGAACTTAACATTTATTTAAACAACTATATATAAATATAAATATATATTTAAAGACACATTGCAGGGGTTTTTCTTAATTCCGAGAGTCATTTCCTTTTCTTTTTGTTCATTTTTTTTTTTTTTTTTTTTCATGTACAATGTAGGCAATATCTTTGACACAGGACTGGCAGGGCGTGTGCAGGGGGGTGACTGCCTGTCCAAAGACGTTGAAAGAATAAACCCGTGTATATTATGTGCCAGTGTTTCTGTACCTGACCCGCTCACGGCCACCTCCCAGCCCCGCCCTTTCCCCCCTGCCCGCCACGCCCTCCCCCTATTTCTATTGTAACTCCACACGGATTCTTCGACGGTAACTATTATGACTTTGACATGGTCTCTCCAAGGGCCTCCTTTTGTTAGTTTTCTACTGCCTGCGTAGGTTTTTCTTCTGCAAAATGGTCACGTTCTGAATGGGTACCAGTGGACAATGTATTGTCGTATCTCAATGTTACTTGAATTCTTTTTTTTTTTTATATAGTGATTGGCATGTGCCCTATGAATGCTATAGCTTGCCTAGCAGTGAAAAGGGGTGGGGAGGGATCTTTTTTTTTTCTTAAAAAGTCGAAACAAAAAAATACTTCTTGATTTGCTACTCTTGTTTTCGTTTGTTCTTATCTTTTTGCTTTTCAAACCGACAACTGCTTTTTTGGTTTTGTTTGGCAAGATGAGCTGCCCGTATTTCAGTTGGTGCTAACGTTAAAAGTCCTTTTTAGTTTCATGGAGGGGTTGGTGCATGGTGGGATGTCTGCCGCAGATGTTCAGATTGTATCGTAAACAGATTCTGGTGTTTTTGTCCAAATTTATTCGGTAAATAAATTGTGATCCGCTATCTGTTTGTCGTTCTCATTGTTATTCCTGTGTTTTCTTCCTATTGTTAAGGCTAAAAACTCAATTCTTATGAAATTAAATGATTTAAGGTTTATTTTACCATTCATAAACCAAGTATTTGGCATCTAAATTGTACGTTGCCTGACCATATGGCCAGCCTATTCCTTAACAAAAAAGTATTTTGAGTTGTCTGCGGTGCATTATAATTCTGATAATGCAAAGCAAATTTTTGTATGAACTTTTATCGAAACATTTACACAGCAGTATATACCCTTCCATCTTGAAACGCCACCGATCCTAGCCCAAAGGCCTAAACTCCATGACCATCTCAATGGCCCATTAAAGAATCTGCCTGGGGACTGTAATTCAAAAGATAGCCCATTGGAAAGGAAATCGGACGGGGACAGCAGCAACCATTGCCCAGAGCTGACCCTGAATTACTCTGGGCCATTCCACTTCTGCGATGCAGAGATGTTTGAGTCCTATTAATAGAGCCATCTTCTTCTTCCGATAGCACTTTAGGCTTGTTTTTCTATCCTCAGAGCACTTTCCACTTGCTTATCAGGAAGTCTTTTTGCCCCGGTCTCAACCCTTTTTTCACTTCCCCCTCTCAGGAAATGAGATGAGATGAGTCAAGTGTTGGGTTTACCGTATGCCAAGACTGAAATCACCTTGGTTGGCTTCTTGGCCTCTTCCTGCCTCTGATTTCAGATGAAAATCTATGACTTTTATTTTAGAACACACTCACACAAACACTCCATACTACACTATGTGTGTTTGTTTGAGTATGCCATTCAGGTCTAACTGTATATAGGTTTTATAATAAATGTTGCACTCCAGCCTCTCAAAGTGCTCTGCGTAATTCAATCAAAACACTGGGGAAATTAAAGTGTAATATTCATGTGTGTGCCTGTGCTGGGTCTTGCTCATTCATGGGCTGGGCTTTGATGGTCTTTCACCTGCCACGAGCATGCTGGGAAATCCTGATTAAGACGGGCAGCTGCCGTAATGTTTGTTCACCGCCCTTGTTTAAATAAAGGTTAAACGGGTGAATGAGCTCCATTTGACACATGCACGCGGGGGCATGTGCACAAACTTATGCACACACACACGCACACACACACACACTCACATCCACTTGGACACCTGCACTTAAACAAGCATTCAAACAAACCATGCACACACAGACACACAAACAAAACATATGCTCACTCACACCAACACACACACACACACACACGGACACCTGCACTTAAACACAAGCGTTCAAACAAACCATTCACGCAAAGACCCCCCCCCACACACACACACACACACACATACACTCTTGAACATATGTGCACACACACGCACAGTGCTTATTGCCCTTCTTTTATTATTATTTATAACATCCAGGCTGTTATGGCAAAGTAATGAAGCTGACCTTATGAGGTGGAAGTTAGAATGTGAAAACTGTTTGAAAGGTAAGCAGCAGCAAATGGCCTATCAAGCTGGACGTTGCTTTCTATACCGATGCCCTTCGTTGGATTAAAAAGTACTGACGGACAACGTAAATGCCAGCAAAATACCTTCCTAATGTGTGATATAGTTCCTAGTTCCCAGGACAGACATAGGGGAAATATTAGTGATTATTGGATTGGATTCTGGAAACACTTTAGCCAGTTGTTGATTTCCTGGTTTATATACAGGCATGGAAACATGGATGAAAATATCATTATATATTTTAGAAAAATGTATTCAAATTTATTTTGCAGGTAACCATGTTGACTTTGTGTGTGTGTGTGTGTGTGTGTGTGTGTGGGGGTGGGGGGGGGGAGGGGTAGGGGGATGGGGGCTGCGCATAAACTATAAAGGTCAGTTGGTTGGTGAACGTCTCAGCATTAGGCTTCTCTTAAATCACTATACTGACCTCTAGTGGCCAAACGCGTCACAAACATATATCCTGGAGCTGTCCAATCCAAAGTGAGTTACCAGTCCACCTGATGCGCATACTTCCTGGACACAGGTTATTATTTAAATCACTCCTCAAGAATATCTTTCCCACCTCTATGATCATACACCTCTTACTCCAGTTGGGTATAGCGCTGAGTTCCCACACACTGTACAATAAGCGGTCCCTCTAATTAGTAGGGGAACTTTAGCTAGCTAGCATAAAGGCCAGCGTGGGTAAACAGCAGTCCTCCAACATGCAAGCTCCCTACTTCTCCTTGTTTGGCTTTGATCTCATCCAACCTGAAAGCTTATATTAGCAGATCTGAGGCACCCAATCATCACAGCTGCATGATGATTACACAATGCTGTTTTGATTAGGACTGTTGATTATTATTCGGATTAGCACTGTTTATCCTTGTTTTTACTTTTGTATTTTATGCATTTTATATATAATGTAAAGTGTTTGAGGTCTTACAAAAGTGCTATATAAGTAAAATACATAATTATAATCATGAATAAAAAAGCTTTCCTAACCAAGGTGAGGAACGTTTTTGGATACCGACTCCTTACATGGCCACAACGACATGGTGACCAACTTGCATGTATCATTTCATGTTTGCATCTTTTGCATCATGCTGCCATCATTCAACCACGCAATGACACAAATACAGGCGAACAAAAGCTGTCACCGTTCGTCAAGCAATCGCAAGAACATGAAATCTAGTCATTTGGACTGAAGTAGTCCTACGATTCGCGTTTCACTGCCCACCAGCCAAACCAAGATGAGAGAGAGCCCAGACTCCGGTCGTCTGATGTCATTGTAATGCGTTTCTTTTGCTTTGTTTGGGTTCGAGTCCATCTAGAGGTCACAGTGATACTCGGAGAGAGGTGCAGCAGTCACACTACAGGCTACAGCAGTCCCTGAGGGAACACTCGACTGTTCTTTCTCCAAAAGCCCCTGCAAGTAAATGGATGAAGGTACAACAGCGCCAGCACCTGTGAATCCTCATCCCCCTCTAATCCGCCCTGCAACGCAACCTCGGCCAAGCCTTGCAAACTACCTCCCTCTCTCCGGCTCTTCCTTTTCATCTACCTTTGTCCCTCTCTCTCTCCCTGCCTCACCCGCCCTCGCCCTTTCCACCTGTACCCCGCCCCCTCTCTCTTTTTATCTCTTCATCCACCTTGATCCCTCTTTTCTTCCTCTCCCTAACCCCCCCCTCCGACCCCCTCTTTCCCTCCCTCTCTGTGGATGCCCTTTCATCCACCTTTATAGCTCCCTCCTACCCAAACCAATCCCTCCTCCCCTCTCCCTCCCCCCCCACCCCGTCTCCTCCCCCTCGCCCTCCCCCACCCTGTCTCCTCCCCCTCTCCCTCCCCCCCCTCCCCCACCCTGTCTCCCCCCCCCCACACCCTGTCTCCTCCCCCTCGCCCTCCCCCCTCCCCCACCCTGTCTCCTCCCCCTCTCCCTCCCCCCCTCCCCCACCCCGTCTCCTCCCCCTCCCCCCCTCCCCCACCCTGTCTCCTCCCCCTCTCCCCCCCCTCCCCCACCCTGTCTCCTCCCCTCTCCCTCCCCCACCCTGTCTCCTCCCCCTCTCCCTCCCCCCCCTCCCCCACCCTGTCTCCTCCCCCCCTCCCCCACCCTGTCTCCTCCCCCTCTCCCCCCCTCCCCCACCCTGTCTCCTCCCCCTCTCCCTCCCCCCCTCCCCCACCCTGTCTCCTCCCCCTCTCTCCCCCCTGCCCCACCCTGTCTCCTCCCCCTCTCTCCCCCCCCCACCCTGTCTCCTCCCCCCCTCCCCCACCCTGTCTCCTCCCCTCTCCCCCCCCTCCCCCAGCCCGTCTCCTCCCCCTCTCCCCCCCCCACCCTGTCTCCTCCCCCTCTCCCTCCCCCCCTCCCCCACCCTGTCTCCTCCCCTCTCCCTCCCCCCTCCCCCACCCTGTCTCCTCCCCCTCTCTGTATTTCTACCTGTTCATCCGTCGGTATCCTCCCTGTCTCTCTCTACCATCCCTCGCCAGAGTCCCACCTTTGCCCATCACCGATCTATCTCCCTCTCTCTCTCCTCACCCTATCCAACCTTCTCTTTCTCCACCTCTACCTCCCCCCCCTCCCTCCCTACCTCTCTCTCTCTTGGCCTCTTAGAAAGAGAGCATTATGGAGGTGGAGGTGGAGCTGGAGGAGTGTAATCTCCCGATGGAGAGGCAGTGGGCTGTAAAGATGGCTTCTACTGAGCATGTCCCCTGGCACGGGTGGTGTGTGTGTGTGTGTGTGTGTGTGTGTGTGTGTGTGTGTGTGTGTGTGTGTGTCTGCATGCTTCTGTGAGGACGCATGTGTGTATGTTTGTTGGTATAGGTGTGTGTGTGTGTGTATGTGTGTGTGTGTGTGTGTGTGTGTGTGTGTGTGTGTGTGCATGCTTCTGTGAGGACGCATGTGTGTATGTTTGTTGGTATAGGTGTGTGTGTGTGTGTGTGTGTGTGTGTGTGTGTGTTTGTACCAGTCCCTCGGGTTCCCCTGCCAGGGCTCTGTGGCAGGGCACCAAGGCAAACACGCAGACAACAGATGGTCTCTGTTGTGTTCCAGCCATCCACGGAGCCACTGGCTCTCGGTTAGGGACTGGGTGACGAGGAGAGCACATGGGGGAGGGGGGGAGGGGGAGAGAGGAGAGGGGGAGAGAGGAGAGGGGAGACAGTGTGTGAGCGAGAAAGGGAGAGGGGAAGTAGGAAAGCTTTAAATATTGAGCAGGGTTGTATGTTTGTGCATTCCCCCCCCCCCCCCCCCCCCCTCGCCAAACACACACACACACACAAACACACACACACACACACACACACACACACACACACACACACACTAATCAGGTCAAATTTGAAACATGAATTAACATTGTAACATACAGACATTATGCAATTTAAACTGCTATAATACTTGACGCTTGGATAGTAAAAAGACTGAAATTATAACGTTTGTAAATAGTCTTATTCGGTTGTCAGTTTTGGAAATAAATTATTAGCTATGTATTTATTTAAATTAAATGAAAATCAAATAGCAACTCCAACATATGCTTTGAAATTGAGATGATCTATAAATCCATAGTGTTTTGAACACTAGATGGGGCCAAAATCCTTTTTAGCGTAATATGAGGGAAAAAAAACCTTGTCAGAGTCACTGTCAGCCGAATTCATCTTCCTGGGTTCATTTATTCATTTAGTATCTTGTTAGAAGAACCTATTAGTTTTCTGGAGTAATGCATTGCACATTCGCATCACGCACACACACACACGCACACGTGCGTACGCACACACACGCACACACACACACACACACACACACACACACACACACACACACACATGGTTAAATAAGGTCACAGCGAAGGATCTGTCTTCAGCTGTGTGCAGTATTGACGCCAGCGCCAGACACTTACTTCCCGATGTGCAGTAATTTGCATTTATTTCTCAATTTAACGATAATTAGTCTCAGTTGATGTTAATTTACTCATCGTTTCAAGGTATGTTTTACAACACAATTGAGTCACCACTCTTGAATCATGGCTATATAGAAGCACACACACACACATGCACATGCACACACGCACACACATACCCTCATATATGTGTCTTGGGGGAACCCTAGGATGATTTAAGTCCTGTAATTAAGAGCTATTTAGAAGCATTAGCATTCACAGAGGCATGAAGCTCACACAACCTAATGAACGGAAGAAATTAATGGGACTGGGTCAGAAAGAAAACCCTTAAAATAGCCATCTTATCTGTCAGATCGTAACTATTCTTCAAAGTCGAAGTGGCCCGACAATTTCAATTCAAGGCAATGAGGTTCCTTTTGTATATTTGTACTTCATGCATAAAATATCATCCTTTTTTTTCTCTCCTTCCAGTACCCATTGCCCCAGATAACCGGTCAGTAAACAATATAATCAGTCTCAAGATGGCAGCAAATTGGAGTCTCTGCCTCTCCCACCATTTTGTCAATACCCAATTATCCTCCCGGTTGCCCGCCCCTCCTGATAGCGCGCAACTTAAAATAGCTTTCTGAGCATTGTTTCTAATTCCAGCTATCCAGTGTCCCTTGACACTGTGATAGAACATTAGAGTAACGGTTTAAATAGTGTATGGAGGCAAGGTTGACTTGAGCCGAAGAAAGGCTACACATCGGTACACACACTCACACACTCACACACCCCCCAACCTTCCAGGATCAATTTGTCCGAGGCCAGATTTCCGCCCGGGTTGTCATTTATATCCGTGGTGTAAAAAAGGCTTTAAACGATGACGTCCTAGTCCTCCCACATTAGTCGGCTTTCAGAGTTCCCCTGGTATCCCGGCGTGGAGGCTGTTTGTTCCGAAACATGGCGCTTGATGATAACCGCGGGCGTGAAATCGGCAATGAATGGTTATTTGTTGTCTTGCCGATATAAACCCCGATACAGTAATTACAAAAATGCAGCGATCTCAGAGAGGCCATTCTGTCATGTCTGGAGGGCGTCTGATGTTTTGTGATAATTACTAAATGATGTTAGCCAAGGACGGCCCTCTCCCTTCTCCTACCTTGATACACTGGCGAGACGCGCACTTAGCGAGACTCATCCTTAGACTCACAAGATCTATCTGAATGCCGCCTTTGGTTGATCACGACTCAATTTCCCTCCCGCACGTTACATCATAGAATCCGTCTGAGTTCAGTCATATGTTGTGTTGCTGTCGTGTGTTACACCCGTTTACCATGCCCATGGACATCAGGGTTGTGTTGATTGTGTTCGTTTCAGGAGCTCTGTACTGTTGTTCAGACTGGATGGCCTGACGTCCCATGGAGCGACTGGTGGTTTCACATAAGGCAAAGAAAGGCCTTAGGTCATTTGAGACTCATGCCTCTGTAAATGCTAATGCTACTAAATAGCTCTCGATTACAGGAATTAAATCGTCCTAGGGTTCCCCCAAGACACCTATATTAGGGTATTTGTTTGTGCGTGTATGTGTGTGTGTGCGTGTGTCTTTGTGTGCGCTTCTATATAGCCATCATTCAAGAGTGGTCAAGACATCCTTGGACCGCCTGCAGGTTTTTCCTACGAGGTGGATACTGGGGCGAAGGAGGTCAACGATGGACCTGCTGCTACAAAGAGCCCTCGCCAACTGAAGACTCTGCCAGCCCATCGTCTATAGGAGTCATTCTTTTGGATTTTGTCAGTGCTTTCCTCAACCAAGCATAGCTAGGGTGTTCGACCCTCAGCTGAAAGGCACTGGGTTCCGTCCCCGGTGTCTGCGAACCGAATCTGTAGACATCATTGAGCCTAACACCCAACCGTCATGTCATTATGACCCGTAGCTGAAGTCACTGCGGGGTGAAACTGGGTTACCAAACCCGGCGTCTGTGTTGACATGGTAGTTAGATAACCAGCTTAGGGATCAAAGTGTTGGTGATTAAAAGCCTGATAAACAGTGGGACTGCAGTGTCTGGTGGATTGACGGGTTCCGCATAATTTGGGTCAACCGAGTTTTGACTGGGCCCAATTGCTTGACTCAGAGCCCTGTGGGAAAGAAGTCTGTCGTAATGCGTTTCTGAGATGACATGAACACAGCAGACTTATGTTGTTGGAAAGATCTCCCAGTGCAAGTATATCAACCGTGACATGTTTGTGTGGGTAAAAACTCAACTGGAACTAATGGTGACTGTGGAAAAAAGTTTTCCTCATCATATTCTTTGCCTTGCAAAACAACAACGTCGAGAACCAAAAAAAATAAAAACACCCAAATTACTGGGACCAATTTGTCAAGTCAGAATAAGAGATTCAGGCAGGCGTGATCAGGCACATGTGGGAACCCACAAGTTGTGAATGCAAAAACATATTTGCAGCGCCGTAGAGCAATCACAGCTGTTAATTGGAAAAGAAGCCGCCACCTGTGGAAGCTCAGAGAGCAGGCTTTTGTGGTCGGAGCTCCGGAAATCGTCAGGGGTAATTGATTTGGTTTCCCAGGCTTCCAGGAGTGGATAGGAACCACAATGTAACAATTCAATCTGTCTTCTTTCTTTTTGTCTCTTAAGCTCCATTATTGGCCCGACCTTGTGACGCCGTCGCTTTGTATTAGTGTTGGCGTCTCAATAACGTTAAACACAAATACAATCTAGTTTTGTGTTTTCATTTTGGGATGGATGACTCCGGGGCTAATTGGGTGCGTTCTAACAGGTCTGTTTTGACATAAAAATATTATTTTAGGAAGATTGAAACAATCTTTAAGAAATGACACACTGTGATACATATTTGGGTGATAAATACAAAGTTTGTTAAAGAAAGGTGACGATTTTAAACATGAAAACAATGAACCTGTCAGGCTTGAAAATCCCTAAAATGAGTTCTGTGAAACGTGACGAATCTGACCGTATTAGCCACCAACTTTCAAAGTCAAAGGTCAGAACACAATCTCACCCCACTATTCTGGAAGTCAGACCAAGGCTATTCCAATGTTTTTAAGACAATTTAGAAACTGCTATCGGCTACAAAATGTCATGTTTCATGTTCAATGAACCTCCAGTGAGATGCAGGTTTTGGCGGTTGGAGTTGTCAATGCATGTGTGTGCCGGTGTATGTGAGTTTGTGTGTGTGTGTGTGTGTGTGTGTGTGTGTGTGCGAGCGCGTGTGGCTGTATTTTTCTGATGAATTCTATATGTCCTTTCTATTGAATTGTATGTAATCCAAAAGGATTTTCCTACATAGTGGATAAACTATCAATTATATTTAAATGGCTGCACTATCCATTTGTATAGAAAAGGTTAGTCTGCACACACACGTTTTGTCTGGGTTTCAGAGAATTCAAACAGTGACGATTGCTGTCCTGGATGCATTATAAAAAAGTTGATTCTAAATTCAACATATATATGTGTTAAAGCCAAACATAGTCCATACGCCAAAGGCTGAATTAGACCATCAACATCGTTGCGAGCAAACGATAACGACAACGATACAGTCGGATGGCAGCAGGAGATGCAAAAATGAAATATCAAACCCCTTTCATAGCACATTTCAATGGCTTGAGGTTGTTCATAGACCAAATGATACTGATATCTTTTGTTTATTTTCATTTTTATATCTCTTCTTTGTAATCTTGTATATTACCAGTTGTAGATCCTATTACTTTGGGCCCACTAGAGTGGGCAACATAGCTCTCGCTTTCCATTCAGCGGCACTGCAGTGGACACACAGAGAGTCCATTTGCAGGAAGACTAAAAGATGAAGGTAGCCCATGGGCTTCACACTCAGAGACGGTTTTTTTTCGTCCTCTTCCTCTCGAGCCCAATTACTGGTGTTTACAGCCACCCAGACTTGGTCACACACACACACACACACACGCACACACGCACGCACACACGCACACACACACACACACACACACACACACACACACACACACACACACACACACACACACACACACACACACACACACACACACAACTTCGCTACAAGGAGCCAAGGGCACCGCTCGGCAGAAGTATATTGAACTGACTCACTTAGCACAAGAAGCGTGAAACCACGTGGTGCAGAGATAAACAACACTGATAGGCCCATAACCTGACGGTGACCCCGTCGACGGCGGAGGCAAATTAACAAACTAGTGCTACACAGCGATGCGCGAGCCAGAAGCGCTGCGATCGGTGATAAGGTAGGTACAGTGCATAAATTAACAGCCCTAATTTTAGTGTGAGTTCGTGAAACATGATCCCTCCGACTAAATTAAACGTTCTCTGTGCGACTTGCATTTTAAGTGTTTGGTAGTCTGTATATATTAACTCGTCAGGCTTTTAGGGCTACCCTAACTTTTTAAT
Organism: Pollachius pollachius; assembly: GCF_949987615.1. NCBI lineage: Eukaryota > Metazoa > Chordata > Actinopteri > Gadiformes > Gadidae > Pollachius > Pollachius pollachius. The sequence continues at coordinate 6,026,011 of NC_136949.1, forward strand.
TTAGTGGAAAAATCTTCCATTAGAAATCACTGGATTTGTTAGATCATAATCAGATGTCATATTAATATGAACGCTCTGGCTGACAAATGCAAACAAAGTTTTCATCTAGGCGCAGTAGTTGGTTTGTTCATTTTTATCAAGGCTGACAGAATGCTATTATTTCACTGTCTGCTCTTTGTCTCCGTATCTCTCTGCGTTATTAAATGCAATGTTTATAAGAATGCCATAATATGGTCTGCAGATATTTGTTGTCCGGCGGTAGGGCCTCATGGTGATATTCATCTTTCATAGGGATTATTAATATATATATTCTTTATTACATAAGAAATGGTGTCCAGATTAAAAGTGTTTCTCGGCCCATGTGTTTGATTTCATCACAGCAGTAACCTCCGGTTGTGCTGCTGTAGACTACTGCAGCCAAAAGACTAGCAAGTATTCAATTCCATCTCAGAGAAGTGGACACCTAATAATCGTGTTAACACGAGAGGCATTTGGGCCTACAACACAGATTAAGCTTTTTATGAAGGCATTTGACTTAATCCTATTACTTTTCCCACTCTTTCTAGGATATGCATTAATGTTTTTATGTTGACGGTTTTACCATCATCATGGTTACAAAAAAATGGCTGTTAAAAAAAGGGCATACATGTTTAAACGTACCAGTGTGAAACAAACGGCTGAATGTGTGCATATCCTCCCAATAACATCCCTGCAGATGCCTGCATACACAATCTGTGTAAGCCTTAGAAGTGAAACGTTGTGGATCATTGCCTTCATTGGAGCGGGGTCGACTGAAATTAATCTGAATGTGTGGACATGTTTTTCCCTAATGGCCACCATAAAAATCCCCGTAACGGTTCAACCATGCAGCGGTGGAATAACACCATCGTTATACGGCTTAGGTTATTAGCCAACAATACTAACGCCATGCCCTACAAAGCGCCATCATGACGCTCTCACCAGCAGTGATAAATAAACCCTATTACTCAATTACACTGTTTGTTATTATACTGTCACCACCGATTTATTTTATATTTATAGATAACAAACCGTGATCCTTGAACCGTGTTGAATCCTTGAACCACTTGTTAATAACGGTGGCCAAACGAAAACGAACGAGTCTTGAGGTACACACAACAAAGATGAAAAAAAAGTATTTTTGTGGTTGGCCAACAGAATAACAAAACAAAATAAACGACAGAATAGTTCGAACTTTACTGTAAGATGCAGAGTTGGGGGGTAGGGGGCTACGGTTGGGGTCCGTGGACGCCCCAAGCAAGATTTCTGTGAGGCGCATGCAATTGCGCCCAGTGGCCTGTGAGAGGCGCTGAAGGGCTGCCAGGGCCGGCTCGAAATACGAAGTAAAAGGGGAGGAGCCGCGTCGAGAGTAAAGTAGCCACCGTGCGCCAGCCAGTTCGGCTAAGCATTCGCTTACATCTTAGAGCCGAAGCCGTGCAACGATCAGATAAAGAAGGGTACCGTGGCGTCTGCCAAGTCCCGTCCACTCCGTTGGCAGTTCGCGAGGCGCAGAGCTTAGCAGAGACCGGACACCTAACCATACGCGCACAGCTTGTGCCATTAGAGAATGTTATACATTTTGCTGTAAAATGCAACACTGGTCTTTGCGGGATAAAGAAGACAGAATTCATACATAAGCGTCGCAGGGAAACAAGGACACACGCCGGGGGACACACTGAAACAACGACCAGGGAGGTGAGTGCACTGTACAGTGAGTGAGGCTGAGCGGACGCGGTGTTTTTTGGCGTGCAATGATCTTGAGAAGAGTTCGCACCTGTCCTATCGTGAATGAATGAGAGTCAGAGCCACCCCTCATCGGAGGACCATAGCCTACCTAATGTAGTGAAAGGTTCTCACGTTGTGCGCAAGCGCTCCTTCTCTGAGAAGGAAAAAAAGGGAAAGGCACTCAGCTTACATCTTTGTGACAGTGACATTGTTATTATGGGGACTTAATAGCTGAGCAATACTAATACGGCCGGCTAAATGATGACTGCAATCAATTAGTCCTCTAAATTAGCCTGGCAGTTATGTTATCTAATTGAAATCGATTGGGTTTATCCTTGGACTGCATATTGAGTTTAATGGTCATGTAACCCTGTCGTCTGCAGAGTGCAAATTGTAAGTTATTATACACCACTATGACACATTGTAGGCCTACATGTACATACTCATGCCTTACCAAAGTGTAAGAACAGTCGGCACCAGGCCTACTGTCAAGTGTGTGCGTGCGTGTGGTGTGTGTGTGTGTGTGTGTGTGTGTGTGTGTGTGTGTGTGTGTGTGTGTGTGTAAGTAGTAATATTTAAAAATGGATGTGTACAGAAGATTGATTGGTCCATAAAGACCAGTACTTTTCTCTATATATACCGAGGTATTTCCTATCCTTGTAAAATGTACTGCATGACCTCCTATATATATGTGTATAGTTTGAACAGTTTTCCCTAGCAGTCGTTGCTTTATGTCTGTCAGTGGAAGGCACAGCAGTGGTGGGCGCAGCAGCAACAACAACAATGCACGATACACCCCTGATTGTGTCTATGAGCGCTCTCCGCGAACATCTGTTAATATTTAGGGACGTTTGTTCAGCATCGCCCTCTGCCAATGTGGTTCTATTTAGAGGCGGACCCCCCCCCCCCCCCCCCCCCCCCCCCCCCACACACACACACACACACACACACACACCATGTTTACACGTCGGTGCTACCTGCAAATATTGGCTCGGGAAAGAGAGCAAGAGAGAACCTTTTATTTTTTATTAAAGAAGACTGTTTTAGAGGTTATATTTTCAGTGTTTTTTTTTTTCTTAATTCCCCTCCCGAACATTCGTGGCAGTCAGGAACCGCTTGGGCTGATATATCACATGCTGCTTTAACGTTTGGTTCAGCAGGTCCTTCTCTTAGCAGAGTGGTATCTAAAGTGGGCGGGATTTACTCTGAGCTTTCATTATATCTTCAGGTGGATGAGTTTAACAGCACTATAGGTGTGTGTGTGTGTGTGTGTGTGTGTGTGTCTGTGTGTGTGTGTGTGTTTGTTGTGCAAAAATGTATAATATGTGTTAGTGCATGTGTATTTTATTTTATTTAACCTTTATTTAACTAGGAGAAGTGTGTCGTGAGTAAAAGTATTACAGTGTGTATGTGCGTGGGTGCACACTTGTGCCTGTGTATATCCTACAGGAGAACTTCTGGACGTATAGACATCTATGGGACAGCATCTGGTCTGTTCATCAGGCCTGTCCACCTGGTCTGTTCATCTGGTCTGTCCCAGGCCTCGGGGAGATAAACCCGACCTGAATAATCCCACTGCGTTTCCAACAGCATTTTAAAGTGGCCTGCAGATGTGTCGAAAGCCTGACAAATGAATTTAGAAATGACTCGTGACATTTACCTTTTACAGTTTCGGAAAAACCCCAGAAAGACATTTTTTTTCCTGTTACAATCAGCAGGAAACAAATTGGTACGTTTGGAGTTGTGGATCAATAAATTATTTGTAGACATTTTTATATTAAAGCATAACCGCCGCACAAGAGTTTGAGTGTCGGGCTGAAGTAAGCATATATATATATATATATATATATATATATATGCTATTTTCTTCAGCAGCTATCCACACATTCACCCGGAGAGGTTTAGGTATTCTAAAATAAGGGGAATTGCAGAGGTTACGCTGGGTCTCCGAAGTATCACATTGTAAAGATGGTATAGCACCGAGGAAATAGCTGTTATCGTAATAAGTGGTGTTAGAATCCAAAGGAAGAACCAGGATCATTGGGGGTTACTTTAAACAGATGTCCCCATAAACCCTGACGCCCATGTCTTGTAACACATATTTATCTTTCCAATTTGTTATTATAGCATATGTATGCTATTGGATGTAATTAAAGTAGAGATCGAATCTACACTGTCTAGAAGTGCTGGAGAAGAGACACTTCCCAGCTGCCTTCCTAAAGTAGATATTTTTGGCTTTCAAGCCTTACTGGACTGATCACTTTCTGCAGCCATTCGTATTTTTAGGCAGGTGATAATAAACTTGCATTAAGAGAATAGTTAATTTTTTATGTCATCATCAATGTTTAATCTAATTTTGCCAAAACGTTAATCATAAAGCAACTACTTAGATAAAGTCTAATTTAGTTTCCTTGTTAATGTATTCATTCTGTTCTCGGTAATATGTTCTCTGCAAAATAATTTGGCTTGAAACTCAATTCAAGCTATTCCATTTTTCTACAAAAGAAATATATGAAAAGGGTTAGGTTGGTTGGTTTTCAAATTAATCCGTAACCATGCGTACAAGTGTTTTTTTATACAAATGTATCCAGGCATGAATAAATAAAAACACCGTAAACCGACATTAGGTGAGGCTTGACCTTGTTGTGTTTTATTTGTTGGATTTCCCTAAATGTAGCCACAGTTGATGTTAAGTGCATCGGATTGCTATGGGCAACCACAACACAACGAATGCAACAATCAACAACATTGCTCCTTGTCATTTATTTGGCAATATATTTGTTGTGATTCGGTTGATAAAATGGATGGACATTGAAATGACGACGTTGATTTGTTTTTAAGTATCTTCTTGGTTCTTTGACCATATTCAGCACACATTTGTGTTTGTATGTTCATGTGCGAATGGATTCTGCGTCTATCAAGCTAATAATATTATTTTATATATATGATATATGTTTAATTTAATTATATAAAGTAATATATATTAATATTTCAGAAAGCTTATCATTTTTATCATAGTTTTCATTTTCCTTTTTGCCAATATGCATGCTACAAGATCATCAATCTGATGTGGAGAATGAACCGGAAGGCCATCACTATTGATGTACACCAGCTCCAGAGATCCGAGTCGTTTCTCCTCCTTCCATTGATGCCTCCGGTCAGCTGCTAAGATCTTCAAAGCGCGCATGTTCTAGACATTGCGCGTATAATCATTAGTCAATGGATTTTAATTAGCGCCGACCTCCGTGCCTGACCTTTTCATACAGTTTAAAAGATGGCCGCCGATTCATCACGCCGTTGAGGTCAGACTATTTTGTGTGGAGTTCGCGTTCGGAAGCCTTGGCTTCAATATCTTTAGGATTCACGCTAATTTCTTCATCGTAACATTGCATTATGAGTATTTCTGCACAGTACTCTTTCTTTATATACAGGACTCATCTCATACACTTCATCAAAAGGTTGGAGGCCAATAGATCATCACCTGTCGTGTTAGTATCAATATCATAGCTGATTACAACATTGATAGTCATAACACTGGCATCTTCATCGATACATCTCATATAAAAAGCAATGAGAGAAAGCTCATGGAAATAAAGTTTAAAGCCATCGTTCAACCTGCAATCCCCTGTCTTTGTTCACCCTTTGTATTCAAGTCTCAGTGGCTACACAACTTTGGATTAATATTCCTTTGAATATCCACAATTGGGGTAATATCCTCACTGGTGTGGCTGGAGTGAAAAAAAAGAAAAGAAAGAAAAAAGCATGATGATGACCCATATATTTCTTCACCCATCTCTTTAGAAATCGGTGAACTATGAAATGCTGGTGCGTTGCTGGTGCCCCGTAGAACGCAGTCGCTCTGGGGCTGTGCAGCGACGCTGGTGTCATGTCGTTAAAAGCTTGTGAACTCTCTGGTTCTTTTGAGTGTTTTGAGACCCGAGTGGCCTCGAAGCACACTGTGTAGACTGCACGCTGTGGAGCCAGATACTGAGCCCCTGACAACCATTAAACAGAGGAACTATACGACCGCGTCCCAATGCTACCTTCCCTTCCAATATCTCTCATAATAATAGTAGAAAATACTAAACAATGGCTTTTTAATGCCTATTATGTTCTTAAATCATTATGTTTTGTACAAAATTCAGGTTCGACTACTTTACTACAACTACAGGGTATGTGTTAATTAGGATATTACTTATTTTACAGGAATTGTTCTTTAAGAAGTTAACATTGTTGAATGTCTATTTGGGTCAAAATATTAGCTTATTTAATGCAATTTTTTTATTAATTCCAACATTAAATATATAACGTTGTCGCAACTACATTTTCCGAGTTCAACTCAAATAGCTTCTCCAAAAGGGTTATAAAAACAGGAATCATGGATTGCCTATGTGATTTAAATGAAGAGAGCAGTGATGAACCCCAACGAGTTGATGTCAAAAGGTGTGTGGGTAGAGTAGAGCAGAGAAGTGAGTAGAGAGTAGAGAGAACAAACCTTTTTTTATGTCCATCCGTCCTCATGGCCTAACGTATATTCCACAAATATGCTCTAGATCTTTGTCATGGTGCTACTGCTGAACCATTCATATCTAATGTGCAGACTTGGCTATTCCTTCCCTGCTTCCCCCATCAAGCCAAGCCTACCCTGCCCCAATATGGTGGCCCTTATTAGGCCTCGAGCTAGCCAGCTGACGCTAAGGACTGCCAACTCAACCGTTGTAGCATCTAGCTTTAACCTATTTTCTGTTTAATGTGGTGGTGGTACCTCCCGTAGTGATGTTTACAGACCCCTTTTGTTTCTGATGCCTATAGTTGCTCGTCGTTTATTATCTGTGGGTGGAAAATTGCTTGTGCAGCGGTAAGAAATGCTGCACTATTGTCGATGTATACCTTTTGATCGTTCTCCGCCGAGGCGGCAAGTCACTTCGGATAAAAACGTCTGCCGTACAACTTCATGCGCACGTATACATGTCAACGTACTGAGGGATATTTCACGCAGCAAAACCCCCGTCTGATTACCATATTCCTAATACGCACAGGAGGCAGGAGACAGCCACGCAGATGCACTTGACATGCTCTGCAGGGGGGGGGGGGGGAGTGACTTTGAATATGAGGGATGGGGGGGGGGGTACGCTTCATCTCAGGGCCCCCTGCCAGCGTTGACCCTGCTGTGCTCTGAGCTGCCCCATAAGAAGCAGGTTAAGCCCCCCCCCCCCCGGTTAAGCCCCCCCCCCCCCCCCCCCCCCCCCCCTCCCCCTAGTTCTCCGGACCTCCAGCCCCCCTACTGATGATGACGGTGCAGTTTCGCTCCACGTAGGGAGGGGGTTGGGGTGGGGTGGAATTGAGATGGGCAACGCAAGGCGATTCCCCCTCTGGTAGCTCTATCAGCCCCCCCCCCCCACACAAACACCCCACCCAGCTCTATGTTGGGCTGTTTATGCAGCCTGCCAGGCTGTGGTGAGTCTGCTCCCCTTGTGCTAATGCCCATGCTCCCCTGGCGTCCCCTTTTATAGACCACGAGCGGTTTAATAGGACGTATTTTATTAGCTTATCTCCAGTTTCGGAATGAACATAACGCGTGTCATGAATTATTTCAGCTGTGGGTCGTGCAGCCTCTTTCTGTGTAAGAGTGAATATGCCTCATGCCTTTTTTTTATTTTAGTTTTTGTGTGTCCTTGGCTGTTTTTTTAAGGGTAAGGGTGCATTATGTTTGAAATGTGCCATAAGAACAGATGCAGTGTCATACCGAGAGAGCGCTTTCCCTGCCTTAAAACGGCTCTAGTGCTGCGACGAGAACAAGAAGGACCCATTTGGAACCACTAAAGTTGTCACTTACATGCGTCTCCAAGAAAAGCACAAGGAAAATCAAATCATACCACACATTCGCTAATGTATAAAACACCAGGACGTATCGACGGTTCATCCCTACGCAATACAGAGTAGACTCTATTCTCTATTCGACTATAATGGTGGTTAAAAAGGTGACGGGTGGATTGCAGAAGAAGTTTAACTGAAACTTTAGCCACAGCTCTCTTTGGTTTGTTGTGTCAAGCACACCAAGTAATGATTTTGACAAGCTCATGCGGTGATCTACTCCCCAACCACCCCCGATCATTACAGAGCCAGGGCAAACTCCTGGCACTTTGAAAGGTGAAGAAAAGCGAGTTATGATTCTGTGGTCAGTGATGGAAGGCCGTCACTTTTTCTATCGCAGAGTGGCCTTCCGTTCCGGAGGGCACCGGCGGTCCAGGGAGCGCGCCGGAGCACTAAATCACGGATCTGTACCGATTTCAAATGAATATGTAAATAGTTCACAGTTAATCGAAGTATACATAACAGATACTTGCAGCGCTGTGATTTGCATACTCCAACAGTAGAAGTTGAAAGGTGCCTCTTGAGTTAAGAGATTGCATAAATCATGCAGCCGTCGCTGTATGTGATGCGAATCTATAATGGGGAGTCTATAACAGGCTTCCTGTGTATGGCTTATTGGCATGTCGACTCTTCTGTGTATTTATCTCGCCTTTTTTCCCCTCCTGGAACTGGAAATTGCATCGACAATACTGTTCTCCCTTCGCTCAGCTTCTAAATGCTGCAGTGCACGCTGTTCGATTCAATGCACGGTGTACATTCAGTGTACAGTCCGGGGTTATAAGGCCTAGTTGTTTTATTGGTTGCTGCTGTGTTTCACCGCACAATAACAACAGATACAACCTTGAAAGAATGAAGGTGCATGTTGACTTGTGTGCTCTGGAAATGATTGGCATTGCCGTTTGTCCCACGCTTTCGGGGAGGACAGACTAACAAGGACATCGCTTCTGGCTCATGCTGTAAGAAAACTCTAATTTTGCTCTTTGTATACTGCAGTTAATTGGTATGGACATGAAAGCTCTGCAATTATTGTTTTTGGTTCTGGCAGCCTTGGAGACGCAAAGTACAGTGAAAAAAACAAAACATTCTTGGAGAACGTTGGTAAACTACTGTTTGGAAACTGGAAGTACACCAAAAAACATTCTGGGCTGCCCAGTATTTTGGTTTTTTGTTGTTGTATTTTACACAGGGAATGTATTCTCATCCCGCTGTCGGGTCGTCCTGACATTCCCGAAAAAGGGATGCGCCGAAAAACGGCTATGATTAACGTCGCTGTCATGTTAAGATGGCTGCCGAAAGTGTCGTTGTTTAAGATGTGTTTCGTCATTTTTCCCTTTCTTCATTTTTTTTTGATAGGTGCCTGTTGGCCTTTTGCTGTGCAAATCTTATTTAGCTATTCCCGGGGGGACATTTCTATTTCTCTGCATCCCTGAGATGGATCTATCCGGTCGTCTTTCACAACAGGAATTCATTGGCCTTCGGGAAAAAAACAATGAAACTTGCTGCGGTTATTGTGCTGCAGTGAGAGTGATAAACAATGGAAACAATGCGTTGGTAGGAACAATACATTTGCTGCTGCACTATCTGCATGAATATGTGGTATATTTCTCATGGACCATTTGATTAAAGTTTGCCCTTGCCAGCCTTTCCTCCAAGTGGTGTTAACTTGGTGCCGGCCCAGTTGAATTATAAATGCCTGGCCTCCCTTCTCCCTGGCCTAATTGGTCTCTGGTGATTGCGGAGCTGCATTGTGATTAAGAAATGCCATTTCAACGGGTGTCTCCGCCTGTTCGAACGTTGTGTCCACCAGTGAATGCTATTTACTGTTACTGTAGTCATTAAGCAAATCCGCTTCTTCTATTGTGACTTACAGTGTATTCAGATGCATGCCATTAAGGGGCAGGCTGGGGTGAGAGGCAGCCTGCCTACTGGTAGACAGCAGACGTTGGTGTTTGAATCCAGGAGCTTTTGGCGGGCCGTCGGAACAAGCTAATACATGCAGGGGTTCAACAATGCATTTGATTACAGAATGATTCACTCTGTGTCGTGTTTCATATAGTATTTATTGTGTGCGTTTGCATCTGAGTTCAACAATTCTCAGTTTTTGATCCCTAATAGAGTTGTGTGAAATGGAAGACTGACATCTTCAGGTGTAAAAGCTTTCTGGGTTTTTTACTGTAACTCGATAATTGCCGCCGTTTTTCATTATAAAATGTTATCCACTAGTGACTTTTGACACTTAGTGTATGTTGTGCAATAAAGATATGCAAATGGGTGTTTTTGAGAAGAAAGACACTGAGAAAATCTTTAGGGAGAGGTCAATGAGATAGTTAATGGTCTCCTGTATTGTGCGGGGGTGATTAAAAAAAACAACACATTACTAATTTCCCTTGCAGGGTAAAATAAAATTCAGAGGGGTTCCATCTATGTGACTTGTTTTTTGTCCTGATTTGCATGGACAAATGTATAACTCAGACTGCTAAACAGAGCATGTGGCTGTATTTGGCACAACATATCCGTTCCCTGTCTTTGTTGCTGTGAGGCTGTAAGCATGTTGAATTTGGATAGGGGAGAAAAACGGGCAATAAGATAACTGTGGTCATAGAGCTATAGGTTGGTAACACTTTAAAATAATTGTACATTAATAAAGCAATAATAAACATTAATGAATGCAGTAATTAGCCTTAATTAACAGTTGAATAACAGCTAATTGTCGATACTTTACTAATGTTGTTTATGTTTACTTATGGCGTTCATGTTAACTAAGCTGTTAAACTACACATTATTTGACAGGGTTAGGGGGTTGAGATTAACCCTAAACCTACCCCTAATTCCTATGCTAATGCTCTATTAATAATGCTTATTACTGAATTAACTATTGTTGATTAATGGTTAATTAATGTCCCCTAAGTGTTACCCTTGAGTCACGCCCGAGATATATTTAATATTATGATTTGTTTCCTGAGTTATTTTTTCATCTTTTTTAAATTGCTGTTTGTATTGTGTGGAGCGGAAGGGGATATTGGATTTATTGTATTGCAGGGTAGGTTGAACATAGCGTGGTGGTTAACCTTATTTCAAATTTGTATAAACTGTTCTTTTCTGTAAGGCTAATATCTGGATGTCACTCAGGAGGTAATAGGTAGGAGCTATTTAATATTATCTTTTTACACTGCTTTCTTGGTTTTGTGCCAAAAAGACTGAATGAATATCATGAATATATCTTTTTTTTTACTTGAAGGCTATTTTGCTAACTAGGAGCCATTGACACAAGAACATTGCAACAAAGAGGAACAATGTCATTGCTTAGCGATTGTTGCCTCGGCGACATCCAAAGTGTGCAGGGACCACAAAGTCATCACACACACACACAACAACACACACACACACACACACACACACACACACACACACACACACACACACACACACACACACACAGAATATTAATGGCCATCAATGTTTACTCATGCCCCCCATTACATCACTGTCCCCGACGTGCCACGTGATTGGTGCGTTGGCGCCCAACCCACAGTGCTCCGTATCGCGGAGCTTCGTTTGCGGTTGACCTCCGTGATAAGTCAAGGACAGACGGGGAGTGTTGGGTTATTGATGGATCTAGAGGCCACGGTTCTCGTTTTCTCTCTCTCTCGCTCTCTTTCTCTCGGTGTGTGTGTGTGTGTCTCTCTCCCTCTCCCACCCTCTCTCTCGGTGTGTCTGTGGAGTCATTTGTCTCTCCTGCAGGCCAAAGATTACACTAATAAATCTCTTGATGAAGATCATGTCTTGCCTGAATGGCTCATTTATTTATTTATTTACCCGTGCGTGCGTGTGAAAGGATGGCTGATCTGTATCGTTGAACAGACGGCGCCGGTGCATGTCTGTGTGCTCAAGTATCGGCCTCAGCTGATAAGAAGCAGCCGTTCGTTCTTTTTGATTTCAGCTTGGCTCTAAATTCACGCTGTCATTCGTCAACACCGCTGTCAGTGTCGTTGTGTTTTTTCTCATTGTCCCTTTTTATTTTTCGTTCCAGGTGCACACGGAGACACTCAACCGATCTCATTGGTCTGTGATGAGCATCCTCGTCCGCCAGAGACCAAAGGTACGGTAAGGTATCAGAGGCTCATTACCTCATGTCTCTGTCCACATCTCATGGCACCGCCACGGGGGAAAACTTCCCTCACAGGATGATACGTCCGACCTATGAGAGACCACAAGGGGGAATTTTCTCCTGCAATGTATTCTCTTCTTTCTTTTTTTTGAATGATTCTTATTTTCCTACAGCAGTTGAAGCCCGCATAGATTTTAATCATAGATTACTGGCGGGAAAATTGGAACGACTGGGTTTTTCCAGGATGTATGTCCTGAATATTTTCTAATACAATGGATTAAAATATGGGATTTCTTTTTCAATCAGGCTAAATGTTCGGCACACCATCCCTGGCAATTGCCCCTTCCGTCTGTGGGTGTGGGTGTGTGAGGCGGATGTGTTTGTGTGTGTGTGTGTGTGTGTGTGTGTGTGTGTGTCAGGCGTGTTTTTCTGTATTCGGCTGCCCTGGTTGGCGCTGGTGATGGCGGGGTGACATCTATTCCACCCGGCTTCCCAGCCTGTGTCCGGAAAGTGACCTGCGTTTGTATCTTATTCCCCCTCACCCACTGAGATGTAGCGATTGTGTCTGCAAACTAATGCAAAACAAAACAAAACAACAGAAGCCCCAACCAACATCATCAAAAAAGTGCCTGTGCGTGGGTTCGCGTGCGTGTTCGCATGTGTGTGTGCGCGTGCATGTGTGTGTGCGTATGTGCAGGTGGGTGTTTGCGGGTGTGCATGTGTGTGTGTGTGTGTGTGTGTGTGTGTGTGTGTGTGTGTGTGTGTTGGGGTCTTCCTTCGAGGCCCAGCTCTGGTCATTAGGAGAGGGGATTGCCGCCGCGGGGCTGAAGGACCTCAGGAAGGCGGCGGTGGCATCCGGCGAGTCCTAACACCGCTTGATGAAATGGAATTGAATTAATGGGGTTACCCACGGCGACGACTGATTAAACAGGCACAGCGTCTTTGATCCGCCCCCTGAGTGAGTTGACCGGGCGCGCCCCCGGTGTGTGTGTTTGTGTGTGTGTGTGTGTGTGTGTCTGTGGGCCTTTTGCGTTCTGGGTCAGAGCAGCCCTAATTATCACACGCTGATGATGTGAGGTGTTTTCTGGGGTTAAGTCTACCCCCCAGGGCTGTCAGGTGCAGGGGCCCTGTACAAAGTGTAAAGAAGCACCCCCCACCCGCCCACCTTTTTCATGATTGCTTCTGATTGGCTGTGCCACACAGAGCGTTCACAGCCCACAGCCAATTAACTCGCCGGAGTCACACTTTGCGTAATGCATCTCCCATCAAGAGCAATGCAATACTACTATCCATGTTGTGTAACACTTGGCGTAAGCGTTGGCAAAATCAGTAATGTTCTTATTGCAGAAAAACAACATATGGATACCGATACTGGAAAAAACACGACCTGGCCCGAATGCAATATTTACATTCACTCTGTTTTCATACTTAGTCCAATCCAAGCTGTAAAGCGCGTTTCTATTCCCCCTTCGCCGTGCACCTACGGTCGTCACGGTGCCATGTTCGCCCGGCTGTGCATGGCACCCTTCCTCCTGCTCCCCCCTTTCCCTCCCCCATCCCGTCCCCCACCCCTCCCCTTCCCCTCAGACGATACCCCAGAGCTGTCCGCTGAAATCACTGTCACGGTCGCTTCCCGTAATGATGGACGACAAGCTTCCGGCGAGGAGGAGAACCGCTGTCCCGGTGGCAGACGAAGCGGTCCAAGCTGGTCGATCGGCAGCTGGGGCCCCCGCCACGGACCCCCGCGAGGGTCCCCCGCCATGGTCACGTAGGGGAGAGGGCCAAGGGGTGGGGGGGGGCGGTAGGTAGAGTAGAGGGGTCAAGGTTCCCGTGGATTTGCCGACCAGCAGGAGCCCCACCCTCTTCAGAAGCTGCGTGGCAACGCGCCCCCCCCCATACATCTCCTGGCGAGAAGGAAAAGCCGGAGCGCACCGCTAAGTATAGCGGCGGCGGCGGCGGCATGGAGTGAAGTGGCCGTGAATGCTAATCTCGGCGAGTGCAAGCTCTCCGCTTTTGTCCTTGTCGACAGCGGGAGAGAAGGATACTTCTCTTTGCTCTCTACTCTCTTGTCTCTACTGCTTTACTCCAACGCTGTTATTTGCCGTTCAGTTTTCGTTTTGTCCATGACGATCGGTAAGTCGCTTCCCACGATTCCCACGTTTTTTTCTCTCCTCCCCCCCCGCTGCTTCCCGGCTTCCCGTCGTCTCGTGTTCCATTTGTGCATAGAAAGCACAAAAGAAAGCTGGGCGATAACCTTCGGATGCGATAACCTTCCCTTTTAAAAAAAAATAAATAAAAAAATACAGACCCGTCCATGGGAGAGTAAGCTTCGGGACGAGAGGCTCCAATTAAGAGATCGGAGGGGAGGAAAGGGGGGGGGGGGGGGAGAAAGGCCGTTCGCCCCTTACCTGCTGACGGATAGAGAGCTAGCTCCTCTTCCCTGGAGAAGGGCCCTTAAAAAGACACAGCTCAGTGAGGCTGTATAGACAGAAAATTATGTGGGCCATCTCCCACCTGCTCCGACCCCTCCGCCCCGCTTCCCCTCAAACACACAAATGTGTGTGCTTAGCACAAAAGTAATGATACTAATGATCCCACCTTTGACCTCCTCCGGCCCAAAAAGAAACCCTGGAACAAAGTCCGAGGTCTGATGTCGGCTAGCGTCTCTCCCTCCTCCCGCCGACCGCGGAGGTTTTTTCCGATGACCTGTGGAGTGGAGTGGAGTAAGCGACGCATACCCCACGTACGTTGCCATTGCCCCCCCCCCGACCCCCGGGGTGCAGAAATGTCCGGCAAAGCAAAGACGGCACGAAACCACCCCAAACAAGGAGCTGCGTCACGCCCGGGATGGTAACGGCAACTGTCTCGTAAAAAGTGAGGCATTATCTCCCGGGCGACTCGCACAACGATTTAGACATAGGGCACCGCGGGGGGGATGACAAGTGTTTAAAGAAGCGTAGAATCCTAAGGGACTGAGACTAACACGCACACATCTCATGCTTTCTCCCCCGGTGAGTCCGCCGCACAGTAAGGGGATCTCAGTATGCCACCCCCCTCCCCTCCATCCACCCAGCCCCCCGTGGCCTATTGAGCCTGATATCTTTGAATAGGCCGGGTGGCACGCGGACGAAATCAGCAATGGCGTTGATGTGCGCCGGGCTGATGCAGAAGGAGCCATTAGACACGTCAGCGCAGCATGGAAGACATTCGACGATTCTATACGTTCCATGGAAGCCGTCAAAGCACCTGGGTCTGGACGCTGGACAGTGACTGTGGAAGAGTGGTTTCTATGAGAGCTTTATGTTGTATCAGATGGTGATCGACTGTTGAGTGGATTGGATGCTGTGGTTCTCTCTCTCTGTGCATATTGCCCGCAAAAAAATTAAGACTGAAGGATGTTTTCGTTCAGGGTTATTTGCCTCAGTAAAGGCCAGTACTGTTATTATCCCAGATAGATTTTCTTTTTTCACATTCTACATCCTAAAAAGATTTTTTTTCATATTGAACCGGGAATATAATTTTCACAGTATTAAGTGCGTCTCGAGTGTTCTCAAGTGTCCGCCGCCGTGGCCTGTAAATAATAAATTCTAGAAGTCATAGTAATTACAGAATTAGAGGCCTGCCTGGCACAGTGCTTAGATTCCCTCTCTTAAGCGTGGGAGCTGTGTGTTGCACAGCTGGAACACCGCAGGATGAGTCAAAGTATGGAGAAGGGGCCTTGACACGGCGCAAAAGAGGAAGACGGCAAACCGTTTGGACAGCCATCCGTCTGACCGTCTTAACGGTCCGAGCTCGCCTGTCAGCCCCGGTTTCGCCGGAGCCCTCTGTTACCGGTTTTGACGCCTCTACCGTTCCCCGCATATGTCCTGCGTAGCTAGCAACAACAACAACAACACCGAAAGGAGCCGGCCTTAATGCGTCAGGGCTCACCCCGTCCGTCCGTCCGTCCGTCAACCTGTCAAGTTTCATTATTTACAAATTTGCTCCATATGATCTTGTAACACGACGCGCCCGGCCCGTGTGAGGCAGTATTGATTTCCTCGTGGCCGGGCTATGTTTGTTCTGACCGTTGAAGGGCGTGTGTGGGGCTATAGCGGCCGTACTTCCATGTCACAGCGAACGCAATGGAAAGATAGGAGACGGTTGTCATCGAAAAGAGAGGTGCCCTCTCTTTTTGGTTCATATTGAATGCCATTAACAAGGCTTGGCTTCGCCTTGGAAACAACACCGTCAACTGCTCATGCTCCCTGAACACAGCTCAGTGTAATCCCTTTTTTTGCCAAGCAATAGCGTTTTATTTCATTACCTTCCACTTTTCGACTTTCTCTCTTTGATATTCCAGACATAACAGGAATGAAAACTGTATTTTATTTCTCGTAACTAGTCGACTTGGAACGTTGTTCTTTCCAGCCTAATTATTTTAGGGACTGAGAGAAATGCGAGGTTAATCTCCACTGATGCTGTTTTCATAGATATATGAGCCAAAGGGAAGAACATTAACACAAATTGTATTTTTGCCTGAACAGCTATATTGTTATTATCATTATTGATAGTTATATTATTAAAATACATCTGTTGTAGTAGTAGTAGTAGTAGTAGGATCATTTTATGATATCAATTCATAATATAACTGACAACAAATCAAACAACAAATCTCATAACAAATGTGACGTACGGCTTGGACATTCTAATTCGTTATCGTCTAAAATGCAGTGAACTCACCGTGTGGTGTCAGCAAGAAAGTGGTGGGAAAACGCTTAAGTAGCTTGAAAAAGGCAATAAGCACATAAATAAATGACGGCGGGGGCGTTTACCCAACCTTTAGCTGACCCTAGAAATATTGTTCAACTGCTGTCAGTCCCTTTCAGTGTCCGTGTGTTGTGTATTAGCTCAATAATACATTGGTGTCCAGCGGGGGAGAAAACGTCCCTAGTCTTCCGTGCAGACCTCTGACTGATCCTCACGGAGGCCTTTTGAAGGGAAAACTATTTCAATGGCTGGTTTGTGAGCTTTTATTCTTTGAACCCTCCTTCAAGAATATCCGGCTATCGTAAACGGCAGTTAGCTTGCCGTTGTTTGAAATTGGTGTTTCGCTTTCATCAAAGACTTAAGACATTCTCTTCCCTGAGTGTTGGGTGGGTTTGTAGTGAATCCGTCGGCCAACTGTTTGTTGTTTGTTTGTTTTGTTTTGGTTTCTCGGGCTGCCGCTAACGAATATTTTTCAATCCATTAATCGATGGATTAGTTTTATTTTATTTTGGTGATGTTTGGCTTTTCCTCGGACTGACAGCAAGAGATAAAGGGCACACAAAAAACGAACACATCATTGTTTGTAATATTTAATCGTTAATGGAATACTTATATATATATATATATATATATATATATATAGAGAGAGAAATAGTTATATTCCCTATGTTCCTTTTACTAAAACCTTTAATTATATTGATCACAATTATTCAAACGTTATGAAAGTCCCGCGACAAAGCCATACCCTTTACATTATGAATAAAATCAATGAATTAGATGAGGTTTATGTTCCCCATGTGCAAATGCCATCAATCAATTTATAATAAGCACAGATTCTCCACTAAGCACATTCTAATAAACACTCATAAGGTAACACTCTGAGGTCATTTTTACCATGAAACATGAATAGACTACACTTCTAAAGGCCCGATCACACACATCACACTTCTCTCCCCTTCACGGAGAGCGCCCAGTGCCAGATGTTGAAATATTGTAACTTTTATGAGCGGTCAAAAGGCGAGGTGAATCAAAAGACCGGCCGCTCAGCCCCAGCCACACAGTACCATAAGAGAACAATGGTAAAGTGAGCGTAATGTTTTAAAGAACGCTCCGTGGGATCGGACCACGGTGTTCTCCTGGCAGTCGACCTTCCGGAAACCCTTCCTGTATGCGTTATTTCCAGGAATTAGCAGCTGAAAAATGCTGCTGTGAAATGCCATCGACATTTCTCACAGCGAACCAACAGACTTTTGTTGTTTGCTCATTTAAAGCATTCCCATATTTGTGAGGCTTAGGGTCTGGGGAGACCTTTACACCTCTTTGGTCGCAGGCTCTGCTGCAACTGCGATGTTTAAAAAGAAATCTGTAGGTGTTCACTGGCCGACCAATGCCTGGGGCCCGAAACGTCGGGATAAAGGGTAACACGTTTGTTAACGCATTGAATTGAACGTATTGTGTTTGAGAAAACGAAATGTTGAATACATTTATAAAACATGCGTCGAATAAGAATATTGAAACCCTCACATTTTCAGCGTCTAAGTGATCGATAACGCAGACGAAGGGCGACAGTCCCATTTGTTTTAGTGTTTTTCTTTGTTTTTTGGCTGCCTCTCTAATGTTCAGTCAGTCACAGACAACAGCACAAAAGAACATTGTTCTTTCCGGACTAATTATTTTGGGCACAGAGAGAAATGCAAGGTTAATCTCCACTGATGCCGTATTAATAAATATATATTAGCACATTTGTGTTTTGTACATTTGCACATTTACAAAACATAAATCAACACATTTTCTACGATAACGCAGACGAACGGCGACTGTCCGATTTGTTTTAGTTTCTTTTGTCTTTCTCTCTAATGTTCTCCCTCAAACTGATAGTCAGACAACAGGAGGATCTGTGTCCTCTCCTCTCCACACGGTATGTCTCCCCGGTAGTTCCTATTTGCTGTTCACCAGCGTGACCGAAGCACCTTGTTTGGCTCGTGTTTCGCGGCAGTGTTGCCAGTGGGTGGAACAAGCTGCATTCTTCAAAACACTGACTCCAAGAGGCCCCTGTGTCATCAATCATAATGTCTTTCTGTTTTCCAAAGGCAGCGAAAAAGGGGGGGGATGAAAAAAGCTCTAATACTGACGTTGAAGAGCGAACGCGCTCGCAGCGGTGTACCGCGGGTCAGGTCAAAGACGGAAAGCTTTGTGATGACAATGGTGAGGGTCACCGTGTATATATCTGGCTTTAGCCGACCGGAAAATTCCACAGCCTTATTTCGAGCCACTTACTGCTGGTTTCAACTTATGATCATGAAAAAGTATACGTTTTCCCCTGAAGATCAACTCAATAAGAAGTGATGGCAACTCGAGCGATTACTCTCTTGGGAAGAATCCCATTACTCACACGTTTACAGGTGCCTTGAAAGGTCCTTATACCTTCTAAGACATTCCAGGACAGTTTGCTGCTCTTTTTCGCCTTTCTCTCCTTTTTTTTTATTGACGGTTTCTTTTTGATATCCAGGTTTGTCCTCTTTTACTTCAAACGTAGCATCACATGAATACAACGTTGCCTGTGTAATGCTTGTATTTTTTTTAATGGCTGGATCCCATGTGTAGTGCAGATGTCAAAGTGATTCCATAGGGGGAAATCACATAAAATTCAAAGCGCATGCCTTCGCCATATGCAGTTCAAAAAGAGTGTAATGTCCCTTCAGACGTGTTAACATACCAGTTGAAACTACTTTTCTCCCTTTTTGTCCTGAGAAAAAGATAAAACACAGATCCCAAAAAATAAATCTTCTCACAGCTACAACACGCACCCATCTTTTTCTACCCCATTGAAAGACAAGAAAACAGGGCTGCTCGTGAAATTGATGCAGAGATTGAGGGTAGAATGTCGCTTTCTGATCCCAAAAAAATAACAGGACGACAGCATTTCGAATCTCGGCGTTCCAAAGCAAAGCAATATTCTCGTGAGTGTGGCGCGAGGCACCCAGCGTTCCCTGAAGTATTATTCAGCTATCAGACGGCCAGGTGCTACTGGTTTTAAAGAAAACTTGAACAAAAAAACGATTTCAGCTGCTTTTATGCTGCGCCGTGACCTCTGTGTGGGCGGAGGGTGGAGGGGCTGAAAAAATACCAAAACCGAAACTAGTTTGTCCCAAAAAAACATATATTTTTTACTACCTGCTCTGTAAAACTTTTCCAGCCGCATGCCAGCTATCTTCTTCAAAGCGCACGTCACGTCTCTCAAAGAGATTCTTCCCAGCAGCACGTTAGCCCCTAGAATTCGTTACGTTTTCCTTTCATTTTGTGTCAATCTCACAGCCACCCAATGAGATCAGATTAAAGAGGACGCAGCGGAGAAACTGCTGGAGAATTGCACGCCCTGAGCAATGCATGCTGGGACGGAGAGACACATGCCCTGTGCGGCGACAGCTGACTGGGGGCCCGGTTGGTTTAACCCAATCGGTCTCCCCCCCCTGATAATCTGATTCCGATGTATGGCTCATGGGCTATTTTAACACCTACACATACTATAATACGTTTTTATGAGATTTCAGATAATCTTGTTTGTGCTTGGCTTTCCGGTGCACATCTGTCATTTTCCATGCCCCATCGTTTCAGATCAGAATTGCATTCCTACATGCTTCTTTGCCGAGGATAACTTTTTCTTTTACTCAGCTTTGACATGTTTTGTCAAACTTGAGGGATTTGATTTTTTTTTTGTAATTCAATTAAATCAAGTTAAGGATTCAAAATGCGTTGAAACACAAATTTGAAATCTCCACATCTTAGCATATCATACTTCCTTCAATGCGTCGCTTTGCACCGTTGCACCACACGGCATAATCTATTTTAATAGATAATATAAAGCGTGTCCTATCTCAAACGCTATCGTGCGGTGGGAAAAGGGAAGAATTGCTTTTGTACTGGGGAAAAGATCCAGCACTCCTATCAGTTCTGCTTTGTTGGGTTCAACTTTCTGTGGAAATGTCAAAAAGGGAAAAAGAAAAAATCAGATTCTCTGTTCTGCTGACAGCTTCACTTATACCCATGCCCATGCATATTTCAACTCTTCTGACACTCTAACCACACTGTTCACACCTTGCTCGTCACCCTTCACCTCCTCCCTCCCTCCTTTACAAAGTCCTTATTTCTCTTCTTATTTGCCTTTTTTTATTTCTCACCAATTCTTCCGCCACTCCTGGCCTGAAAGACTCTCGTGTTTTGCTTGTGGAAAAAAATCAATAGCCATTACATGAGGGAGGGGGAGAGAGACAGAGAGAGAGTACACAAACACACACACACACACACACACACACACACACACACACACACACACACACACACACACACACACGTGGTAGTGGCAGAAGAAGAAACTGCTACCCCTGTCAGTTCGACCCGGGCTGATGGCTGTCATCTCACTTAATTGCTTTGCTAATATCATCCACACCCAGCCCCCATCTAGGTCAGTCAGGCCCCCATCGCCGTGACGACTGGGGGCCGACCGGGGGATGGCTCCTGATCTCTCCATATTCTTCGACGACGACTCCTCCTCCTTTATTTGCTAGCTGTTGAGAAATGGACGAGACATTGATTTATTTGGGTTACAGCAAGGCGACTTGGGCTTGAATAACTCCGCTCAGAGAGACACATTTCTGGGATGTTTTAAAACTCTTCTAGTCTCGGGAATCAGAGGATTTATTTATACATATTTTCGTACCCTTTTTGAAAGAAAAAAAACAAAACATTTGGCTATCTTTTTAGTACCACGGCTGATATTATCCTCCCTTGGGCATTTTTTGATTTTAATTAATATTATATATTTGTATCAATTATACAATTTGTCCTCTAGTTCATTAACTTTTAAGAACATTTTTCAAGTCACATAGTGATATCACTTAACCCACAGCGAATGTTTGTGGAAAGACAGCTAGGATTGCATTTGTCCTCCACATTTGTTTTCTCCGAACCTTGTAAAAAGCAATTTAATCTGAATACCTGGCGAGGGGGCTAATCAAAGCACAACACTTAACGGCCAGACCAGGCCTGACCGTAAAAACCCCTGTGAGTGGCAGAGATCGATTTAACTAGCATCGCCTGTAAAACCAAAATAGGTCTGGAAAAGTTTTATAACGAAGTCAGGAGAAGTTAGACTCCCCCTGTCGTTTTTTCAACCAAAGTGAGGTGTTATTCCGCCGTGGATGAATGCGATTTCTCTTCTGACCATCACTCGTTTGAATAGCAACACATTTACAAGTAACAAGCCGATTTCTTTTTTTATCAGAATCTAGGAGAAAAACTGACAGATGTGTCGTTTTTCTCTGCCAAGTAAGGGAACCATTGGCACTGGGTTATGGGCAAGGTTGAGACGCATACCACTTTAATATAAGACTTTCCACTCGCCCAGTGCCTAAGGCATGTCTGCTTTAATATACCGCACACCACATATCATCCCTTTTATACAGGCCTTGTAAACGAACACTCGCAGACAGCTAATACGACACAAGTCCTATCTTACCGATATAAAACATAGCGATGCAATGTCAAATGCCATCATATATAGATATCAATATATCTATCTATCAGAGGATGTATGGATCCCATGTGGGGGAACCAGGACATGCTGGATCCATGAAGGAGCCTCCCTTTGGCTGCTGCAGGGTTCAGTGGCCTGAATGCACTTGAGGCTGCAGCTTGTTTGTTTCCACAGCAGTGGCTCCAGGTCACCGTTTAAAACCGCGTAGCAGCGACCGTAGATAAGGGTGGTGGCGGTGGGAGAGGGGGGGGGGGGGGGGGGGGGCAGCTAGTAATGGTATAGGCGGCACAGTACCCTGAGCCAGAAACCCTACGACCACCACCCCCACCACCAGCCCCACCAGCACCACCAGCACCACCACGTGTTTCCAGTGTCACGGAGCACGCTCAGACAGGCCACGACGGGCCGTCCAGTTCCCAGCCCAGGCCTCCGCTCGTAACCCAGCTCGTGTTCTGTGTGTGGGAGGGCCGCGGTGGGGCGATAAAGGGGACCGAGGTGGACCAGCTGGAGAGGACGTCGGCCCTTGGTAGAGCAGAGGTGGACATTCCAGCGTCAAATGGGCCGCTCTCTCGCTCTCCGAACCCCACTCCCTCCCTTCCTTCACAAGAGAACATGCTGCCCGTCCAGTAGATGTTTAACATGGGAAAAAAGAGCTGTGTTTTTTTTTCTGTGTCCTCCCTTGAGTTTTTTCGGATTCTGTGCGTTGTGTGAAGCCCAGAAATGACGGACACCGAGACCGGCTTCACCCCCGTCTATATGTTGAATACCCGCCCCAAGGCGTGGGTTTGAAGTTAAATTTACGAGCCTTGGCTTTAACGCCGCTGTAAGCCGGCCCAGTGAGGCCAGGCAGCAGTTTTTTCTACTTTTCTTTCCCTGTGTGTGTCTGTGAGTGTGCGTGTGTGTGGTTGTGAACATCCACCCATCGCCTTGGCAGGCCTCAATTCTGTGTCTTTTGGCCCAACATTTCAAATTCCAAGGACAATCCAAGCGGAGCTTCTGTTCACGGGTAAAGAGTGAAAGTCCAGCTGTCACCAGAAGTCTGTTTTGATTGGCCGGTCTCTGGAGCTGAACAGAATCGGGGCCTTTGGGCTGTACGGGAGGGCTGTTGTTGTGGAATTACTATTCATGGGAACTCTGCCCGGATTTCACAGTTTTTCTGCGGTCGCTATCATAACTTAATTCAGTGTTCGTACTAATGAGCTTTGGTCTCCGCCCCCCCCCCCCCCCCCATCAAAGAAAAAAAAGAAAACAAATTTGTCAGCATGCATGTCAGTTAGCTCCGATAACAACTTGACATTTTTCTCGCCTAATCTCCCGCATAGTTCCCTTCTTCCGCGTCACGATGTCTGGCAATCGCAACGAAATAAGACGCCAGAAATTTCCGCAGGTGCTTCTGTGGCAATGTCTCATTTCCCTGTCTACCCACAGGACATACACGGCGCGCAATAACACAACCCGATGCCCGTCTTTCATGATGCTGTGTCGAAGGCGCCCTCGCTCACTCCCTCTCTCTCGCTGGCTGGCTGGCTGCTTGTGTTTTTGCTTTTTTTCTCCCTCGCCTTGCCACTTGGGCTCTGGGACTTCATTTGCTCCTCAGCCACCTCTGTGTTTGCGACGCACTCCAAATCCCATTCAGATGTGGATGCCAATAGCAGCCAGATTGGGAGACATTGACACGGGCGCTCCTAGGTGGAATTTGTTAGTCAAATTTCTCCCCTCTCGCAACCCCCCAACCACCCAAGCCGGGTAAACAGATTTCGGGGAGATGAGCATGTCAAGTGTCTGCCTCTCCTTCTTCTAATTCTTTCCCACCCCACCTCCCCCCTTATTTATTTTTTATACCAGGAAATGGAGAAAAAGCCATCAAATGGCATTATGGGAAATGATGACAAGCTTCTATTAGGGGCAATTTCTTTCTGCATTACTTTTTCAAATGCTTTCATCTATATTCACTTCACTGTTGGCGTGTTGGAAGCGTATATTTGTAAATGTAAGGGCCAATTTGCCCCTGCGTCAGCATGCGTTGGGTTTGACATTGCCAATCCACTGTCATCACTCTGCGAGACAGGAGGAGTAACTCAGTCTATAAGCAGGGGGGGCGTCAGCGGCATGCTAAACTCGCAGCCAGAAAACAAACCCCCGACAAATCCTAGCGAAGCCCTGTGCTCAAGCCATTTCCAAATCATAATCAGGCTAAACGTACCGGTAAAGAGGGAACACCAGAGATCCTAAGATCAAAGAAGAACTGCTTTAGTTGTCGATATACAATACACACAAGGATTGTACACAAACGGTGTGTAGAACCACCGGCTCTACTGAGTTTGAAGGCTGGAAGGCGTCCACTTAGACTCTGTTCTTGTGATCTTTTGTTCTTTTGTTAAAGGCGGTAGAGAAGTCTGGGTCATTGTAATGCTGGCAGGGGTGACTCTCAGCGGTTGTAACCACCCCCTTCTGGAAAGCAAACACTATTTATGAATAATTCGAAACACAAAAACACGAGTGCCTGAGGTGGACGACTCCATGTCCCCGGGCTGAATCATGCTCCGATCGGGGAACCGTTTTTTGCTGACGGAATTTCAACCGTGATCCAACCCGCTTTAAAAGATTTCCAGCGTTTTATGGAACTACAGCCCGGGGTAAACCCAGTGCCAACAAATGTCCGGAGCGCAGATTTATGCCGATCACCGCAGATAATATGAGGCTGCTGGCTGCGCAATTGATATGTGATCAGGTTGTTATGCGTGTCACGGGACGGACGATGCTTGCGATTGTTTTGAGCCCTCGGTTTCCCCGCCACCCCCTTTTGTATTATCGCATTTAATTTTAATTTATTTTTCACTGGCGGTCGATATTTTCCTTTGTTTTGACGCAATGTAGTTGCATGGTTTTTGAAGGCATCTTTCGTAAGCATTTGGATAAATATTCATTGTTTCAACATGCGGTAGAATAGTATCCAGCACATTCGGTGGTGTACTGTAAACCAGAAAGTTATTTTACTTTTTATTAGCATAAGTGCAAATGTCAATGTTATTTAATGAGAACTTCTTACTTCAGAGACGGCAGAAATCCTTGAGTGACATCTTTGAGATTATACTGATAGATTATTTCTCTTCGCTGTTTTATTTATTTCAGGCCTAACTTCTATGTGGGATTCTTTGTCATTTGTTTTGTGTATTCTGTACAGTATGTTCTATGTGAATATACTGCACTTACTCTACAGTCCTCCTTATTTATCTTTTATTGAATTGTCACCCGAAGCATTTCAACTTCTGCTGAGATCCAAGGTTTGAAAAACATTTTGATTCTGTATAATTCAGAAATTCAGTGATTTTTTTCGCAAAAATATATTTGATGCCCTGAACCCTTGGCAGTAGATGTTTTTTCCAGAACATCTTCTGCCTCTCAGCCATGGGGCTTCTATTGTAACATGCTCTCAGGACTTTAAGCAATGATAACTTTATTCAGCGCAATTCATTTTTTTTTTTTCTTTACAAAGTACGAATAATGGCTTTAAGCTGGGTGCTAACTTTATTCAACTGTTAAAAGTACGAATCAATTATTATAAGAGAAAAATATGAAAAATATTGTTGGATGCAACTCATGCATGGGGTGAAGCAAGGCTGAAAATCTGGTCACTGACCATTTTTTACAAGCTTTGGTACAAAGATGTGCCTGGAGTAGATTTTTAAAAGCATCCCCAATACCCCTTTCCCTGATGTACACCTGTAAGATATTCCACCGTCGTGGGGCAACGTTTGAGAAGGCTTTGCTGCCAAACGTACCGCGCCAGGCCCCCCAAAGGATATTTTACGACTCGGCTAATTGGAGTAGCAAGTTGCTTCAATCCTCCTTTTTACGACTGCAGTAACTCAGTCATTTTCAGTTTTTTTCCCCCCCGAAGAAACAGAGTGAGTCATGTGGTAGAAGGACATGGAGCTTCCCTCATAACTCCAGACTTTCGCCCTAACCTGATTCCCTTAGCGCCCAGCAGACACAACAACATCCCCCTGATTGGGTTAGCCTTTTCCGAGCTCTCGCTGGGCTTCAACAAGAGCAGCTCCGAAGGACCCGGCTATTGCATTAGCCGGATCATGGCTAGTCTGGGGGTCGTCACCCGTGTCACGTGATTAAGCGAAACCGAATGAAAAGCATTGTTTATTTCAGGGTGCCTCTTCTCCTCTCTCTCTTGTCTGTTTTTTGGCTTGCATTCCCCCAGATATCAATTCCCATAGATGTCCTATCGATGACATCATACAAGCTTGATGAAAGTCAAGCTAGCCTTGATATGGTATTCATTTTTAGCAGTTATTTTAAAATAAATACATGTATTTCGGAAACTTTTCGGAAAAATGTCGCCGACGTTTTCCCCTGTCGCCACGTACGTCACCATCAACCCGAGGTCCAAACTTCTTTGCCACCAACCGACTTTCAAAGTACGGGCACGTGAAAGTGCCACCGGTACAATTGAGTAAACTCGGCGCTCGGCATGCTTCAAGGAAACCCTGTTCATGTCTCCCATGGTGCGGATGTAATATGAGATTCACTCGACAATCTCGGGTTTATTACTGCTGTGGCCGGCCCGGTCCCTGATTAGATTAACCAACGTCCATGAATCACCGGTGACGACCGACTCAGGGTCTTCTTGTCGGCTGGGGGGGTTGGGGTAGTGTTAGCGGTAGGGATGGTTCCGTCTGCGCCGCCGCTGCCCCACTCTGCTCTACCATGGGCTAATCGTCGGAGGCTCTTTGATGAACCCCGAGCCGTGAAGAACAAGCGCAGAGAGGGGTCCGGACCCAATTTCAACTGAAAGATTGAGGAGGTCTGATGCCGGTCGTCTGGGCTAACTGGCCTCGGGGCTGGTGGGGGGAAAAAGGAGGGTCGAACTCCCCTTCCTCCTCTCGGTCTTGTCTTTTAATCGCATCAGTCCATTAATTCTTTCATGAACTCGGCCCGGACCCCGTTTTTTAACCTTTCGCGAGGCGGAGAGCGGGCAGCGGAGATGAGGGAGCCCAGATTGTTGCTTTGGAGCCCGGCGGTTGCGAATGCTCTGACGCCTGCGTGGCTCACCCCTGCTTCATGTGGTAAATGTGCAAAGGGTGCTGTTGACTTTGATGGATGGTGTTGTGTACCGCACGCACACACACACACACACACACACACACACGGACGGGAACACGCGCGGACCCACACGAGCGCACGCATGCACGCACACACACATGCACGCACGCACGCACGCACGCACGTATGCACACCCTCTCACTCTCTGGCATAAACACACACTCACACACCACAGTTATATTTCGAGAGTCGATGAATAATGTAGAGGCGCAGTGGAAGTAATAACAAAGTAATCAATATAAAATGCCTTGCTTATATTGTGAGTGAGAGTGGGTTACAAATTGGCGGCCAGAAAAATCCCACAATAGCCTTGGAAAATTTCAGTAATTAATGACTTCATCTATAAAATGGGAATTAAATCTACATTGAGCGCGTGGAGCACCATCACTATAAGACATGCCGCCCGCGCCACCCAACGATAGACATGCAGAGTTCATGTTAATAGTATTGACCGTGTGCGTGCGTACAAACACTCAGGGTTTTTCATTGGCTCTGATCTCGCCTGTCATCTGTATCCATGTGGTGGATCACAACGGCAATTTGGCCTTCATCAGACGCCCGCCCCTGTGTGTGTGCACGTGAGAGCGCCTGTTCGCCTGTTTACTCTATGCTGCTCATGTATCTGTCGGATTGATTTTTGAAGCGCTAATCCTGACAGGTTAAAGTGCTGTACGCCGTGAGTTTGTGTCTGTGTGTGTGTCTTTGTCTGTGTGTATGTGTGTGTGTGTGTGTGCGCATCTGCGTGTGTAGCGTGTGCTTCTGTGTGTGTGTGTGCGCTTCTGCTTGTGTGTGTGTGTGTGATCCTGATGGACCGACCAGGATCAATAAGCCGGCGCCTGTCCTTGGCCCATGGCCGCCGTCCCCTCCTTTCCACCGCCCAAAGGTCAGAGACGGTGGTCTCCTCCGACCCCGCCTCGCCTTACATCTGACCCCGGATGATGTAGCGCTGTGGTCAGTCTGCGCCTCCGCCCACGACCCCGCCCTCCCTCTCCCCCTAGCCCCTTCAGCCTCCTCGCTCGCCCCTCGATTGCCCCTCGGTCGCCCGCAACCATGCGTCAAGCTTATCTTTTGATCTGCTCCCCCTTAAGACGAAGATGTCTCTGAGCGCCCTTGCCTGGAGTTGCTATGCATCATACTCCCCCTCCCCCCCCCCTCCCCCCCCACACACACACACACACATACACACACACACACACACACACACACACACAGTGTCCAAGATCTCGCAAGGGGTTGTGTATTTGATGTCGAGCAATTACTGGAAATAGTTTTCTCTCTCTCGCTCTCTCTCGCTCTCTCTCTGTCTTTCGTTGCCTCACTTATTGGTGGTGGCTTCAAAGACACATCTTTCCTGCTTTTGACGAATACATCAAGAACACACACACCCCACACACTGACAGAGCGTGTGGGGTGTCTCTGCCTCGTATTGGTCGTCATCGCTCGGGTCGAGCTCGTCAGTATTGACGAGCGGTAGCTATCTGTGTTTAATTGGTTTGTACATCCCAAAATTGGTACACGTGTGAAGTCGTTTCAGGAAACTAAATATTAGCACCGCTTCTTTAAACGAAATGACACGACGGCTGCCATGTGGCACGTACGGTATGTAGGTTAATTAAGGTGGATTTAAGTGGGTTGAAGACAACTTCGGTGCTATATTTGGAGTTCCCTTCCTGCTCTCAAACCGTGCAGCGGGGAGATTTCCTTAACACTTTAATGCAGCAGATAAAAGAATAGCCCAGAAATCAATAACGGGTGATGGGAATTTAGCTCCTGTCCAGTTGCGCTGGGAGGATTTCCGATGAAGGATCCCACATCGACGGAAATACGATTCACAACTTATCAGCGACTTCCACCGCAAACGGCACCTCCGTCTTCCTCCCTTGCAACCGCTTCGTGAAACCCAATAAAGCAACGGCAGGCTGATGTTTTAATGCGCGCGATTCCCCTCTGCGACCTTTGACCTTGGCTTTTCATCCACGGGCTCCGTCAGAGTATTTCCTGAGGTACTTTGTGCCGTTGCTATGAGATATAGTTATATATATATATAATAAATGATGGCTGTCTGAACTTTTATCGTTTGGGATAAAAATAGTGGTTGATCTTCCCTTTTGATACCAGGAAACGACTAAAAGCAGAATGAATAGAGTAGCGGCCTCCGCTGGGATGACCTTGACTGCGCCATATTCACTGGAGATGGAGAAAGAGAGGGAGAGAGAGAGGGAGAGAGAGGGAGAGAGAGAGGGAGATAGAGAGAGGGAGAGGGAGTGGGAGAGAGTGAGATAGAGGGAGAGAGAGAGAGAGAGAGCGAGGCTGAGAGGGAAAAGGGAGAGAGATAAAAAAAAATAACAAGGCTTCCAGATCTAGAGAGAGTGCACTCTAAGCTCTAAGGGGGGCGTCGAGGGGGGTGTGGGGGGGGGGGGGGGGGGGGGGGGCACGACTTCCAGCCCGTCAGGGGTTGCCTGCCTCATCGCACCGCTCGACCGGCAAATATCCTCGTACTCTGATGTTTGCTTATGCTAATGAAGCGCTAAGATTCCTCCGCCAACATTATCTGTGATTAGTTTAGAGGGAGGAATAAACGAATATGAATGATGTCGGAACCAAAGGGTGCCGTTTGCTTTTGGTCTTCTAACGTTGTCCTTCTCTCTCTCCCTCCCTCTCCCTCTCCCCCTCTCTCCCTCTCTCTGTTTCTCTGTCTCTCTCTCTCTGTCTCTCTCCCTCTCATTGTGTTTTTTTTTTTTTATATGGTTTTCGACCCTTTCAAAAACCTGCCACTCTTAAATCCACTCCCTGCCGTCAGCTCCTCTCATTTGGGCTTTATCGATTCTGTGTCCTTTATTTTCCCTCCAGCGGGGAGACTTAATTTGACGGACGCGCCATCACCGCGCCACACTTCCTGGTGGCGGGGCGTCGGTGTCATGGAAGGTGTCACCGTGGATTCCACGTCGCCTTTCCCCCGAAAAAGCCCTGTCTCCTCTTACATTCAACAGTCGCTCAAAATTGCCTTTGTGCGGCATTCACCGAGCAGAGCGTCCGGCCTAATATATACACCTTCGTCTTCGGCTTATTTTAGCCATTACCGGGATGGCGCGCGACGGCGTCAAATATAAAAAAAGAGAGTATCACCGCCGTAATGGTTCCAGCTATCAGCGGCCTCGGAGTGACTTCGGCGGCGGATCTCACCGAGTGTGTGGAGATGGGTGTTTGTGGTTGGAGGTGGAGGTGGATGGAGATGTCCACGGTGGCGGCGGAGTTACGGGAGCATTGTTTATTTACAGCCGCTGCCTGCCACCCCGACCGGGAGCTACATCATTTTATCATTTGTTATCTGGGATGTATTATGGGATGCTTTTTGACCCCCTGTCACCCCTGTAGTTTGTTACTTTCCCCCTTATTTTGTATCTCTCCTCCACACACAGAGAGAGAGAGAGAGAGAGAGAGAGAGAGAGAGAGAGAGAGAGAGAGAGAGAGAGAGAGAGAGAGAGAGAGAGAGAGAGAGAGAGAGAGAGAGAGAGAGAGAGAGAGAGAGAGAGAGAGAGAGAGAGAGAGAGAGACAGAGAGAGACAGAGAGAGAGAGAGCAAACGCACTCTAAGCCACGCAGGTGTATGTGTGGCAGACACGTCAGTTGGATATTACCTTGTGTCACTTCGCTCAACGTGCACGCGGCGTGCGTGCCTGCGTTATCCAATCGACGGACAGGAATACCGCGTTTATATGATGCGCCGTCACTCGCGGCAGCGACGGCAGCGAGTCACATAAACATTTTTTCTTCCAAACAAAATGGAATAATAATACAGATCTCGCCCCGGCTAGGCACGCTGCCGCACCCCCCCCGCCACGCGGCAGGAAGCAGTGGGCTGTTTGCTCACCGTTGCCACAGTTCGCGCAGACGGTTCGATGCCCGACCGACGCTTTTCAACCAATGTTTTTCGGCGCAAACATCTCTTTGGTGTTAACGTTTCATGTGTTATCACGATGTGCGGCCACAAACCTATCTGATGTGGTCAGGCAGATGCGATGGCCTCCCACACACACACACACGCGCACACACACACACACACACACACGCGCACGGATTTTCACAGCCTAACATCTCCTCATGCTCGTCTGTGAGAGGGTGAGGAGGGTGGACTTACACCTCGTTTCCGGTTCCGTTACGGAGATACACCACCGAAAAAGAAAAGTGTTCACAGTGGCTGGGACACTTTCTGGAGTTTTTTTTGAATAAATTAATTCCCAGGGCGACTCGGAAGTCTTTACTGAGTGCTGGCCACGTTTGCGTTCCGCCAGCCAATGAAACACTTACAGATCCCAGCCTCCGGCGACACGATTGGTCGATAAACAAATGGGAAGCGACGATGATGAGGATGACGAGCCGCACGATAGGCCGCCGAGAGGACTTGGCCTCCTCACCTCGTTCCTAATGAGCGAAGGTACAGTCCCCGGCTTCCCCCCCCGCCCCGGCCCACCCCACTGTGGCTGACAGGCGCCCCTCTTCACCACCACGCTCTACTCTCTCCCCCCCACTCTCTCCCCCCCCCACCCCCGCTCACTGTAACCTTGGGTGATTATCACAATGCTACCCTGGAACAGCTAAGAGACTGCTGAGACGCAAATTGGGTATTGATGGACCATCGCGGGGCGTGGGGAGAGGGTTAGTGGAGGGCTGTGGTGGTGGGGGGGGGGGGGGGGGGGGGTGGTAGACGCAGAGAGCCGTGATTGACTTATTCAGGGCCTACATTAAGGCAGGCTGTCGGGAGGCTGGGGTGTTCTGGAGTACATTGATGAGAGAGTGAGCGAGAGAGAGAGAGAGAGAGAGGGGAAAAGATTAGGATGGATAAAATTGGAGGAAGCAAAGGTACCTCCAGAGCCAGAGTGAGGGACCGGGCGCGCGTTGTGGCGTCCCACAGAAGTGTGTGTGTGTGTGTGTGTGTGTTATGTGAGCATATTGAGGTGTCCACGGAAGTGTGAGTGCGCGCATTGTTCGTATGTGTGTGTGTGGCGTTATGTGAGTGCATTGCGCTGTCCACAGAAGCAGGGGAGGAAGGAGGGGGGATGACATGGCCGCGAGTAGCCCTGCTTCTGAAGCAAGTCATTTCCCTCCCCCCCCCCTCCCCCCCCCCCCCCCCCCTCCCTTTGTTGTTGTCGTCGTCGTGGCGGTTGTGTTGTTGTTGTCGTCGCCCTCTACTACTCCCCCAGCTGCAGCGGGACTGCTGAGTCATCGGCTGCACTGTTCTGCCGTGGAGAGGAGTCCCCGGACCAAGACCGTATTGATTTGCCCCTGTTTGTTAGGTGGAAATGTTCCCAAGCTGCTCAGGCCAATCTGCCCTGTGTTCCATAAATCCCCCTGAAGCACTGCTGGGTGTTTGGGGGAGGGGGCGAGAGAGAGAGAGAGAGTGAGGGAGACAGGGAGACAGGGGGGATGGGGGATGATGGTGGAGGAACGTTTAGGCATTAGCATGATAACGCACGAAGAGTGCAAGCGCACGCACGCACGCACGCACACACGCACACACCTACCTAAGGACATAGATATGCAGGCAGCCATGCACAGAGTCACACGTGCACACACGCACACACACACACACAAACATACACATACACACAGAGCACACAGGCAGAACGTCACACACCTGGGACACACTTAACACACACAGACTCCCCCCACACACACACACATGCAAGCGTTTCTTCCCTGTTGCACAGTTGAAGGCACTCCCATGCACTAACCATCGGACACACGTCTGTGAAAGTCATTAGGCGCTGTGTGAGATTGACATGTGACGAAACACTCGGAGCTGCAAAACCCCTGAAGACACACATTCGCACGCACACACGCACGCACACACACATGCAGATGCACACACAGACACAGACACACACACACACACACAAACACACTGTGTAAACAGTAGGTACACACAGTGTTGTCAACAGCAGGTACACAGACACACACACTCACACACACACACACACACACAACTACACACACACACACACACAGTGTGTCCACAGCCGGTACACACAGGTATCCTACAAACCCCAGCACGGCCGTCGCGCTGGTCCCGCTCCTGGCGCCCACGGTGGCTGGTGCTCATCAAGGGCCCGGTGTGAAATTGGATGGTCACGGTGTGGCCAAATTGAAAAGCAGCTAGTATCAGCCAGGTCCAGGCGCTTTGGAAGACAACGCGACGCGTCGCGGACACATTATCACATTAGGGGTCTCTGGATTGGATCTGCGGCCGGGCATCCGTTTCGGGGGCTTGATTTTCCACGCCCTATGCCGCCCAGCCCGGGCGTTCGTTAGTCTACGTTGTGGCGTTAGCTGCTGCTGTTGTTGTTGATGCTGTCGGGAGGGAGGGGGGATGGGGGATGGGGGGGGGGGGGGGGCCTGTATTGGGTCCGAATTCGTATTTTAAGGCATGGTTGCTTTTCCTCTGTTTTGTTCGTATAAGCACACACAGACACATACTTACATGAACACACGCACGCACGCACGCGTACACACATGCACACATGCACACACACATGCGCACACAGACACGCGCACGTGTGCGTGTGCACACACAAACTCACATCCACACTTTCCCTCTGCAGTAGCGAATTATTCAGCACGATCATAACCGAGTTACATCATGGCTTTGTTTAAAAAAAAAAGGGAAATAATGGAATCCCAGGGTGAAAGAATCCCAGGGTCTTCTTATCGGCATGGTGTGAAGCTAACCCCAGGGCTCCTCCTCACTACTCTGAGAAATCACTGTCATTGAGGAGTAGAAAGCAGACCCCCCCCATCTTCCTGCACACACACACACACACGCACGCACGCACGCACGCACGCACGCACGCACGCACGCACGCACGCATGCACGTACGTGCACCGAGGAGGTATCCAAGGTAGAGGTGTGAATAATTTATCTGTTATGCTAGCCCTGGTGGATATTTTACCGCTCAATACGAACAATATGAGCACACTGCCGGCGGCCGTTCAGTCCTGGCTGCCGAGACGCCCCGTGGATTCAGTTACTCCTCCGTTTTACATCTGGAGTGGAATGATACTTGGATTGCAAAGTAAGGTCAACCAAGTTGTTTATTGGTTGAGTCGCCGTTGAGCCGTTGTTACAAATTGTCAGTGCGGTGTGTACGTAACACGGCAAACGCGCACACACGCACACGCTCCACAGCTCCACCAGAAACCTTCCATATTGAATATTTTCTTTGGTCTGTTTTACATTTGTTCCTCCGAGGGGATGAGAAAACGAGCGAGAGCCCAAGGAGGGAACGCACACACAACGAATGCACACACACACACTAGGGGCCCTATTTTAACGGTCTGATCGCAAGTGAGAAGCGCCAAGCGCAAGTAGCTTTGTGGGCGGTTCTATGGCGATGTTGCTATTTTACCAGCGCAAAAATGACTCTTGCGCCCGGCGCAAATCTAAAAAGGGTTGGTCTGAAGTAGCCTAATTACCCGTAGGTGTGGTTTGGGCGTTACGTGCAATAAACCAATGAGAGGGCCAGCTCCCATCCCCTTTAAGAGCCATGAGCGCATTTGCATCTGACGAGTTGATATTTTGACAGCGCGTCTGCAGTCTCCGATGAGACAGATGCACATGAATTTCAAACTTCAAATGGCTCAGTTTATGACCAAATAATATGGCCTAATTCACACATGGAATAAGGTTTTCTTCCACAACTTCAGAAATACTGAGTCCTCAAATAAATTTCGGCAAAGAAAACTTAACACACATATGATATGCGTTAACTGTGGTTCTATTTAATGATATACGCAATACATTATAAACATTGTTTCTTGCATAATCGTTATCGACTTGTGTTCGTAATATGCATGTGTCCCCCCGTTAATATACATTGCCATCGACTATTATGCGTTACGTGTTTAGTTTGCGTGTGTTTAAACAGATGGACGCACACACGCGCGCCCGCATTCATTAATTATTTTACACATTCACACACGCGCTCCCGCATTCATTCATTCTTTTTAACACTCACTCGCGGTAAAACAATGTTTTTTCACGATCAAATACTCATCAATCCTAAAAGTTATGGGCATGTACACGATGTCTGTGTTAAGAAAATATGTGTTTGCTGTACGGTGTTTGCAGATGCATTGATTTAAAAGAACAACTTATTAAATTATCAGCTGTTCTTTCCCGAATAATTTACCAAGAATGTGTGGCTAGGTAGATGAGAGAAGCAAAGTCTATGCGCAAGGTGCACAAGCAACATTACGCATGCGCCCTTAAAATAGCATCTGAAC
Organism: Pollachius pollachius; assembly: GCF_949987615.1. Taxonomy (NCBI): domain Eukaryota; kingdom Metazoa; phylum Chordata; class Actinopteri; order Gadiformes; family Gadidae; genus Pollachius; species Pollachius pollachius. The sequence continues at coordinate 6,061,415 of NC_136949.1, forward strand.
AACGCGCCACTGACTTTAAACCTGGTTTGTGGCGCAAGTGATTTCTGAAACTACAAAATAGCACCAGGGAACGTTTGCGCCAGAACACGTCTCCTCCTTTTGCCGAACAGCCCCTTGGGGGGCAACATCGTTCCGTAATTTACGCAGGAGGGAAAAGAACGCTCTGCGCCAGTTGCAAAGTAGCAACGACACATGCGCCAGTGAGAAAGTCAATTGCGCCGGATGCAAGATAGGGCCCTAGGACTCTCTCTTTCTCGTTTTTGTTCCCCCCCCTCCATCCAAAGTTGAAGTCGCTCGGTTCCGGTTTGTTCCACTGGGTCGTTTGTGTCGCCGGCCCCCCCGTATGGAATTCCATTTCCCATTTCATTTGTATGGCGGCGCCCTGGCCTGATGCTGAACTCAAGACAATCACTCCCCCGTATTAACCAGATCTCGCCTCTCTCTCCCCGCGCTCCGAGACACACTTCCCTTCATGCTCTGCCGGCCGCGCGGAGCACGGCGCCGGCGCTCGCCTTAAGTCACGGGCACTCGCCACTTGTTTAAAAATGTCAAGGGGATTCCGACTCCCCGATGCGTGAAGTGGTATTGTGCCATTATTGCAATGTCGGTATGCACTGTGATTTCTTTTTTTCTTCCGTATCTGGAATTCTTGTGTCCGTTTGTGTGTTTATGTCAGAGTGTTTGTGTGTGTGTGTCTTCGTGTTTATGTGACAGTCTGTGTGTGTCTGTGTGTGTGTGTGTGTGTGTGTTTATGTCAGTGTGTGTGTTTGTGTGTATGTGTGTGTTTGTGTTTCTGTCAGTATGTGTGTGTGTGTATGTGTGTTTGTGTGTGTTTATGTATGCGTGTGTGTCTGTTTGTGTGTGTGGAACACAAGTGGATAGAAAAATATCAACAGCGGATCTTAGTAGCCTGAAGTTTTGGTTCAGGCTCCACAGTCATGTGGCTCCCCAGCCTCCCCTTTGTCCCCATCTGCGTGTCCCGCCTGCATACGCACACACACACACACAGCATGCAAAAATAAACAAACGCGGTGTGTTTGTGTGTGTGTGTGTTGGGGCTTGTGTGTCTGGGCTGATTCCTCGTCTCCTATCTGTGTAGCCGGTAGCGGGCCGTGAGTGACGGCTCTCGGTTTGTCTGGGTATCCATGGTAACACCCAAGGGGCCCCGGTCAGGGGACACAGACCTGTCAGCACTCCGCATCACGAAACCAGAGATGGACGGCCCCATAGCCTGGCCCTCGCCTCCTCCTCCTCCTCCTCCTCCTCTCTTTTCTGTCTCTCTCTATGTCTCTATTTGTGTGTCCCTCTTTCTATGGCTCTATCTTAGTCTGTCTCTTATCTGTGTGTGTCTTTATCGGTCTGTCTCGCCATGTCTCTATCTGTCTGTCCCTCTTTCTATGGCTCTATCTCCATCTATTTCCCTCGGTCCATCTCAATCTCTTTCTCTATGTCCATCTTAGTCTCTCCTTCCTTCCTGCCCTCCCTTCCTCGCTCCCTCTCCCAACAGCTGTACCCCTGGTGGTCTTTCTTTGAATTCATAGAGAGAGGGCGGCTTCAGAGATGAAGCCAAAATATAAAGTCCCTGTACATCAGCCGGAACGCCAGACCGGTGGCCTCTTTAGGAGCGGGGGAACCTCGGCATGGTAATAAGCAGAGGCCATCGAAAGCCGGGGATGAGAAATGAAAGCTAGCCAGCCTCCGAAGCCACTTCTTGCTCTCACTTTCACTTTCACTTTCGCTTTCACTTTCGCTTTCACTTTCGCTTTTGGTTTTGAATTATCTGATTATTAAGTAAGCGCCGGCCCCACTGAGCGGCAGCGGCGGGCGGGTTTGGCTCCGGCTTTCAGAGGGGCCCCACTGAGCGGCGGCGGCGGGCGGGTTTGGCTCCGGCTTTCAGAGGGGAGAGGCAGCTGGCTCCACTGATCCTCCATCCCCCCCCCTCCATCAACTCCGCCGTTAGTGCTGCCGCCAGAGCTGCCCACGCTACCAACGCTAGCACTAATGCACACACGGGGCTCAGGTGTCTGCCTGTGGTCGGCTGCCCAGTCGCATCTGCTCCGGGCGACGTGTACATTTTCGTGTGTGTGTGTTTATGTGTGTGTCAGCTCCCTAGGGCCCTCCTCTCCCCCCCAGCCCCCCCCTCACTGCACCCATCTGATTGGTCGATGGACGCACCTGAGAACAGGAGACCGCTGATGAGGGGTGGCAGAGAGGAAGTCACAGGGGGTGTGTGTGTGATGAGATGGGGTGTTTGTGTGTGTGCCAGCATTTGTGCGACGGGATACGTGTGTGTGTGTGTGTGTGGGTAGTGAGAGTGCGGACTCACTTATATAGACACACTGACGTCCATTCACTCGTGGTCATCAGTGTGTCTATTAGAGTGAGTCTGTATATGCATGTTTTTGTGTATGCTATAAGACTAGTGTGTCCGATGACCATGTGTGTACATCTCTAGTTAAGAGTGCTTGCGTCTGTATTTGTCCATAAGTGTACCTGTGTGTGTGTGTGTGTACATCGATAAGTGTGTGCATGTATATCCATAAGTGTGTGTGTGTGTGCGTGAACGGACATACTTACATGTCTGTGTGTGTGTGTGTGTATGTACATCCATAAGTGTGTGTGTGTGTGTGTGTGTGTGTGTGTGTGTGTGCATATACATCCATAAGTGTGTGTGTTTGTGTGTGTGTGTGTGTGTGTGTGTGTGTGTGATGAAACTCTGCTGCGGCTCTAGGCTTGTATGGGTGCGGGCGGATGCAGGGCTGGGGAGTGTGTGATCCCTCAAGCGGCTAATGAGAATATTTAACATTTGCTGAGTCCACAAGCGTATTGAATTCATTCATCACTTCACTGATTCGGCCGTCTGAATGTTATATGTCCAGTGCCCAAGAAGCCTTCCTTAAGGCCTTTGGGTGGTGCTGGGATGGGCAGTGTGAAGAAGGGTGGCGGTCTAGAGTACCCTGGACAGACACAAGCAGACATGGGCTTTCTCCGGGAGAGGTATTGATTATTAGAGGTACTAAGGGCTGGATCAATGTTGTTACTATTGATCAGAAGGTCATTCGAACCATAACATTTTAATGCCACCAGCTCAATTGACATAAAAACAAAATCTGAATCCATAAAAAAGGCCCTTTTATGGGGAAACATTAAAAAAACACCATAAATAGTTTATGGCCTTATGTTCCTTTAGTCAATAGAGAATGGGCATCCATTGTTGTTTGATGTAAAATGCGGTAATGGATTCACAAGAACGACATGTTTATTTCTTAACATACTTTGGCTGTGCTAAAGCTCTACTAGTTATGGTTTGTAACTGGTTCATTCAGAATACCAGTATTGAATGATTTCCTGATTTTTCTTCCATTTCTCTGTTGCTTCATTTCCTCGCTATTTAATGGATGGAGCAATCAATGTCTCTGTAAGTGGTTGAGAATCACTTGACCTTCGTATGAATACCTTTCCCTTCTTGACTTAGAGATGGCAAAACATTGATATAGAATTGAGTTAAAAACCTCAAAGAAATAGGCTACATGTAAAATGCATAAAAAAAACATTGGACTACATTTAATAAACAGAAATTGTTCCAAAACACTGTAAAATCCATATTAAACACAGATGCACTTAAAAAAGAACAACCTGTAAAAGACATTGCATAGAACAAAGAAACACATGTAAAAAACATAGAAACACCCATGAAACTGCATTTCATATAAAACACGTAGGAATGCACTGCACTACAAATGATGAACACATACATACATACATACATACATACATACATACATACATACATACATACATACATACATACATACATACATACATTTAAAGCATTTAGCTGACTCCTTTATCCAAACAACTTACAATAAGTACATTTTCAGAAGAAAGAGAAACAATATATCCCTGTCGGTAAAGTAAGGTTGCTCATAGAAACAAGTGCCAAGCACTAACAATTGCAAGGTCATCCCCCTTCCCTGTATTCAACAAAGCTAGATAAGATAAGATGCTGCACAATGCAAAGTACTATTTTTAGGTGCAAGCACGTAAAACATACAATACATTTAGTGCCAGGACATACAACATGCAATAAGCACATAAGAGGGATGTGTGTGGGGGGGAGGGGCGGTGTAAGAGGGGATGCTTTGGAGAGTCTAGATCAGTGGTATTCACTATTTTTTTCAGGAGAGCCGCACTGACAGGACAACGTCAACAGGAGAGCCATTTTTACCGCAAAGTATCAAAAGCTATAAATCCAGTCATAAATAAGTATGCCTGCTTAATAATATGTCCTCCCTGAAGCAGTGTTTCCCACAGAATTTTGTGAAACTGTGGAGGGAACCCGGTCCTTAGCGGGGTCCGGGGGCATGCTCCCCTGGAAGAAAATTTGGTACCTTTTAACCTGGAATGCATCAATCTGGTGCACTTTGAGAGGAAAATTAAGACTTGTGTGACTGTGTGCTATTTTCTGGAATAATGTGGAGACACTGGGTCACATAACATGGAAGCTATTGAAGAATAAGTTAATAAGAATAAGTCCATCCAAAGAGCACATTCTCTCTTGTTATGCAGGAAAACCGCCAATCTGGCAACCCCGCTGTCAGCGTAGAGCCGAGCAGGTTTAAAAATATTTTCTAGACAAGGCTATATTTCCACCTTTTAATGCCGCTGTTGATTTATTAAATAATTGTTTGTATTGTTTTTTTAAATATCTGTATTGACTGCATGATCATATCACTGTATATTTTTCGGCCATGCGAGCCGCAAATAGAGGCTTGGCGAGCCACATGTGGCTTGCGAGCCGCGCAATGAGTAATGCTGGTCTAGGGGAACTCTGAACAAGTGAGCCTTGAGTCGCCTGCGGAAGCTGGTGAGCGACTCTGCGGTACTGACATCGGCAGGGAGCTCGTTCCACCCCTGCGGTGCCAAAACAGAGATAGATACATACATACATACAAGCATTCAGACATACTTACAAAACGCATTGAAATTCACACAAAACACATGGGAATAGATGGACCCATGCAGAACTACTCCCACTCTGCCCATCAAAAGGCCGGGACAGCGAGCCCTGGGAACGAGGGAGTCTGGAGCCGTGCACAGCGCTTCCTCCAGCTCTGGTGACCGGCACGTGAACCTTCTCCACAGAGACCGGTTCAGGTGGGGTAAAAATAAATGTGTGAGAGTCTGTGAGTGTGTGTGTGCGCGTGTGTGTGCGGGGGTACGTACGTTGTGGGTACGTTCCAGCATGTGTGTGTATTCACCGCGTGCTACGCTTCTCTCTTTAGTTTTATATATATATATATATATATATATATATGTATGTATGTATGTATGTATGTATGTATGTATGTATGTATGTATGCACACATTGTGTGTGTTGCGACCATTTGCAAACGTGTGTATGTGTCTATTTCAGGAAGACGAGATGCTAACGTCTATTGACAAGGAACCGGTCCAGTAGCTTAGCTTAGCGGGGGGGTGCAATGTCCAACGTGCACTCTAGCTGACCTTGTGGTGATGGGACGTCACGTGACACACACACACGCACACATGCACACACACGCACACACTGCTACGACTGCTTCTGCCGCAGCCAGTCTGGCACAGCGGAATAACACACCTAGCACCCCGCAGGGCCCCATCACTATTTAATGACCAATAGCAGCGGCCCCAGAAACAAGTCCTCCCCTGGCCTCACCCGCGGCCTCACTATAGCAGGGCCGTGCTGGTTGCTGAAGTTGTGGGGATTCTCACAAGGAAAATATACTACTCTTTTGCAATTTTTCGTATAGGTGGCGGGTGGGCAAACACAATGAGCCCGGGACCTTTTTGATCGGTCGTCGACACCCGTGCCGCCCTGCGTTTGGAAGAAGGAACGCAGTCCGTTGGATCGTTTTTCGGGCGAATTGATGAATTATTGAGGAGTGGTAATGTTGTGTGTCATGGCACATTCAACCATCGGTTGAATGTTGCCCAGCGCCCCAAGTAGTGTTGGCTTTCCGCATTCGTGTACGACCGCCAAGAGAACACTAAAACAATCATTTCATTATCTGGAAACCAATCACAAGCAAATATTTGCATTCATGAAACATAACACAATGGATGCTCTGTTTGTTTTTTTTTCCTTTGATAATGGACTGAAATAATTAGGGGCTGAAATCGAATTACGTTTCTGTGTGTGGACTTTAATCTTTAGATTGAGTCGTTCCCTTCGGCAATCATTGCAGTAGGTCAACGCAGGCGACCGAGGGAATGTATATCAGATCATGATGTAGCCATGACATGTTGCAGACTCAGAACACGCCGTCGTCTGTCTACGCCCCCCCCCCCCCCCCCCCCCACGCTGCTCATCCTCCTCTGCGTCGTGTGTGTGTGTGTGTGCTCGTGTGTGTCTCTGTTCCTCCTCGTGTGTGTGTGTGTGCGTGTGTGTTTCTCCTACTCGTGTGTGTGTGTGTGTTTTCCTCCGTGTGTGTATGTGTGTGTTTTCCTCCTCGTATGTGTGTGTGTGTGTGTGTGTGTGTGTGTGTGTGTGTGTGTGTGTGTGTTCCACCTCCCAGAGGGTGGGCCTGGCCCTGGGCTGGAACTACAGCACCTCCAGATGACCCGTCTCTCCTCCATATTTAATGGCAGCTACAGCAGCCAGCACTGGATCTCTTTGCAAGAAGCATATTTATAATATATATATATATATAATTAGAATCTTCGTCTCCAACAATGTCGACCAAACGTAAGGACAATAACAGACATAATATATATATATATAGATATACATACTGTATATGTATATGTGAAGTTCAGAGACAAAATTACACTTTTTAAATTTATTCGGAGGCAATATCTCATTTTTATCAAACCATTTTCTTTGTAACAATTAATATATCGGGAGTGATTTCTTTTAGCATGTTTATAATATATATATATATAATTTCAATATATATATACATAATATTATATATAGATATAGATATATATATATATATACTGTATATATATATATATATATGTGTGAAGATATATGTGTGAAGTTCAGAGACAAAATGACACTTTTCAAATTTATTCCGAGGCAATATATCATTTCTATCAAACCATTTTCTCTGTAACAATTAATGCATGGGGAGTGATTTCTTTCTGCAGTCAGCTCAGCCCCGTGTGTTGCGTGGTACTCGGGTCCCCTGTGCATCGCTCCCCAGGCGTGGCCAATTGGCACTAAGATGACAAGTCATTGTCTGCCCCGAGTCTGAGTAATTCATCAGCACTTGAAGTCGCCTCGGCTGATTGCACTTTTGACAGCGCAATCTCCACCGTGTCACGGGGCAACGTGATGCTGGGGGGTCGCGGTGGAGGAGGAGGAGGAGGAGGAGGAGGAGGAGGATGTGTACTGAGTTCACTGGTCGAGTGGGTTTCTTATTTGTGGGTCATTTTAAATACGTGTGTGTGTGTGTGGGATGGGGTTGAGGGTGGGTGGGTGGTTGGTTGGGTCAGTGTATGTGTATGTGTGTGTGTGTGTGTGTGTGAGTGTGTGTGTGTGTGTTGGGGGGGGGGGGGGGGGGTAGGTTGGGGTGTGTGTGTGTGCTTGCACACTGGATGCTTAATTTCCTCCCTCCCAGAGTCCTGGCCTCTGGTTTTACTATTTTACTTCCCGTCTTCAACAATATGTCGACCGAACGTAAGAAAAGACAACCACAATTAAAACAACTTTCTTTGCAACAAACAAAACAAAGGAAACTTTCCGACTTTGTATTTTGACCTTCCCGCTGTGTGAGGCCGTCGAAAGACTGCAGGTAGTATATTTTTTAAATGGTACATGCAGGCGATAGGTCAGCCTTATCATCTCTAGGAATAATAGTGTGTGTGTCTGATTGTGTGTGTTTCTTATTGCGTGTGTGTGTCTGTGTGTGGGCACCTTTTACTTTTAATTAGGAGACAAATTTTCTCTGAGGCCAGAGCGATAACATTTTGGTACGCTTTGTATAATACGTCTTGTCTTCAAGTGGTGGTGGTGGTTTAGGAGGCTCGAGGGGTGGATGGTGGGTGGTGGTGGAGTTACCAGTCATTAAAATATATAACAGGTTCGCCTGAGGAACTGGTTTTCGATGATTCAAATCGAAACACGTCAATCCCTTCGACCTGGGCTAATTCTTTACCGTCTTTGGTCAAAACCACATCAATTTCTCCATCAAATGGCCAGCAACTTCTAAAGCCACTGGTGTAAGAAATAACCTCAACACAGGCACAGCAATATCACAGGCAAGCAGTTTATCGGCAAAACAAACAGCGCGGCAGTTTACTCAGCTTTACGTCATGTTTTCCTTCAATAGAAAGATATGGGTTTCCTGGTATGAATATCAACAGATCACAAGCAAAGGTCAGGCTCGGAGATCTTAAGTATTAAACGCGTCTTTCTCTGCGATATTAAAGTGCAGTAATGTCAACATTCAGCAAGATATTTATGATGTGCAGATGGTCAGAGTCCATGTTTAGGGCTTTTCATCATTTTCTTGGGAATTTCCTCTCATCCGGAGATCAGATGAACAAATGGCTCTTCTGAAGGAATATGAGTTGATACGAATAAGGCTAAAGTGAATTCCACATCCCTTCGGTGTCCTTGGTCAAATCAAGAGCAATTTATGTAATCTCCATCCGTTCATCCATCCATCCATCCATCCAATCATCTAGTATCCGCACTATTCGGTATTCTTCATGATGAGAGCGACGGTTTGAATAGAAACTTGGAACCCCTCTTTTCTTGGTCATTGCGTCGACATGATTGATTTCTGTTTCACAAGAACCAATTTTTCTACGGTCTCTGTTTTATTTTCCTTTTGGCGGTGTCGACTCTTGAGTTTCCAGTTACAGCTCCTTTTGCTAATTGTTTGCGTGGCAACCTACTAAATCAGGACATTATTGTTTTTGTTTTCCACTTTGGCAAAAACCACACACAACAAAAGGAATAGACAGTCCAAAGAATCCCAGCACAGGCCTAGACATTGCAGACAGCAGAGAGGAGGAAATTCTTCAGTTTCTCAATTTTGTTGCATAACCATGAGTCCTCACAGTGTCATGAAATATGCATTGCATCCTGGCAGCTTCCTCTACCCCCCCCCCCCCCCCCCCACCCCCATCCCATCACCGACAACAAACTACTGTCTCCCCTTTCTCAACTGTTCAGCTGTGATTGGTTAAAATAAACGCCAATGCGCCTTAATGGCTTCTGACACAAGCAGGGGCCTACCTGTGGTCTACTTAGCGACCGCACGGGAACGAGTGATGCCTTCAGGACCAGGTGTCATCTGGAGTCATGGCGACCGAGACTTCCTGCGTATACTTTTATATCCAAATTCATTAAACGAGTCGCGAAGGCATGACTCAAATCCCACTCGACTGTGTAATTGCTTTATGTGTTTTCCCGCAAACGTTCTCTGTTTATCTGAGAAAGTCGTTGGAATATAGAGCACACACAGCAAAAAAAAGTTCTTCGAGTAAATGTTGACGACACGCTAGTTGATCGTCATTCGCGGAATGATTTCGGAATTTTCGCCGGGAACGCTCGGATCATGACCTCGGCTATATTAGTTTTCTTAATAAGTGTTAAAGTTTGGGTAAAGCGTCTCGGCGAACTCCTACTCCTCACTTTATTCCTGCGGCAGCCTGTGTTCAATGGCACCCACAACCCACCAACATCCTGAGCAGCTAACAGCTGTTATTTGTTGTAATCCCTTTTGCCCCCATTTTTGTAGAAAATGTCTTAAATCTGCACGTTTTATGTATTAGAAATAAGGCATCAAGGGACTTAAGGGGCGGCCCTCTTAAGATTCATCTCCCTTCTCTCACAGAATACCCTCGCGTACGTGACAAAATTAATTTATTCACTAATGCTGCCAAGCCAGCCAAGTTGGAACATAATTTCCGGTGTGGTGACTCTTTTTCGTTTTTTTTTTTTCTCTCTTCCCCCCAATCACGTTTTAAATAGTTCCATCATGAACATGTGAATACCCTTTTTAAGAAGTACTTCATCTTCATTTCGAATTTGTCACCCATTAATGATGGGATGCAGAGGAATGGCGCTGGTATATTCCATGTGTTAAATGTAGGACCCAACTGGAAACGCTAAACCTGCATTATTTATAGGTTTGGTTGATGGACAGTTAACACATTGTTGCCCATATTTAAAAACATCATAAAGTCTATACAAGGGGATAACCCTAGCCATCAGCATTTCATTTCATATCCAAAAATAAATAAAAAAAACATAATTAGATTTCCTAGAACTTGGTATATCGCCACAGGCACCCGCATAAATACGCAGACAATAAAAAGACTGAATGGCATTGACATTACACATTATTTCACTCCCCTAAACAAGCAAGCAAACATCACACATTCGCTCGCATTTATTTTCTCCCTTGAGCGTTTCCTTGCTGGGAAACGCCAGTGAGGGACCGCGGTTAACCCAGGGGCCAGAGTGTAGCCAGGGATAGATGCAAATGAACAGAGACGTTGACGAGACCTGTGGTTAATTAAAGTCGTCTGCTGAGTTGTGCCACCAAGCCTCTCCAGCCTGGACATTTAGTAATGACAGGAGAAAGAGCGGCGCTTTTATTAATTTTTGCCCAATCCACAAATATGCCTGCAGTAAAAAAGTGTTAAATGGTGTCTGATGAAAGCTGGAACAACTCCATAACAAACCATTGGTGTGTGTGTGTGTGTGTGTGTGTGTGTGTGTGTGTGTGTGTGTGTGTGTGTGTGTGTGTGTGTGTGTGTGTGTGTGTGTGTGTGTGTGTGTGTGTGTGTGTGTGTAGGGGGGTTGTCAACACCGTCGTCTGTTGGTATATATCTTTTTTTTGTTTCTTTGTTTCTTTACTTTTGTACCTTTTCCCAAGCAAAACGGCTCCGTAATTGCGTTTGCCGTTTTTGTTGTTTTTTTGGTCCCGGTACAAAATTGTTGTCAATTCAATCTCCATTTCCTCCTTAAGTTGCGTGCGCTCTTACTGCATATTTTAATATTTTAACACATATTTCCATGACTATGACTATAGTGGACCTGCCGGCAAAACACACTAAATCCTATTAAGAGATAAAACTAATTTAAAAAACCTGCTGATGCTGTCAAAATTGTCTGTAAGATAACGTTGTGTCCGTTTGTATAATTTCCCCTGCCGGCTCGCGTGGCTTAATGCATATCAGCCAGAACTTACCTCCGTCTCCAAGAATTACCTGACCTAACAACTCCAAAACTACAGCGGCGGCATAGCTGTCAAAGTAGCTCTTCAAGTTTGGGGGAAAACGCCGTGTACACACTGAAGGGTAAACGACACACCGGTACTCCGGTTACTGAATAATTGCCGGAATGAAAGCACATCGCACTATTTTCCCTCCTCTTTTCAGTGACAAGGGCTGAGCATCCTCTCTCGTGGGTGATGTGAAGCATGTTGTGATACTTCGGAGGATCCCTGTCATTGTGTACTTTAACATTTTTGTTTTTATTTGTATCTGCCTTTTAAAAACGAGCACATTTATTTTCCTTCCGATTTATTTTCTTTTTTCGATTAATTTTCTTCGGCTGTGAAATTCCTCCCTTCAGCGCTGATCGCGAGCCCGGCGCTTTGAACTGTGAATCTCTAGAAGCTGGATAATTGTCGAGGCATCAGTTCGCTTCACGGGATGTGCAATAAAGGATGAGAGAGAGAGATGAATCTTTGGGGGCGATAGACTAAGGGAATAAAACGCTACTAGCCGCTACTAATGCTATCAAGTTTGTGTTCACACACCCGTGCACACACACAAACACGTACACACACAGCTACAGATACACACAAAAACACACGTGCAAACCCACACAAACACAGGCAGCCATCTAAGTAGGCCAGATACACAGGCATGGGCTTCATTTCTCTTTCTTCGTCTTCCTCTTGGATTCAGGAGTCACACTTCCTTCACCTACAGCTGGTCCTACTGTACAAAACAGCCCATGAGATTAGTGTGTGTGTGTGTGTGTGTGTGTGTGTGAATTAAGGCTTTATATGTTAATGCATTATCTTGCAGTATGTGTGCGTGTGGATAATATGTCTGGTGTGTTTTGTGTGTGGGTATTCTGGTTTTATAATTGTTTGGTGTGTTTATATGCCCTAAATGTTTGTGTGTGTGTGTGTGTGTGTGTGTGTGTGTGTGTGTGTGTGTGCGTGCTTGTGTGTCCTTGAAGGTGTGTGTTTACTCAGATGTTCTTGTGTAGGCTCTGTCCTATGTCCTTGTCTTTGTGGCAGAATGTGTGTACTTGTTTGTGCCCTTTAATGTGTGAGTGTGTGTCCTTACGTGGGACAGTGTGCAGTCTGCAGGGTGAGGTCAGGTACAGGCCACTCGTAACAGTAACATTGCACCATCAGGATCCGTCGCCCCTGATGAAACACACAGAAAAACACACACATATACATGCGCACACATTGCAGAAATGACGGTTTCATCTGTGTACAATGCCATGGCGTGCAGTACACACAGATTTGAATCCCTACCTGATTTAAAACATACATAGAACGTACACAACTCCCTAATATCCACATAGAAAGACAGAGGGAGAGAGAGGGGGAAATGGAGGGAGAGAGAGAGAGAGCACAATAAACCCATCTCCAGCTGGAGAGCAGGAGTAACGGCGGTTAGGGGCCCCCAGATGAGGGGCCTGATTGAGGGTTTTGGGCCACATTTATGACGGGAACAGACCCGGGGAGAAGGGGAAGCCGGGAATAATCTGGGAATTTGCGAATTCCCTTTTGGACTGTTGATGCAAGGTGTTCTTGTGTTTGTGAGTCGAAATGTGTGTTGATTTTGGGCTGTTTGCTAATATGGCGTGTTTATAAAGCTATGCAGTCGTGGTCTGTTGCTATGCTTGTACTCGCTATGATTTTTGATGATGTCGTGCCTCAGTGCCCTTGCAAGAGTTTTGCACTCTTAATGATTTTTCCCCTCCTGTTTAAACTACTCCTCCTCGTCTTCCAACGAGCTCCGACTTCCGTCTGAAGTTAAGATAATCTCCATCAGACAGAGCGCAGATGTAGCTTAGTTAAATGGAAATGGGGGGGTGGGGGGTGGGGGGGGGAAACATGAAGTAAAGGCTCAAAAAGATAACTACAAAAGACCAGAATGAAATCGAAAAAGCTTTCGACAAAAAACAGCCTGAGATTAATAGTAGATATTTTATCCCGCTCTTTTATTTATTTATTGATGTGTTTAGCCGGTAATGTTAGTGGGAAGCATCGTAGAATAGTGGCTAGTTTGGCTAGCTTTTGTGACCGAGATCGAAATATTGCGATAGTCTTCTTCCCCCTTCACAGACGGACAATGTGATGGACGACACACAATAGGCCGTGATAATGTGCGAGGAATTAGTGACCGGCATTCCGAACACCATGATCCGATTTAAACCCGCTGGCAATCTCCGCACCACACTCTGTCATTGTCCACCGGGATGACTAATAAACCGCGATTATTACTCCTTAGTCTTTGTCTCTCTCTCTCTCCCTGTCTCCGTGTCTCTCGCTCTCTCTCTGGTGCTTTGTCACTCGCTTGCTTTTTCTCTCCCGCCTTCCACGACTTCACGCTCCATCGATTATTGACATGCTCCCTGGACTCTCCCTGTTCTTAGCGCGTCTTAGCGGCATCCCCACCACCCCTCTCCACGTTAGAGGTCCCTGTTCATCCACCCTCTTCTTCGCTGACTGTTCATCCACCCTCTTCCTTGCTGACTGTTCATCCACCCTCTTCTTCGCTCCCTGTTCATCCACCTTCTACCTCCCTTGTTGTTTATCCCCCCCTATTGTCCCCCACCCACCGACACCTCCTTTACCTTCCTCTTCATCTTGTGCCGTTCGTTAGCTGGCTTCGTTGGCTAATTTGATATCTGGAGTTGATAGGCCTCTGAATGGGTCCCCGTGTAGCTACTCTCTCGTCGTTCTTCATTCTCTCTTTCACTCTGGCTTTCTCATTTACCTTTTCCCCAGTTCCCCGTCGCCGTAAGTAAGCGGTAATGAATGGAGGCTCCTGCCCGCCGCCTGTATTAGCGACGTTTGCGGCGCTAACAGCCCGCTAATGCGCTGCCTCTGATTTGTTAAACTGACAGGCATTTGCATAATGTCCCTCCTGCTTCCCGTACCCCTCCCCAACCTTCCCCCCCAACACACCACAACAAGGGTTTTCACACTCATGGCTCGAGTCCCCTAAAGGAATGAATACTAGTCCACATAAATCGATTGTTTGATCAGGATTTTGTTATTTTTTGTGGCGCGAAGATTATCGCGCAGTGTACCGGCGTAAACCCGACATGATGTGCCAAAAAACACATTCTCCCGGCCACGTCTTGGGCTGACTCTAGACGGTAGTAAAACATGTCTCGCCAGCAGGACTCACCTTCAGAGCCTGTTGGCCTCAGTGTGCTTTTGGATGGGGATGATAGTGTGTATATCTTGTATCTCGCGTATGCCAGTGCAAAGCACAGGCTGCACATACCCATATGACTCCATCCAGACATCCAGACTGGAAACGGGGGTTGCTGTTGGCAATTGCAGGCAGTTCGCATTACACCAATGCTAACGGCCTTATTTTGTTTATTGTACGTATAAAACAGGAAATCGCCCCCCCCCCCCCGCACACAGACACACACAGACACACACACACACACACACACACACACACACACACACACACACACACACACACACACACGTGTAATCAGGGTTTTAGTCGACACAGCTCATACCTCACCTTCAAGGGATGCTCCTGTGCTACACAGAACAGCGTGTTCCTTTTCTCTCTCTGTCTCCCCCCCCACCACGACACACACACACACACACACACACACACACACACACACACACACACACACACACACACACACACACACACACACACACACACACACACACACACACACACACACGAGCCGTGGAGGAGGGATTTTTCATCCACTGACATTGACAGATATGAGCGTTAGCCGGGATCTGGTGGCATTATGGGATGTATTTCCTGTGTGCTGCAGCAGCTCAAGGCCCAGAACACTGAGCGAGTACACACGCACATACACACACATGAACACACTGCGGAACGCGCATGCGCACGCGAAGCACGCGTGTACAGTGTATCTCGAGGGGCCACAGGTGTTGGGGGGCCGCAATTCGTGGCGGCACGATTATCTCACCAGACAACGTTTGCTTTGCCAGCCTCGCCGAGACTCCTAAATGGAGACTGTCACTTAACCTCCCCTCACCCCCACCCTCCCCCCCCCCCCCTCCCCCCCCCTCCCTCCTCCACCACCTCCCCTTTACTGCCATTGTGTCGCCAGTTAAGCTTCGCCATTGAGGAGCCGTTGAGGAGCCATTGAGGGGGCCGTTGAGGAGCCATTGAGGCCCTTGGCCACGCTTTTCACTGTCGATAACGAGCCGTGTAAAAGGGGCCGCGCGCTGAAGGTGACACGCTTCCTCCATCGACCCGACAGTCCCCCCGGCCCCCCCCCCCCCACGGCCCAATGCCCCCAGAACCTCCCCTTCCCCATGCCCCATGCCCTTGTGTATCCACAAACACGCACGCACACACCTGCACGCACGTACACACAACTGCACGCACACACACACACACACACACACACATATGCACACAGACAGACACACACACACACACTTACACACATACACAACTGCACACAATAACACGCAACTGCACACACACACACACACACACACACACACAACAACACAAAACTGCCAACACACATGCACACACACTAACTACACACTGCACAAATGCACACAGCCCCACAAACCTTATATTAATAGAGAGATGTGACAGAGAAAAAGAGGGAGGAGAGTGATAGCATGAGAGAGAGAGACTAAGGGAGAAAGAGATGGCATGAGAGAGAGAGAGAGGTGATAAAATAAAGCAGCAAATGACAGAGATGGATTCAGAATGGATGCCGGGGGGTGAATTAGCAGCCAGATTTAGGAGCCCCGCTCTAGAACGATGGGTAGAGGAAGTAGTTTGGAACTCGCTCTGACCTGGACTTTGATTCATTTATTTATTTATTTAATTCATATTTTATTTATGGATTAATATTTTGCCTCGTGGCGTTTCCTCCTCCAATGAGATTAAGCAAGAGTCACGGATGCCTGGCGAAAATGTGCTTTGGCTGGGGGGAGAAGGAAGTAGAGAGAGAGAGAGGAAGAGTGGGTTTGTCAAAGGGGGACAGATTGTGCAGATGAGAGAGAGAGAGAGAGAGAGAGAGAGAGAGAGAGAGAGAGAGAGAG